>NC_090961.1:10208137-10517601 GCF_040807025.1 Struthio camelus | reverse complement strand
AATTACTCAGGCTGTTATTTTAAAGATCTCCCTTAATGTCCCACTACTTATCATTTGAAAATACCTATGTGTAATAATAACAAAACTGCTTCCCACACTGCTTCTTTTTTGGAAGAACAGTGATTTCAGGTAAATGACTCCTCGACTTCTCACTGATATAACTTAAAAAAAATCACTCAAGCCTTAATGGTTTAGTTTTTGGATAATATGCGTACACAGACACACAAATGTGCATAAGATCAATTTAGTAAGAGAAAATACTGTGCTAAAAGATCATATATTGGTTTCCATGGACAATTTCCTTCAGCAGCCCAGAGCTGATGCTTTCGTTCTATGAATAGCAGTGGAGGTTACTTCAGCACTTAGATTTTGTGATAAGACTGCTAAGCTTATAAAACTTCTAACCTGGCATTTTACCCCAGTGAAGTTTGTGGCAAACTTTAGAAATGCACCCTTTATGCTCACAATTACCTGCACCAGAAGAAAGCACTACCTCCTCCCTGGCTGGAACTACACTGCTGGTTCCCCCTTCAATCCCAGCCCCACTTCAGAGAGGTCCTCTTTATTTTAAAAAGGTAGAAACAGTTGTAGGGAAAGGCAAGAGTCTTTTGTCAGAATTTGCGTCACTTACATTCTTTAGTTATCATTGCTACAACTCTCCTTTTGCGTTAAAATCGCTCCCAGGAGCAGGGCTGACAAAAAAAGAGGCACAGTGAGCTGCTTCTCCCCCATCCGTTGCTCTGAGTTCAAGAGGGCTCTGCCTCACCACATCACGGTGCACCCTAACAGACAGCACCGCAGTCTCATCCCTCCACTCAGTGGCATCCCCATCTCTTTCCTCGTCGAGCTGAGTCCCTCACTGAAGGAAGCTGAAGGTTTTCAGGCGTTTACTACAAAGGTTGTCTGCATCCTTGTTTTTTGTTTTAGTCTTTCCTGCAAAGTATCGGGCTGTGTCACGCACCGTGTCACGTCTAGAGATACTCTGTGTTATGTCTGCTACCAAAGCAGTTAGCAACATCTCAGAGGAACAACTGTAGGCCCTGCCAGACCAGACCAGGCCATCTCACACAGTGGATAGTCCCCAAAGCAGCCACAGGAGACCCTTCAGAAAAGGGTAAATAACGAGGCAGCAGAAATTGAGGGAGTGCTCTCTCTAAATCTTTCCTCCTAAGTAGGCTGGGCAGAGGGTGGCTTGAACCTTGGATTATGAGCTTTCCACTTCCATTGATAGAGGCGAAATTGCATGCTAGAAATTAGTTACCCATAGAGAAATCACTTCTTTTTCTTGAAAGTTCTTTTCTCTCCCTCTTTGTTTTGTCCTTCTCACCACTAATTCCTGTGTGTGCATTTATATCAAGTGGCAGTGACTGATTTTCTGGCACAAAATGATTTTTGGAAAGTGAGAGTTAAAAAAAAATAGAAGAGAAAGCCAAGGAGTAAAGTTAGAAATTGCTTACCGTCTTCTGAAAGACTAAGACCATGATGGTGGCTAATGCAAAGACGAGTAAAGCAACAAGGGTAGCGATGATGAAATACAAACATGTTTTGTTAGTGGCCCCAAGCCTCCTCGAAACGGTGTCTTCAGTGATATGCATGGCTGATTCATGTGAGTCCTTCACCTGAAAGAGAGTTTGCTCTTATGCCAAGCACATTCTTATATAGCTCTCAGAGTACTGCTCTGTATCTCCTCTTGATCAGATTCAATTCGCAGCCCATCTCTGTTCCTGGCAGGATTTTCCCCCTTCATCCTGGCTCATGTGATCTGGAAAAAAAACTTCATCATTTGTGGTACAAAGAAAAAGGGACCTGGGGGCGTGAAGCAGGACGCAGCTGTGAAGCGGGGAAGGAGCTTCATGTTCTTGATCAGGGATTTCGCGACGGCAGTCTTGTATGCTGCATCGGAGGTTTCTGATGTCAGAAGGTGAATAGTTACCCAGATCAGTCCCCCCTCCCCTGCCACCGGCTTTCTGTGAAACAGAATGCTATGCAAATTTTGTTTCACTTTATACTCAGTGCAGTTGCAGTTCAGTACAGTAAATCACCCCTGAATACTGCCTTCCTGTTATACAGAGTAATCTCTTCTTATTCTTAGTAGTATCCTAGTGCTGCGATCTCCAGAGGTCCGGGTTCAAATATGACCTATGCTTTGAGTTTGCTGACTGTTGCTCCTGCCTGCGAAGATGTGGAGATGTTGAGATTCTCAGTGAAGCATTTCATAGAAATGTGTCAGGAAGGCATCTTAGATGCAGGACGCAAGTTCCAGGCAAAGCCATAGAAAGAAAGCAGTCACATCAAAATAGCTGAAAGGGTGATGGTAGGATGAGGTGGCCACAAAGTTCTGGGTGTCAGTATACACTGATGTGTCCTTGAGTTATTTGCAGTTGATGAATTAATCCTGGCTGCAACTTTGCCCATGAGACTCTCAGATACTCTAGACTAGGACTAGCTCTGAGCCATGGGGGATTGCCACAGAACCGAAATGAGATTTCTGTAGTTGGAAAAATTTCTCTTCCATGCCAGTGTGGCATGAACAGTAATTGCAATCCCTGCATTTTTCACGTGAGGTGACCCCCCTGCTTTTTGGCTTGCCCAGATCTAAAGTTACTTTGACTTTTTTGAAAATGTTGGCAGTGAGACACGTCTTCTTTTGATCCATGTCTGTGCAAGGCAGTTAACTCATGGAACATGATCAAACTGACTAGCAGCATTGGCTGTACCAGTTCAGAGTTCAATGATACAAAGACATAAGAATGGCCAAACAGGGTCCTACCAATGGTCCAGCTAAATCAATATTTTGCCTTCAGCACTGAGCAACAAGAGATGCCTTAGGAAGACTAACAGAACAGGAAAAGCAGGTAAACTTACTTCTTGAGAGTAATTCTCAAGGATCCTCTGATTTGGGCTCTTGGGACTCCCAATTCAGAGACAGCTTAATACAGTTCTACTTTACATCCTGACATTACAGAGTCCTGGCATATTATAATATTGCCATTGTTGTTGTTATCATTCAAAAATCACTAGCACACTACAAAGGCTTCTACAGAATTCCGAAATTATGCTATTCAGAGACAAAGCATCCCTCTATCACCATAGAAACAGGTGCAATCCATTTTAATCAGAGAAAAAGGTAAGCATCCTCCTCTCCTTAAAGATGAGACAATGGTGTAACACCCTTGGTTAAAGCTATCTAAACAAATCTGTCACTCAAGCCGGACAGGTTGGGTGATGTGGATATTCACCCACAGAGACCTGCTTGGTAGATGCAGAACTTTTGTGCGGCTGCTAGAAGCAGCAGATCTTGCTTGTCCTGGTTTGCACTGGAAATTAATCTTGATTGCAAGGGAAAAGACTTACACATTCTTGCCAGTGAAGCTTTATTTGAATCCTTAAACTAATCAGTCACTTATAGCAGCAAACCCATGCTTAGAGAAGCAGACCATGGACCTCCCCTAACACAGTCATTGCTACCCAGCCCTCCATGACAGTGTGACAGCTGTGAAAGGCAGGAGAAAGAATCCAAGCTAAAAAGATCTTGAAGTGACCTGCTAGCATCTCCTATATTTGAAAATACAGTTCCGCATTTCTTGCTTATGGTGATTCCAGGTATATACCTCAGCAAGGAAGAGAACTTGCTAAAGAGAAATAGCGGTGGTGTAGTTTTAAGGAAGTTTTCTGGTTGTGAAGCTGGACTTAATTCTAGTGATCTGGGACAAGTTGCATGTCTGTGCCACCTCGTCCTCTCTATCATGAAGAGGATGCTGCTCTCTGTGAGCTTGTGGACTTCTATCGTTGCACAGGGATTTGCATGGTCAGCTCTCGAAACTCTTTAAAACGCTTGTGCTAAATGTGCTTATTAGTAGGCAGCCATATTCTACACCGGTGAAGACTGCAAAAGAAAGGGAGATGGAGGAAGACCACTGAGGGAAAAAAAAGGGACAAATTCAGCCCCTGTGTAAACGGGTGCAATGCAGATTAAATTTGGCCTCATGCTTTCTAAGCTAAATTCAATCAGCCCACTCGTATGGCATTGAGAAACCCCAATGTTTAGACTGAGCTCTTCTGTTTCCAAACGTGGCTCAAAAGCAGAATCTCTCTGACAAGCATTGGAGCCCGTTGCAGCCCTGAGCCAGCAATGCTGAAATCTGCTGGTAAGATTACATAATAAATTAATGCACAGGAGGGCAGAGCATCCACTCCTGCAATGATGTTATGCAATAGAGAATTCCAAAATAGCAGAGGTAAGCACCTGAGGCTGTCCTAGGTAAGAACAGGACTGATGAATGATTCCCCTTTTGTACTGGAGGAAATATCTTGAAATGCAGCTAAGGGAAGCATTCTGTTAAGGCAGCTAGTAATTTTTCAGAGGTGAACGTTACAGGATGAATGAATACTTCTGTAGCTTTCTCTTAGGCAGCAAATAAACCATCTCACATCCTCATTAAGTAGGCGAGCTCGGGGTGTTGTAGCCTGTAACCCCTGGCTTGTAGATGGTGAGGCACTTTCAGGGATAGCTTTAGTGCAATGCTCCATTACCCTTTATGTCCTAATAACTTCACTCTACAAACCCTGTCCCACTCTCTACCTAATTATGTAGTGTCTGATTTCCAGTGCACAGCTCACTGCTTTCATGCCTGCTGACCAACGTTGCACCATTCTCACAAGCTCCAGTTCAAGAGGCTGAAGAGCAGGTGTTCGCCCTGTATTTGCATCGTCTCTTTAATATGAAGTACATGCTGCAGCCTTGGCAGCAATGATCTTTGCATAAAAGGACAAAGAGGGAGAAAACAAGTGAACCACAAAACCAGAAGTTCTAATTATTTCTTGGTTGAGTTTTCAAGTGACTCTGTTTAGCAGAAAAATAGAAAATATCTCAGCCCCTTCTTAATATTTGTTTAACTACTTTTCAGCTGAAAGAAACCAAACTTGCTGAGAACTGAAAACCCGTCCATGCAGTCAATGGAAATTCACCCTCGCCTGAAGTCCATGAGAAGAAAAAAACCTTCCTGAAAGACACTAATGGCCAAGTCTTCAAAGATACTTAGGAACCCCAGCTGCTACTGAAATCCAGGGGCACTGAGGGCATAGATACTTTTAGGACTCTTTGTTTCATATTTCTCTTCAATTGGGTCCATTTCTCATGAAAATCATCATTCATGTTTTATACATGTAGTTCGCTGCCAGAATCTGGTCCTTAGCTTTTAAAGATCTAAACTAGCTCAGAGAAAATGCACCATACTGTATCTTTGATTACCCAAATAGATTCCTAGGATAGCAGTGATGATAATTAAGTGTCTTGCATAGCAAATATATGCTGTTAGGCTCTTATCTCCAAAGAGAGACCCCCTACTCCAACCTCTTCCCTTAAAGGTAGCGCCATTTCAGCTGAAGTGTTCTTGCGTACTCCTCACACTATTACGTGCACACATATACACACGCAAACACACTCAGGCACTTGTAAATCACTTGAAATGGAAATGCAAAATCAGTAAACTGAGGCTTCTGCAAAATGCCATTAGTATTCAAGGTATGAATCACAGGTTCTCAAGTTTTCTCCGTTGAATCACTCTCTCGTATTGTGCTTTGGCGTACCTTTGTGCCCCACATCTCAGGGCGGGCAGATGGAGATGGGTGCGTGGGCAGAGATCGTGTTGCCGAGCACAAGCTACCACCTCGCTCCTGAAAAATGCTGCAGTATTTGATCTTACAGGACTAACATGTGAATTGTCCCCTGGGGATCAAAAGAGGTTTAGCCCGCCTTGCCTGTAGGTTTCTGGTACACGAGGAAGCATATTCCCCATTAGATGGGAAGATGACGGTGGGCAATTTCCAGGCTAGAAATGTTCTGCCATTAACTGGAAGTGTAGAGAACCCCCCACTTCCACCACAGTAAAGAACTACAGGTAAGATTTTCAAAAATATAGCGTAGCCTAATTCCTATTGAAAGTCAGTAATTTAGCCTGGAACAAAGATTAACCAAAAAAAAAAGGCAATTATTATAATCTGTGCCCATTGTGTTCCTGACTGAAGCTTGGTCACAGAACAAAGTAAATGACACTCCAGTGTCATACTCTTAACAGTATCGTGATGATATTTTTATCCATTACCATAAGACAGGCTTTTGAGGGAGATACTGTGTATCTGTCATCCAAGCCTTCTGCTTTCATAACACATTGGAAGGTTTCCAAGAATAGAACTGTTCTTTTCCCATTTTGTTTCTCAATAAAATTACTGAATAAAAACAGACATCAGATGGGAAGAAAATAAGAGAAAAAAAGAAAGGTTAGAGCTGCCATTGTGCCATATCATCTCCCTAGGTAGCACACGATGTTGATTCTTGCTGTGAAATTGCCGTCTTTGTTCGAAAGAATTATATCAGTCAGCCTTGTAAGGAAATAGAAAAGCAGGTATATTAAATTAGCTGAAAATTGGCTCTAGGGGGGAAAGCACCCTTTTGCACTGTATGTGATATGCACCATCCATCTTTCTCAAAGTGCAGGTAGAAACCAGAGGTGTTAAGGTAGATAATAAAATGCAATAATAAAGCGGTACAAATGGAACGGTTATAAAAGCACAATAACATCCACAGATTTGTCAGAGAGTGCCTTCCCTCAGCAGGAGTTACTGTCTGCCCAGACAGTAACAGTTCTTCCCATGGAGCTTCCTCTCCAGAGAGGAGAAGTGTTTACTTTGCTGGAAAATCTTTGAAATATTTCAGCAGCACTTGCTGGTAATAGTCAATATCAGACTGAAAATGCTCTTTTCTGGATATTAAACCCCTCTATATTTTCATTAATGACTCAGGAAGGGGATGAAGAAGATAATGCAGGATTTACCAAGCTGGAAGAAACGGGATGATTAAAATGATCGCTTGAATTAAAAATGTGGAATTATCTAGAATAGGGTTTTTCAACTATGTCTGGAAATTTCAGGCATCTGAAGTTCCAGAAAACTGGAAGGATGCTCATTTCCAGTATGATGCTAATAACTTCTTGAAAATTAGGCCATTCCTGTGTGATTCGAGCAGCCTAATCAAAAGTTGAGCCACCCAGAGCTATGTTCAGCTCTATTCATGACTCATTTTGCAGTTCCTTAAGAGGAAGAAAGAGGACATATACACTTGCTGGTTTGAGTATGGTTCTCTGAACACATCTGAAAACCTTGACCTCAGAACATCAGTGAGGCAGTTTCAAGACACCAGTATGAAGTTCTAACAAATGGATGGGAGGAAAACGTACCCATAAGCACTGAAATACACAGAAGTGAAGGAAGAGGCTCCATTTGATTACTCTGGACTTTGGATGGGGTCTACAGAGAGCTTGGTTTGACCATATGCAAAATGAGGGGAACTGGCATTGAACTCCGCTGTATCTGTATATGCTCAGGACTAGCAGATAAGTGCAGCACTGGGACTGAGGGATCGTTGACAAGTATCTTGCATTCTCATGTTGGGCCTAATACCTTGTTTTTTGAGGACAACCTGAAAAACAAGTAATGACAAGCCAGGCAAAGAAACACTTCCTTGGGTGGAGTCTGTGGTGTGGTGGGGGATCAGACTCGGTTGGCTTTGTGCATTTGCATGCCACCCTCCCATAACCCCTAAGGATGAGCCCTCAGCGTGTAGAAACCTTGGGCTGCAGATGAGCAATAGTTTTGAAAAATGCCTCTTAGGTGAAAAGAGGAGCTCAAGTTTCTGTGGAGACACAGCTATAAGGGTCTAGGTTAGGAAGTGCATTGTTTTGGAATTGTTAGGCTGTAATAATAGGAATTTCCCTGCATATGAAATGAATATAAAACTTGTAGTATCGGCCACTGTAGGAAGTATAATTCTGAACAAAAGGCTTGTTGGTCTGATTTATGTCAAAACCTATTATTTGTGTACCCTGCACAATAAAAGCATGTTAAAAGCTTTTGGTTAAGGAGAAATGAGTGATTTGGAGGTCAGGTGGAAAACAATGAAACCTTCATAGGGCCTGAATCATCACTGGTTAAAATTCACTAGAAGAGCGAAATTATATCACAGATGAATTTAGCTGGAAGTGTAATGTATACAGATTAGAAAAAACACCACACGAAAGGACAGCATTCTGCATTTGACTGTTAATAAATCTCCCTGTCTTATAAAAAAGGGAAATATACACAATTTGCTGAGCATGGTGTTCATGCATTAAAACCAATTGGGAAATAATATGAGAACTAGGGAAAAATCAAAATCACATCTAACTTGAAATGCAGTCTACACAGGAAAAAAGAGAATGCAAGATAAAAGTATATTTATAATTCTGGCAAGCTGAAAAGCTTCAATAGTTTGCTGTCCTCAAAATAATAAAAATCCATCACTCTTCTCAGGGGAGAGACTGTGAAATTGTGGTGAAATTGTTTCCCGCCCTCCACACCATCCCTGTAGCCCAAGGAAGAACAGAGCTTGCAAAATTTCCACTGTAGTGTGTGTTAGCTGCCTTTGGTATGAGAGCTGCAGGTCACCACCAAGTCTGAGATGGGTTTATCCTCACAGCACTGAAGCATTTAAGGTGGCTCAGCGCTGCTATTTCCCCCATCTCCCTGTCCAAGATAGGGAATGAAGTATACAGAAGCCAGAAGTGCTACTGTATGGGCTTGGCGGTTTAATTACTGCTGTGCACGCAAGTCTCTGGAACGTCTTTACATGTAGGTGCACACCTCTAAATGGAGCTGTTCAAATTCCAGCCCCGTGTAATCTGCAATTACGTAAATTTGCAATTGTGCTAATTTATAGCTCCATATAAACATTTTTCAGCAGCAGGTGAGTTTGGCTCTCACAAGCTCTGCTTGTTGACAAGAGGCAGGATTTCCAGGAATGCTGTGGATAAAACGCGTCTCAGCTCCCCGTGCCAATTCTGAGGGCAGATGTCGGTGTGAGCAGCACTGCGCTCTTTCCATAGGGAGTAGGGAAAAATGGGACCTCTGCTAAGTGATTCATCCTAGCCTAAAATAGCTGTTCTGGTCGGGTGGAGTGAATGACTCTGGTAGTGTTTGTGTCTCCAGCCGCTATCGTGGAGAGATTATAGAAGTAGCCTAGAGAAGTAGTTTGTTCTGGATACTTTTCAGATAGCTAAAGGCAGGGGAAATGACTGAGGTCCTTGCGAATTAGGAGCATGAGTCCTGTTAGCAGGCAAAGGGCTGGGAGTTTAATCCCTGGGAAGTTTGTGAAAAATCATACCCACCATGGGGGAGAGATGCCACCCTTCTGAGGGGACACCAATTGAAGATAAAGCCGTTGAGAACATCAAATTTGGGAATTAAATGATATCACCCACTCTGCACCCAGGGAACGACTGCCACGTCGCTCAGGTGTGTCCGGGGAGGGGGAGAGGGAAACCAAGGGATCACCATGTTACACTACAGCCTTGGCTGCCCAAGACTGTCAGGGCATGACTGCTTCTGAAAAACTGGCCATTCATAAGCCAGAGAAAATTTATGGGAGAGGCTGAAAAGGCAAAAGCTAAACATTCAGCCTTGAGATAGTTTTTCTTTGTCCCTCCAAAGGGAAATGTCAGGCAAAATGCTGCATCTGCTAGTATTCTCACTGGAGCAGTTACCCTAGAAATATCCAAAGCTGTATTTCTTACCGAAGAGAAGGACATAGCCAACATGTATCCTGTTCTGTATTCCCTCTGCAGAATTAAATGCAGTGTTTGTCTTTGATTGCAGTCACAGCGCACAAAAGCTCTGTGCATTTCCATTGATATTCACATCATTTCTTCTTCAGCTTCTCTTGAATTAATGTTACCCAGGAACCTTAGCAATGACAAGTTCAATTTCTGTAGTCTTAGACTGAACAATTTAATCTTGGGCATTCTTGAATTTTTTCCCTAAATTCCTTTTTTTCTGATTTTGATGCCTTTATACAAACAGCTTACTATTTCCTTTGGCACGCAACACACCACAGGAACACTTCTGATGGCAAAGCAGGTTTTTCCCCCTTCCCAGAACAACTGGACAACACTGAGAGGTCCAAAAGACAATTAAAGGGACTGTCACCGTGAATCACTGCACCATATAACCAGTGTTTTTCTGGCAGTGCTACTTCTCCTCACTTTTTCTCCACTTTGGAGAAATCCGCCACATGGATATCCAGTTCATTAGAGAAAAGTAGAAGGAATTCTGCAAGACTCAACTGTGCATTCAGAGATGTTACCTTGAAAACAGCAACGTATTGGTATATGTATATTCCCACAACAACATGGCAGTCGTAAGTAGCCAAGAGTCATGGGGTCCATCGAGCAGCAACTATGGCGCAGTGAGTCAGCAGTAAACAATGCGGCGCAACTCAGACTGGTGCTAAGCTCAGTTAGCAAACCTGACCTGCGGTTTCATGCAAACCCTTTTTCCTTCTTTTAGACTATATGGGTTCATGCCCCCTGCATTTCGCTCTCAGTTTCAGGTATGAATGAATTCAAAATCTCTAAGTAAAATTCAGCCAGAAAAAGCTACCTAGTTTTGACTAGTTTCAGTACAAACCCAAGCAAAACCACAGAATTGCTCATGGTTTCCAGACCAAACCATACATTTCACCTAGTTTTTTGGGGTTTCAATACGAAAACTTCATGGAGTCTGAAAGAACAAACACAAAGATTAAGGTCCTTTGAAAAAAAACTTAAGACATTTTGCATTACTATCTTTATAAACACTTTTGGCTTCTTAGAATAAAATGGTTGAAAATGCATCTCTTTAGAACAGGCCATCATCAAGCCATCTGGCTGCAGAGAGATGGTTTTCTTTGCAATCTGTGAACCCTCAGCTGCTTTTGAGTAAGCAGGTCCTCCTTGGCTCTTGAGCACTGAACTCAGTTTTGGCCCTCGAATTTGTCTTGTTAGTGTAGTTTCAGCCTTGAACATGTGCCTGGAAGAGAAAAAACAAGGATTCTCTTCGCCATCGTGAGAAAACTATGGATGGGGCAGGCACGCCTTAAACAGGATTTATATACTGTAGGGTGAAGTACATCTCGGGGTTTAGAGACTGGGAAAACATTAAGGCTCTAGTGATGTTCTCTTTTACTGATTAACAGCTGCTTCCTGCAGAGAGTATAACTTGGATCATCTCTAAGTCAGGCAAGGAACCTCCTCAAGCACTCAATAGCTGAAGCTGGAGGAATAGAAATCTAGCAGTCATATACATGTGTAAGTGTTGTGCTGCAGGAGCCTGGCACACTGAAGATGGCTCCAGCCATGAATTCACTATAGCTAAGCATTAGAAAAACAAAAATCGGAATGAGGTGAAGAATGGGCATTGGTAGAGTGTGTTTTATTACAGAAAATTTGTCCCAAATTATAACGCATTTTTTTTGATTTATAAACCAATGTATGCATTTTTTTTTGCTGCTTACAACATTTCCAAAGGCTGTGTCTTACGTATTGAGCTAATTCTGTCTTCCAGGATACATCAATACGAATCCTCCTCCTGACTTCCCTGGAGATCATCTTATTGAGCACAACTGAACCAGTAAACTTGACTGGACTAGAAGATATTTAATAAGACATCTAGCTTTCATTTCAAAGACTTCAACTGACAATGGACTTGCCATTTCTTTCAAGGAGTTGTGCCAATGAGTAATTAACTTCATTTTCACAGATTTGATTCTCTTTCCTACTGCATTGACAGAGACACAGATGGACGGACAGAAAGAAAAGATGAAAGCCTTGTTTGTTTTTTACCTCATCTGTCAATACTTCTTATTTCCACTGACTAGCAGGTCAAACCTTTCCTTTTCCTAACCTAAATTCATATGGACAAGGATAAAATTTTCTCTTCATTCCTCAGTTCGATTAAATAGACCAAATCACTCGAATGTCTCTAGGTAAGGGCACTTTCCAGACCCTGAATCATTGGCTCACTCATGCTACTCTAACTGTTTAGCAGGGAAAATCTGTAACAGAGTATTTTTCTCAGAACATGAAGGATAGGAAACTGGAAACTGCAACTTCAAACAATGCTTCAAATGACAAAAAGAGCACACCAAATAATTGAAAGTTTGAGGCACCCACTCAACTGCAAAAATGTCCCATATCTCTGTGGTTATTGTTAATGTAATTAGGCAGTTTCAGGATGTGTCTTGACAAGCTCTTTTGTTTTGTTTTGTTTTGTTTTGTTTTAGCTATTTTCTAGAGGTGGCTGGCCCATGGGTACGACTCAGATGGAAAAGAAATCTGGTTTCACATCTGGGCTCTGCCACAGCCTTCCTGTGTGACCAGAGCCATGTCACTCAGACTCTGTGGCCCACTTTCCCCAGCTGCACAGCGAGGAAAACAGCATGTTTATTTACTCAGGTTAAGAGCTGTGCAGATGCATGGGCTTGCCAGCTGGCTGAATCCCTTGAAAGAGGAGGGTAATTTTAGAAGACATGTTAATGATGGCTTTGCCTTAAGTTTCTTAGCACAAAAGCATAAGGGAAGGGAGTGAATGACCACTTTGCAAGGAAAGATAGAGATGCCCACTCTGAACGTTTATTGTTTATTCTGCGAACTCTTCGGGAAGATAAATATTTGAACCCAGCATGGAGCACAAAGAGATGCCACTGCCTTTGGGTCTATTGCAACAGATCTAACTCCAGCCTTTTCCACCCTGGACCTCAAATCCTTTTACAGAAAAGATCTACTTATTTCTTCCATTTTACAGTCAGAAAAACTGATTTCGAAGAAGAGAAAAGTAACAGTGCAGCAGCACCTTACACGTTTCTGAAGCATTTGCCAAAGCCGCTGGGCAGCCGACCTCCATGAAGCTACAGTGAGTTTCCTCCTCAGACGGCCTGCACACCTGGTTAACAGAGATGGCATCACAGCCCAAGGCTGTGAGAAAAAGCCACACAGTCCCTGGGGGCAGCAGGTAGCCCCCGACCTCACTGGGGTGGGCCCAGGCAGTTGCTTCACATGGAACCGGGCACCCTAAGGAATGAGAGAAGGAGTTTGGTGAAGATAATGAGAAAGAGGAGGTGGTGGTGTAGGCTGTGAGAGAAGATGAAACAGCTTTGACATAAGCAAAGGAAACTACATGTTTGGAATTTCAAAAAATCGACTCAACATTTCTGTCGTAGCAGATAAACATCTATTTTATTACTGGGAATCATCTTTTTTCTGATTATAAATAGAAACAACATGTTACCTCATGTTATTTCCTCTGGGGTTTTTTGGGGGTAGATATATGTGGGTGGTAAACAGCTTGCAAAGAAGTTGTTGTTATTATTATTATTAGTCAATATGAATAACAGGAGGGGAGCATCTGGGGTTGTGATGTACCGGGTACTGTGTAGCCACAAACCAAATATAGGTCATTACCTCAAGCGCATCTGCTGTGAAGGAAGGACAGCACAGCTGCACCGCTAATCTGTAGCTGTGATTGTCGTTGCTTTGTGATAGTGTCTATGTTGCCATAAGCATTTTTCTTGAGTAAAAGACAACACAGGCAGACATACAAAGAACTCAAAATCTAGAAGCTAACAAGATCTACGGCCATCAATAAGCAGCTAGACAGAGTTGTCAGGGTACTTAGTTCAGAAAGCCAAAAGCGTCTTTGCAAAGCTGTACTGTGTCATGGTAACAACTAGCAATGGAAACATGCTGCATTAGTTGTGGTACACACGTATTACAAGGCACAGTCCCTCATCAAAGAATTTACAGTCTAAACAGGCAATTAAGATACAAAGTCTGATAGGAAACAAAAGCACTGAGCTCAAGTTATCTGGCATTTAATGCGCTGTCTTCCTGTCTGAAGGACCTGAACTATCCTTGCTAGCCTGGGGCATCGCTGGCAGCGTGCAGCAAAGCTGTGCCGGCAGCATGCAGCAAAGCTGATTGATTGGCTCCAGCACCCGTCCTGCAAGGAATTGGCCTGGCTTTGGGGGAGCAGGGGAAGGAAGGACCGGTAGTAGCAGGCACTCTGGAGATGGAGCTGCTGGGCGCCCACTTGCATTTCTGCACACCTGGATGGGCTCCAAGCATGGCTGAGATTGCCAACAAGGCTGGCAGGGAGGTGAGTGCCAGTAGAGTCACCAAACCCAAGGAAGGTGGTCCCATGGGTGAGCAGGGCAGCTACTAACAGCTGCATTCAGGGGCTTGCTGTGGATATATCTGAGCAGTACGGGCTTTAGAGTGACCTACAAGGCAAACCTAATTATCTCTCTGAAGGAAGTGATCTGATGGCATCATGCTGCAGGACTGTATCACCTCCCAGACCAGGATTTTGCCCATGTGAGTCTCAGTCTGATAGGGTGTGCAACTGGCTAGAAACTTTGCAATGGAAAAAAAAACAACACACACACACACACACACACACACACACATATGTATATGTACACATATATTTTCCCTTCTGGAAAATGCTGTTTTGTTGAAAGCAAACCCCTTTTTCAGGAAGGTGACCATTCAGACAAAGTGTTTCAGAAAATTGGGAAAAAAAAAAGACATGTTAATAAGCTTGAAAGATGCCACTTCATTTTCAGAATAGAATGACTTGATTTTTCTGTTAAAAATGATGTTTTGCTTTGAAACACTTCACTTAATACTGTTTTATTTATTCAATGTACTTACTCAGCCTGAAATTATGGGAAAAATTAAACCCTTTGAAACCCCCTTGCTACACTTTGGTGGAGAAAGAGATTTTTACATTGTGACAGCTTCCTAAATCTTCTTTCTTTCGTTCTTTCTTTCCTTTTTGTTTTCTTGCCTTCTTTCTTTCTTCCTTTCTTTTTTCTTTTTCTCTGAATAAATTATTGTTAAATTGTAGAATCATAACCTAAATATAAAAGCTAGCTCCGATGAAGTAGCTGAGTGGCCAGCAGGTCCCCTGTGATAGGAAATGTTATCAGCATTTTTATTTAGTAATTCAGGAAGACTTCCCTTACCGCCTTACTGAATTTTGTTACACTTTGAATATTGAGCAGTGTGCTTTGCTTTCCGAGACAACTCAGTGTCATAAGGACTGGATGACAGCACATACAGATGGTGGAAGAAGGGTCAAGACTTGGCAGACTGATAGGGTAAATAGAATTCAAGAGCTGTGAAAAGCTGGAGGAAGAGGTAGTAGCTGTAGAAACAAGTGTGGGACTTGGTGGCTGAAAGATTAAGTCCACGGGCCCACTGGCCCACAGCTCCACCATGATGTGGTCTAGGACAGGGGGCTCCCTGCTTCTTCCACCCATAAACGTCGTGTGGGAACATTGCCAAATACTTTGTGCCTCGCTGGAAAGTAAATAAAAAAAAGTTGTGGCTATTCAAAGTGTACCCACATGTGTCACAGATGAACTGCTATGCTATCAGTGATAATATCAAAGTAACGTTAGCTGCCTTGTTGTCCGTAGCAAGGGAACTTCTTCTGTCTTTCTTGATACAGTACGTGAAAGTGACAGGGCTGGAGAAGGGAACTGGGTGATGCTGGGGAGGAAGGATCATTTGGGCGTGCTTGGGATGAGCCTGGGAGTTTGGCAGCGAAAAGCTTGGGGTGCTCTGAGGATGAGAAGACTGGTATGGATATGGCCCAGATAGGACCCTTACCCTCATGCTTAGGGGACTGAGGAAGAGAAGAGGCCTCTGGGGCTAAAGGGAGGTAGCAGCAGCCATGTGCTGAGCTGTCACCAGCGAGGAGCACAGGCGTGGGTTGAATGGTCAGTGATGAGTCAGTGATGAGGCAGGGGAAGCGGTGCATGGCCTGGATGGGAGGCAGCCCCGTGGCGCTTTCTCAGCCCTCTGGGTCTTTGGAGAAGAGCGAGTGGCAGTGGTGGAGAGAAGGCCAAGGGCATGGGTCAGCCAGGCCTCAAGGGTGAGGGGCACTGGCATGAGTTCTCACAGATGCCTGCAGCCATGGAGCATGGAGGGATGGAGGAAGGCAAAACAGATAGCTCTTCCAGCCACCCTGGAGTGGAGCAGCAGGCAACGCTGTAGTGACAGCACTCTGTCTCATCAGAGCAGTTGCTGGTTTGGGAACAATTTTCTAAATAAAGCCCACAGCTGGGGCAGCTTCTCCACACAAGGGAGAAATATCTGTAGGCCAAATAAGAGACTTTTTTTGTCTTCCCTTCCTATATGATATCACGTCATAAACCTTTGGCCTGACCCGCAGCTGACTGTGAAGCCTCCAGGAGGTGAGACCAGCCAGGTTGAAAGCAAAGGGGCAAACAGAACACACAATGGCCACATAAATCAAAGCACAAACCCATCATAAGGAGAATAGGAAGTCTGACAAGTTTATCCCTGGGAATAGTGTACGGCATGTGGTAGCTGTGTGATAATAAATCTGATTGATAGATTAAATGAAAGAAGGTAGAGGAGGAAGTGCCAAAAGTATTTGAGTTACCACAGAAGATAGTTCTAGACGGCTGCACAGCCCACGGACCAAGCTTTCAACACTCCTACAGTGGAATCAGCTGTGATAGTCATCTCTGAGAGAAGAGCTGGCTTCCATGAAATGCTGAGGCTCTAAAGCTGGGAGAAATTGGTTCAATGAGTCATTGATTCATTGGAAAATGCACTTTCAGGTTGGCCAAGCCAGTTCATGAATTTGGGTTGAATTTGCTGAATGGTGGCGCCAAAACCACAAATGCTGAGAACGTTTGGAAGTGCTGAAACACCAAAGTTAGATAGGATTAAGCAGTTTTAGGCAGTTCTGAAGTAACCTGGTTTGATAGGTCCAAAAGGTTTCGGTTTTGAAGATACTGCCAAAAAACTGAGCTAGTTTCACAGAGTTACTGGTGATGGAGACACTATTCTTCATTCTCTAGCTAGACGATTAAGATACTAATGCAGACTGTAATAAATGTAGATACGATTCCCTTCTGTGACTAATTCGAAGCACATATAGTGCAATGCTCTCCCATCTTCAATAAATTATTCTCATGATCTTTCTTTCAATAAATTAATGGTTAAATAGTATGCACAGATTAGAACAGAATACCATAACTAGAATGAAAGAGTGAGAAAATATCTGATGATTATTTCCTGAAAATTGCAAGTTAAAATTCCCTCTCTGAGACTCACTTTTACCAGGTAAGTTTCCAGACCCTGCAGTAGATCAACAACCAATTCAATAGTGGATGGATAAAGAGAGAGAGCTGTAATTTTAATTTTATCCCAGCAGCAGCAATGTGCACTAGAGGGGTGTGCCCTTTGTATACAATAAAACCATTCTGGAGCTAGCAGACACAGCCTGTCAAGAGCCATCTAACAAAACATCAGAAAAGTTCACGACCCACTGTTTTTGGCCAATGCAATGAGTCAGACCAAATGCCTGTCTAGCCCACTATGCTATCTTCAGCCATAATCATTAAGTAGAAGGTGCCTCAGGAGGGAGTATAAGAAACAGGCAAAATACAGTGATCATCCACCTGAATTGTCTGATTGCTTTTTGAGTCCAGTTGCATGCTGTGACAATGAGATCTATAATTTAATGATGCAATGGACAAAACAAATGTTCTTTTCATTTATTTAAAATATTTTAACAAGATTATTTTCCTGGGGTACCCCTTAGGCTTGCCATATAGAGGACTAGAATCATTCCCCCGGCTTGCTGCCTCCATCGCATTTGTTATTTGTAGCGCTCTTTCATACCTCTTCTCTTAAAAAAGGCAGAGAAGCCCAAAAGCTGTTGACTCCTCTGGCTGTCTCTGTCCCCTCTACCTATTCCCCTTCCAGTCGTCTAGCTCCACTTGGAGTGACACAACAGAAAACAATGCCTTTTCAAATAGGTGACAGTTTTTGCCAAACAGCTGTTGGTGGAAATAACTAAGAGTATCAGCCCTGCTGCGCAAGGCATCTGCTGTAACTAGACCTCAGCACAAGAGGGTCTACTAGGCAACACGGGAGCTGTGGACATCTGGTCGCAGGAGATGTAAGTCAGAGGAGCTTTTCCTTAGCTGAAAGGACACTTAGCTCTGTGCCAGGAACTGCCTTTTACAGTGAAAGCAGAAGGATTGAGATGGAAGAGCACTGAGATCCTTTTTATTTGATGGCTGCTGACTTTGGAGGCCACTAGAGTATTGTTTTCACCTATCTGTAGACATCCGCAGTGGGACTTGTCTGCATCTACACCCATCACTTTGCAATCAACAGCGAGAAATAGACTTTTTTTTTTAAGGGATTTGGTCTAGCTTTTTTAATATATCTGCTTCAGGATGAGATGATTTGTGCCCTGGAAGTGCCTGTTTCTCTCCACTGACTCAGAGGCTGTCTGCTTTCAGTTAGAGGACTCCATCTCCGAGACACTAAAATGCCTGGCCAGGCAGAGAGTCCAGTAGGAGAGAGGAGCAGCCCACCAACTTTCCTGTGCAGTACTCACCCGTGTGATGCCTGGGAGGTTAGTACACACAGCACAGTGTGAAAGCATCCAGAAGACTAAGACCATGGGATAGAAAATGCAAATCAAAGGCAAGATGTGTTTTAATATGAAACTTGCAGGGCAGCTAGATCCAGAGGGCAGTGTCCTTCAGTGAGACCTCAAGCTGCCCCTAGCAGATGCAAATGAAGCCCCAAAAGACAAAGAGGGAAAAAGGGTTGTGTAGCTATGTATTTGACTTGGAACAAAAGGCATAAAAGTGAGCAGTGTGAAAAGGAACGGTGTCGCTGTGGGTTTCTGGGAGGAAGAGGCACCAGCACCAGGAAGGGCTCCCAGCCTGCGCCAAGGGGGGATGGTGCCGCGCACCCTTGTGTGCCCTCTGCACAAGGAGTCGGTCGGTTTGGGAAACGTGCAGCTCTTCCCAGCTACTGCCCAGCACATGGAGCACGCCAAAGCTAAGCTGCTCTCTCTTCGGTTTGAGCTTGTCATCTTCAAATTTATCCAAGAGCAGGAAATCCCAAGGCAGCCCAACTTACAAAGAAAAACCTAAATGCAAGGATATTTTCTTATTTAAAAAGCTGAAGTAGTTTTTTTAACGTTTGTTTTCATTGCAGTTTCAGGCACAGTGTCAGGTCAGTTTTTCTTTTGATCTGTCTTCGTCTCCTCATCCCGATCGAGGCAGGCACAGTGAGAATGCGCTTCAGAATAGCTGACAAATTTCTAGTGTGGTTTTGTATGGTTTCCTGAGAATCAGGGGACATTTGTTGTTTTGCAGTTTTACAGAAAGCCACAAGTATGTCTAAGTGCTATAAAGACCTAATAAACAGGTAGGTGTTGTGAAAGGTTAGAGAGGGGCAAAAAATTGTAGCACTGCCACGGTCGACTAGTCTCCTGGTCTCGCTTCAGGCTCAGTAAACCTGCTTTGAGGTTATTTGTAGCTGTACAGAGCACACGGCACTGAGGGATTTCAACATACCAATGAGGCAGATGGATATGAAGCTGCGAGAAAAATGCGGTTAGTTTTTACTAGCACCTGTGGCAAATTCCTCTCAGAGGTCCTCCCATAAGGCAGTGTCAGTTGTACAAGAGAGCGCTGAAAGAAAAAGAGGAGGGAGATTGTGTCATATATTCCCCTGGGGCTCGCTATTTCATTTTTTAAAAAAGCTTTAGATTTCTTTTCTTCTCTTTTCCTTTTTTGTTTTGGTTTGGTTTGGTTTGTTTTCACAGAGGACAGAACATGCAGTGGAAACTATTACAGTGGCATCGTACGGAAGTGCCTGGAGGCCTCCACCCAAGCGCTGCATTCGTCCTGATCCCTGAGCAGAGATCGACGGGAGATGCTCGCACGGCCGAAGCGATGATGAAGGCAGTCAAGAGAGGAAGGTGATGCTTGTAAAACTCTGCTCTGTTCCCTTGAACCGGATATTTACTCTCTCTGTGTTTGGGTTTTCACCCAGATAAAGCAGAAATCGCCAGGGAGCTAGGAGCTTTGATATGGGGCTACTTGATGTATTTCAGGTGTTCCTATAAGAAGTGTGTTCCATGAAATTACTATATGAGAAGAAAAATTTAATATAAGAAGGTTAGGAAAACATTTAAAGGAAGGAATGCCAGGAAGTAGCCCTTACTTTGTACTCATCTCCACGCCACATAAAGTACAAGCTACTAGACTGCCCCTTGAGAGCACCAATATCTGGCTATGGTTTTTTGCAGTTATACAAACAAAAATATGTGGATAGTCTTCTCCCATAAGTGATCCTCTAAGGAAAAAGTAAGAAAGTTGAAGAATCAATTACATTAGATGATTTACATGCCAAACCATCTCTCTTCCTCCAACCACAGCACTGCACAATTGGTTTTCACTTTCTCCCGATGGCCTTGAAAACACCTTCGCTTTGAGGAGCAGACTGTTTGGAGCTAAGATTTGTGTACTTCAGTCTACAAAAATAGGCTGGAGGTCTTACTGAGGAAGGCTCTTCTATGTAATTTCTGTTATATCTCTTTTTTGATTAATGTGTAAAAAAGCATTAAAACAAAGTGATGTCTTTTACTCCTTAGAACATACGAAACATCTCTTGAAAGGAGAAAGACATGAAAAATAATCCTGTGACTCTTACAAGGATTACGTATCCTTCAACTCAATAGATTAGAGATAGCACCAGTGCCATTTATTGCTGTACAGCCAGACAGAACCAATGTAAGCAATGAAATAAGATCTGTCAGATGTGCAACCTGGCCAGAATGATGAGATATGGACAGTAGCTCTAGGTTTCCTGCTTTTCAAAGTCCATCTTGATAAACTTTGGACTAATTTTCAGAGATGCTGAGCACCTACAACCCCACTGGGAGTGGAAGGGAAGCATGTTGCTGCTTGTCTCTGAAGGAAGGAAGCCTCCGAACCCTCCGGCTGGCTGCCCAGGAAGGGAGGCCTTGAGGGCGCAGGGAACTACACACTGTGGTCACACTGGCTGGCATGAGAGGCCTTCTTGTCTGTCTTGGGCCTACACAGATTGTAAGCTGTCGACAGTTTCACATCCAGCATGCTGTAAACTATTAAAAAAAAAAAAAAAAAAGAAGGGAAAGAGTCCATCAGGGAATTTTAAGAGGACAATGACAAGACTCTGGAGTCATGGATGTTTGCACAAATATGCAGTTTAAGGGATGTCTGAAGTGACTCCAGAAGAATACGCTGAGGAGTTGTGGTAAATTTTGGCCAGCAGTGTTCCTTCCCGGTGCAGGTCACTGGTAGCTCACCTGCAGGGAGCCAAAGAGAACAATGGCTTCAGGGCCATCGTGCCAACTCGCAGTGCGGCAGAGATGCAGCGCTTGTGCTAGAGATGGGGGGGTGGGGGGGGTGGAATATACTTTGAAGAGTGTTTGCTTTCGGTGCTTTTATTTTTTTTCCAGGAAGAGATAGCTGAATCTCAGAACTAATGCGCTCCAAAATCTTAAATGCTGGCACTGCTTATTAGCTGCTTGCTCAGTAGAGAATATTCTTCCTTATATAGGTCTTTTTAGAAACTAGGTCAGAGGATTTATGTGCGTACGCATTGCTAAAATCCTCTTTGACAGCCTGCCTGCCTTTATTATTTTCTCATCTTGTCCATTACATAAGCCAATGTACCAGCTTCTGTGCTACTTTCTCCTGGGACGAGCTGGGGTGGCCACAGCAGAGCCCTTCATTTCCTGCCACTGTGAACACTCTCCAGCCAGCGCTCATCCTCATGGCCCGTTCCGCAGGTCTGACCCCCCCCTCCCCCCCCGGCAGCAGGTATCTCCCCAGAAATGAGATGGTTTTTTTCAAAGAAACGTTGTAGTGCCACAGCAACCTGAGCGTTCAGTTGATTTTTCAGTGTAGAAACATCTAAATGCCAGATGCCGTCATGTGCTCAAGACTGATGTACTCCAGATATGGTGCCACTGCAGCAAGTACTGTGCTGAGAATAGTGTTAATGTCCAGCCAGGGTGTTATGTGCTCATCCAATGCACGTCTTAAAAGGCCATCATCTGAAGTGGAGCTTCTAGGAAACAGTGCACTGAAAATAATAGCACCAATAACAACAGAAGCCTTCTGTGGAGTGTTTGCACTGAAACATAAAACTGCACAGAATAGTCTTGCTTTCAGACACTCCTGTGAACGCAGAATGCGCTGACTATCGTTTGTGCTGATGGCATGTTTCTCGCTATGTTGTTTGCAGGAGATGGTATCTTTTTGTGAAATACATATGTCGCTACATTATATATGTCTATACCCACACATACTCATACATGCAGATCACCAATAAAAGTTAAGATTTAAAAACAATCATTATACACCCACTTGTCTGAGATAAAACGGATTTCCAAGCAGTAATTATAAAGAGTGTTTTCATATGTGCACTTTATATACACTTAATTTGATTCTTCATCTGTATGCACATACCTACTAACCTCAGGACTAAAACTGACATAAAATGAAATGCTCAGTGTAGGTTTTTTTTTAATCTCTAGATGGTCACTTAGAAGGGCTCTTATTTTGAGAAATGTTAAGTGCACACAAGCTCCCCCCAAAATGTGCAGTGCCTCCAGCACTTTGGAAATCTCATCACTGGGATGGGCGCAAAGTCCTCACAACAGGCTCTGACTTCATTGATGAGCATGCGGCCACCGTCAAGGCAGCGGCGGTTTCTTTGGCCAGCAACATGTGCGAAGCTCAGTTCTCGTGGCTAAAGAAAGCCCGAAGTCCCACCATGTGTTCAGTTTGATCTTCAGTAAGAATCAAAGTTGCTTGTCAGCCACCTGTTGTTTCTGCTCTAGCTCCCGAGTTTAATCAAGCAATCAAGTGTACAGAGAGGTAAAGCCAATTTATTCACTTTGAATTTGGGCACTAACTGGTCAGTTTAGAACAACAGAGAGCTGAGCATACCCATGTTTTGATTTCTCGCTACATGTTAATATTAGATGGGTCAGTCATTGTAGCAGCATTTGGCTTTGCTGCCTTTGTGATAAAGCTGTGGGCAACCCTGTTTTTTTCTTTTTTTTTAAATCCTCCGATTTAAATGAAAAAAAGGTCTCTTTTCTCAGATACTCCAAGCGTCTCAATTTTTCCAATACTGTAAAGTTGTCTGGGTACCCACACATGTAACTTTAGCAAGTGGTGTTTATTCAGCAGTCCTCTAACACAGAAAAGGAACCAGTTGTCTTCAGAACGAACTGTGTTGCAAAGCCTCCCAAATTGGTGCTTTATTGACATGGAAAGGCTGAGAATTGCCAAGTGGTAGCAAGGAGACAAGCTCTAAAGGCAAAGGCTGTTAAATCCTTCCCTGGGGGAAGCAAAACTTCCCAGAGAGGAGTATTAAACAAACACGGTAAGTACATGATCAGTGGTCCCTTAGCTTGAGTCATGTTCCTCACCTGCTTGGGCCTTAGGCGGATAAAGCAAGCTCTCGTCTGCTTCCGAATCCGTCCTGGTACAGACACCTGTTGGTTTTTCCTCTTCTTTTCTGTTCCTGCAAAGTACTTTAAAGCATATACATTCATGTGAATGAACTGATTGCTTAAAGAAATCAGAGAAGTCATACTCATAAAAGCAATAGAGCAATAATAAAAGCTACAACAGTAATGATGATAACCATGTGCTCTTATCACATGCTAACAGACGAGCACAAAGGAGGATCCACTAAAATGTGACTGTTTTGGAGCACTGGTGATTTCTTCTTGCAGTTGTGAGGGGCTGGGACTCAGCCGCCAGCAGCAGCTACCAGCAGCTTGAGAGGGCTGATGCTGAGCTCCTGTATCGAGGCAGCAGGTACTAGAGTTTGGTGGTTTCTGTTCCCTTTCTGAACTGCAAGATAAAATCCTGACGTTTATGCTAAGGCAGTAGCACTTTGTGGTCTTTATGCCAGTGATGCTCGGCTGAACACCTCCCAGCACTGCAGTGCTCACACACACACAGAGAGCTACACGCGTACATGTGAGTGTTGCAATCCATGCATACTGCAACCTTGGTCCCTCTGTTGGTTAAAGACAGGCTCCCCTGCTACCTGCTGGATGCAGCATCACATTGAAGAGATGCTGTTCAACTCCACAGCCACCTGGGCTCTTTTTGGAGGGTGGGGAGAGATACAGGGGGTGGGGAGAGCACTGACATTTTGGCAGCTGAGAGCCTTTATAGTCTTTAGCCTGTTCCAGTGAGGTGAGTTCACAGCACCAGCTGGTGCTGTGACCTCTTGGAAAACCTTTGGAAAGCAAAAAGTTCAAGCTGGCCAGATGCAATCATAACTGTGAAATCAGGGTATTCCCCCCAGTATATCCCCATTTTACATATATATACACAAATAAATATAAAAGTTATATACATATTTGCATATACGTATACGCATACATTTGTGTGTGTGTGTGTGTGTGTGTGTATTTTATATATAAACACACACATACATATATAACTATCTCCATTGCTGGAACTTATTCACACACAGGGTTCAGATGTGACTACTGGCATGCACAGACCTGCATCCTGTGTCATTTCTTCTGATCAACTTCCTATTTGAAAAAAAAACAAAAAAAACCCTCTCTGCAACTAATCTGATGCTGATGTGCCAACACCGCAGGCGGGTGCCTTATTTCAAGGAAGTCTGCCTTCTGCGAGACAGAGTATGAGGTGCACAGCTTGTGCTTAAAGCATGTATTAAAATTGAACTCTCAAGAGTCTGAGCTCATATTTACCAATTATTTTCTAGGGAAAAGTCAAATGCTTTGGCATACACATATATTTAAAATATGATCCCCAGAGGCACCCCCCCCGCCAGTGTATTTCAGTCAGTTGCACTTCTTGGATCTATGGGCTAGAAACATCTCTGCTGGGGCTACTTGAAAATTTCCCTTTGGAAGTTTTCTAGGGAAAATAGCTTTTGTGGTCAAGGAATTGTTTTTGTTTTTGTTTTGTTTGGGTTTTTTTTGTTTTGTTTTCTAAGGCAGCATCTCATTTGCATGGAAGTCTACAACATTGTCTCAATAAAACCATCTTCCCAAAGTTTTTGACTGTAATTTTTACAATTGGTTTGATGAAAAACTGGAAATTACCTGAAAGACTAAACTTGAATAGTTCTGCTCTCTAGTGACACAGCGAGGCGTTTCTCTTCCATTTGGGCAAGAAACAGTCTTTTTATTAAAAAAAAAAAATCTCATTTCTGAATCTCATTTCTGCTCTCTCATTGCCAGGTGCAGAAGCAGAGGGGACAAGCCAGTAAGCAAAGTAAAAGTAAAGCGGCAGGGGAAGGGTGGGGAGGAAACAAGCACTTTCAGTCCTGAAAGTAGTTTCGGTTTAAGTAATGGACAGAGTTGCAGGTTAGCTGTTGTTTTTAACCCCTTCTGAACAACTGGAAAGAAGAGTGATGCCTTAGACAGAGGGAGCTGCAGAGGTGCCGGTGGAGGGAATCATCTATACTGAAACCATCCCTGTGTGCTTGTCTTTTCCCTAATCTGTCGGTTTTGCTCTCTTTCTCTCTTTCCTCTTTGCAGCATATAATTTACAGTAAAAACACAGGAAGCTGAATGATTTCCTCTGAGGAAAGTACCTGACAAAGAGGTGAACGAGTAATATTGGAAAGTAAACTCAGCAGGCCGGTTGACTTCATCGCTCCTCCTGTATCCTCCCCGACTTCAGGCCGAGATGTGATGTTGCGGCACGGGGCTTTGATGTGGGCTCGCCAGCATGTGGCCGACGGCAGGGACGCCGGGACGGATTTTTCCCTGCGGTGCTCCAAGATGTCGCCATAGCTGCTGTTTCAAACCGATCCCCTCGATCACCCTCCCCAGCCCTCCGAGAAGCTGAGTTAGGGGACCAAAACTTCAGCCATAAGGACAGCAACTTGAGCAGCCTAAATAGCAAGGCTGCTTTGCAAAAACCTCAACCCAGAATATTGCAATTTCAGAGGTCCAGAAAAGGGACTTTTACCCTAAAAAAAAAAAAACTTATCTGGAGTGGCACCTAAAAGGGCACAAGTGAGTAACTCTTCAGATAGCATCTCAGCGAGACCATGAGTTCCCCACACTTTAAAAGTGACTAAAACTGAGGTGGGTTTTTGAGTATACATGTGTCTAAATGTAGGAGTGGAAGGGATGAAAGATAAAGAAAAACAGAGATTGTATACTTGGGGAGAATATCAGCTTCTTTGCTTAACTATAGTGCAATAACTTCCCCTTTCCATCTTTCTTCTCCAACTCCCATTACCTCAGGAAAACCATCCTTTCACTAGATATACTGTAACGCCTGCAGGCGATTATATTTCCATGCTCCATCCTCCACTCAGAACATCATTTCTCTTGCAAAATAAAGGCGGGCGGGTTCCTATTGCAAAAGGAACATGAATTGACACAAGCCCACTTGGAGAATCCTTCTCAACACCACAGACATTGCCCCTGGGGCTGTGAGGCAAGGTAAAAACCTCTGCACCCTACAACCATCAGGGCTGCTGCTCCCCGGTTGTTCAGGCTGGAGCTAGAAGCAGGCCTTAAGCACTGAGGATAACCCAGAATATCAAAGCTGCTCTAACATTACATCTTTTTTTTTTTTTTTTTTCTGAGAATTGTCCTTACCTCTCACCTAAACCAGCTTCTTCTTCTTCACCACAGAAAGGTCATGTTATTCTCTAGATTGAAGGTCTGATTGTGTTTTTGTTTTATAGTGAGGCTGTCAGCCTTCCAAGAATGACAATCATATGTGCAGCTCTTGCTGATATTTGCTCACAGCCACTTGGTGACAACCTCACTTTGTTTATCAGGACAAACATATGTTGTACCCACACAAAGCTACTATAGCACCCAACGCTGAGATTTCTTTACCTGGTGAGGCCAACGGGGAAATACCCAAGAAGAATGCATAAGAACAAAGACAAGAATCAAGAAGGTTTCTTAGCAGACTTTTTCAAAGAAAATGCTAAGGAAATCCTGAACAGGGGATATCCCCACCTGAAGTTCTAGAGCTGCTTAAGGGTTTATTTCTTCTTTTTTTTCTTTTATACATTTTTTCCCCCACTTCCCATAAAATACCTTTTATGATGTTTCTTGACTCAATTCAATGGTGATGTGATAGTTCATGGAATATCTAATATATGTAACATTATATGACTGTGTCTCAAATCTGCTCTTGGCTTCCTGTCTGTCTGCGGCTGCTGACCAAGTGCAAGGAACCAGGAGTAACCAGTTGCCTCTCCATCTGGGCCCTCCTGCCTTCGTTCTGGAGGCCCGCGTCACCTTGCCCAAGCCCCTTGGAGGCAGACTTTTGAAGTAGGACCCGAACTTAGCATCTGATAACTTTGACATCCAAGTGCCCCAGCAGCCAAACGAAGCACGGCCATGTGCATCTGCTGCGGCGGTTCCGCTCTGCCTTCTCAGCTCAGGGAGGAGCGAGGGCGCAGGAGCGTACAAGACGATCTCCAGAGCCATCCTAGTCCTAAGAAATTTTTACAGAACATCCGGGAATGGCAATGGCCCTGAGCAGTAAGGACCTGCCAAGGAGAGCCTGTAGGGAGGCATTGCCATCAGCTGAGGTTTCGTAGCTAAGAGCGATTCTCTGATGGGAGGGACTTCAACCTTTTCTTTCAGAGAACAAACATTCTTCCAGAGTTTGCCCACAGACAGTGCCATTTTGGGGCCTACAGCTCTTCCTCAGTGAGACTTCAAACGTGGGATATAAACGACCATCTCCAGAAGATCGAAAGGTCCATAAAGATCCACTAGTCATGAAAGGTTATGACAGCTATATTGTCCCAGCAGTGTACCCTGGCCTTCCTCCAGCCACTTGCCAGGTGCAGGATCACACTACTGTTTATTGGTAACACATAAACATTTGTATTCAGTTTTCATTGCTACTAACTGATGTCTGATAAAGAAGGTTCACAAAGTTAAGGACAAAAAGAAAAGTACTGCTCCTCCAAAGTCTAGCAGCCCTCAGAGATAACGTGGCAGCTGCAAGCAGGTTTGTCAGGGCTGCAGTTTTGGATTCAAGCACTTAAAATTGAGGCTGGACAGGTAGGAAGGTGCAGACGTAGGCACTGAATCACATAGTGCTTGACTACTTGTTATGCACACTCTTCAACCTGTGGGTGCCTTGCACATCTGTCCCCAAAAGGCTTCTCTGCATGCCCAAAGCCCTTTTAAAGAGAGCACTTCAAAGCTGTAATTCGGAATGATGCAACCTCCAAGGAAATACATAAAATAGAAGCTGCCTTCTGTTACAGACCACTGCAGTAGTTTGGACCACTTGTTCACTAATGTGGGCTCAGGGAAGACATCCTGGTTTGGTGGTTACACTTAGCCCAGCAATAGGTGGGATTAAACCCCTGGATTAATGAACAAAATGGAACAGCATCAGGAAGAGATGGAAGAGAGCTGCACCCAGAGGTAGGATAGCCTAAGAGGGTGCTCATCTGGAGTCAGGCAGATGGAGGAATTAAAAGCATATTTCACATCCCATAGGAGTGCTCTAGCCACTAGGTTATTTCAGCTGCACAGTCATGCTTGGGTTCACAAAAAGCAGCATTTAATAGCCCAAGTCCCACTAAAACCCAGAGGGTTTAATATATTAACAGCTGCCATGAATTTGAACCAGAGTCCCAGTGCTGACCTATCCAGTCATCTTTTGCTCGAAGCTTGACCTACTGTCTTAAGGGCCCCACTGTGCACCCATGTGAGTAAAAAATCTGTATCTGAGATCTTACTAGGGCTGGAGAATAAATAAGGGCATGGGTGTCTGGTAGACCCGGGCATGCACATTGGCTGAATCAGGGAGGATAGGTGCAGCTGTGCTGCAATAGATTTGCCATCTACATGTCTCAAAAATGCTCATTTCACGTATGGATGCAGTCCTACCACACAGATCCCATTCGCTTCCCCAAATATTTCCTTTAATGCCTTTGAGAGCCTGGGTTTTGCTGTCTAAGTTTTTGAAATCCTTCCCCTCCTGCCCCCTTGAGGCTCCTAAACTGCTTAATCTCATGATTTAAAAGTATCAACGCCCATGCTAAGGTGGTTTATGCTTTCTGAGTTTGCAAACCAGCCAGACAGCAATTTAGCACAACCTCGGCAGGTTTGAAATGAATTTCAGAACTGAGTGTGTTTTTAAGCTATTCGCACAAGTTACAATCAGGGGAAGGAGGGGAGAGAAAAATACAGGCAGAAAATACCCCTTAGAATAGCCCATGGCGTAGCTGCTTGGTACCAAATCAAGCTTGTGTCTGGTCTGAAGGGTACTTTGCCATTCATTACTTCAATGATTTGCCAGTTTCTCTCTCAGTAGTAATCATGAAAAATACCAAGCAGGACATCTGCCAGTGGGTAATTACAGGAAACACCATCTTTCTTCTGTGCAGCTTGTTAGCGTCATTTCTGGGGCTAGGTGCAACTCTCCAGCCCGTCTCCATGTTTGGATCTGCCAAGCTACATGAATGACATCACAGGCAGATACAGGCAGCTTTGTGATATTACTAGAAATGAGGAAATTGTTTGATAAATGTCACTTCTTTCTCTGAATGTCTGCAAACAGACTGCAAGAGCTTTCATGTCCCTAGTTATACAGAATTATTTAGTGCCATTTCCTAATACCTTGAAAAATATCTTGAGAGGAGGGCATGATTCTTCATTTGTGCATTTGTTGCCTTTTGTAGTGCCCATCATTTGCTCTGACAAACACCAGAGAAGGCTCGTTAATTAGAGAGAATGAGTTTAATGTAGTGCTGCAGTTCAGACCCCTGCCAATGCTCTAGAAGGGTAAAAGAGATTCATGTTCCCTGTGCAAAACAAGCAATATTCACTAGCATAATTTCAATTTGGGGAAAAAAAGAAAGAAATTCAAAGTATGTGAAATAATATTCACAGAGAAAGTAAACAGGAGTTCCTCTTTGTTGAGCAGTTTTGCTGTGACATTGCTTCCACTTCTGCAAGCCAAGAATAAGCCTTTTTGTACAGAGAGAAAAAGCTTTTTATCACAAAGAGCAAAATTGCTACTCTGAGGCCATAGGGCTTTACTTTATGCCGTAAGTTCTCCTAACAAAGGACACGGCTGCAGAGACATCGAGGACAGCTAAGAAGCTCTGAGTGCCAGATGCCACCACATGAGAAGAGGGTGGTGAATGACGGCAGTGCCTAGATCGATGCTGGATACCTGCAGCATCTCCAAGTGTTGCCAAACAGAGCCCAGGCACAGACCAAGACAGACTGTGTGTGCCATCTGCCGGTCACCAGGGCATGGAAGTGTACTTGAATTGCGCTTGATGAGCTTGGGGCTGCCGAAAGATGCTGGAATAAGGACCAAATGAACAGAAGACCTCCAGTGCATTCCTAACTCTGTGAGGAACTTCTCCCACTCCCCCAGCCAGGCCTTTCCCTTTCTCAACCTGGAAATCCTCTGCACTGTCCCTGTGCAGTCTCGCAGCCTGTGGACCTGAAGCTGGCTTCGCGGTGAGTAGCTGTGCGCTGCATGAGATGACTCCTGGGGGACACATTACAGGCACCTACAGTCAAATCATGCTTCAGGTAACATTAGACATTTCTGAAGTGTATTTGCTGAGACTGACTTTTTGTGTTTTATCGCACAGCATGCAGGCTTTCATGCTCGTGTCTGCACAGCAGACACGTCTCGGCACAGCACTCCTGGCTGTCCCGGTGCTCCTTCACAGGCAGGCTGGTCCCAGCGCGGACTTTGGTGATGGGGTCCCCTCTAAGACTGTGCCAGAGCTTAGGTCAAAGACTGTGAACAAGACAGCCCTGGGACACAACCATGCCCAAGTGGCTAAAAAGCTCAGGAAAGTAAAAATCAAAGGATTGCAATAAAGAAAAACATACAAATTAGGAGTAAGTGACCAAAGGGGAAGTGAAGGGATTCCCTCTCCTCCATCCTGATTTTGAAGTTTTTTAGTGCTATTCCACTCCTGTGCACACTTTTCACACCCTGTGTCAAATCAACAATATCTAACCTTACCTAAGAGCTACCACTCCACGTTATGTCCTATTCAGGGAGCCGGTCGCATCCGCTCCTACCGAAAACCTCTTCTTGCCCAGCCACATTCCAATGATGGCAAAGGAAGGGACAGAAACATTTGCTCTGTTTGAAAAGTGTAACCTTGAAGTAGGGTAGAGAGACTGGATTAAAACAAAAGATCTTTTATTGTCTTCGCTTCAAGAATATGATACAGAGGAACTACACATAAGTTTCATTCATATAAAAAAGAGAGCCCTTTATTTACACAAGTGTTCGGAGTCACCGTTGTTACCCAACCCCAACTCTGCATTTTCCTTGTTTTCCTGTGTTAGTTATTCCTACCAATATGGAGCAAGTGTTGGTCAGTAACACTTAGAAATACAGGTAAGAAGCTTTTGGGCAGGAAAAAAAAAGAAATATGTTCTAAAAGAAATCAAATCCTATGGGCCTTTCACCGTAACGAACCCACCTGAATCCTCACAACCGACCACTGATAAAAGGAGCTGTTTTCTGTATGTGCTTAGCAGCCCGATCATTCTCAGCCTTTCTTTAACTTCCCCATGTAAGTAAATACACCCTGGACATGCACAAACTCAACATGTTTGAAAAAAGGTAGAAATTTATTTAAAAGTAATTGTGCTTTTATTTAAAAAAAAAATTTACAATCAGACACTGTCCTGCTGTGTTTCGGAAAGCATGGTTCTCTTAAAAAGGACAAAAACTTAGCTTATTATTATTATTATCATTATTATTATTATTATTATTACTTTGTCATTATATTAATAATATTAATTTTATGCTTAAGTTTAAAAACATACTGTTCTCCCCTTCCCACCCCATCCTTCTCTGTGGTACTTGATATATATATATAAAAGGCTTTCCAACGACCAAAAGATTTCAATGATAACTAATAATAATAATAATGATAATTAATCATACACATTTTTGTGTGTAAAATATGGCTGGTTCTAAAACAAACTACCAATGTACAAGCTGTTCTCCCTCCCCTACCCTGGGCCACCCAAGAGACAGTCAGACTCTGCAAGAACTTCATCCCAGAGGCTTTCTGAAAAAATAAAAATTAATAAAACAACATACAACCCTTGAGATCACTGTCTTTGGTGTAAAGGACATTAACTGTGGGCAGCTGGAGCTGCTCTGCTGAAAATGTGGTGGCTGCGAAAGGCTCATTGTTGAGACTGCTGCAGAAGCCTCTGCTGGGCCAAGTCAAGGGTTGCCGATGCTTTGGTAAGGTTACCAGCTCCTCACCCCCCCCCCCCCCACTACCACCCCGTGATGCCAGAGGATCCCCCCTCACCCCTGCTCTCTCCCTCCCCCCCATCACCCTGCCTGTAGCCTTTTCATCACCCCGGGGCTTTATGCTCGCTTTCGTCTTCCTTCCAGATTTCGGAAGCTGGAGGGTCTCAGCTTCATCTCCGCAAACTGGATGGAGTATTCGTGGCCCTTCCAGTGGAACCAGTTAACACCCTGCAAAACCAAAGATGAAGCATGAGAGGTTGCATATTCACTTGCATATCACTGTTTTCAGCCTTTACTGCTCTCATTTCAGATTGCAGGCTCAGTTTTCTATCTCGGGGAACAGAAGCACAGCAAAGTAAAAGGACTCTGGGAAGCGCAGGCCAGGGCTCTAGCACACACAGGCCATACGGACCAGATCACATGCTGTCCCTCAGAGCTGCTACTCTTTGCCTGGCCTTCGTGGCAGGAAGAATATTTTGTTTCACATGTGGGAACCTGCAGTTGAATGGTTGATAGTTCTTCCCTGCACACTTGGGATATTCCCATGGAAAAACATATGAAAAAAATCATCACTATTTCCCTAGCTAACATGAAATTATTGTTTAGTGAGAAACTGCTCATGTCTTTCCCTACAGTCCTTTAGCTGACAGAGTGGGTTTTATTGGTGCTCTGACATCTAGCTACCTAAGCCACCTGAATCAATGATAGATTCACTATTGCAATTCCCACTTTTCTAATGCATTATGGAAACCTTCAAACACCAAGCTTACCTGACTGTGGCTGTTGTCACCATATCTACCCATCAGATTGACTCGGTGACAATTCTTGTACCAGAATGCACCCTTGTACGACAAAGCACAGTTGGTGATGGCAGAATCATTGTCCTTGTCGAAGGTGGAGAAGGACCTTCCATTATGGTAGGTCATGGAGTCACCTGGATGGAGGAAAAACAGAAAGAGCAGGGTTGTGGTTTGCATGGTTTAGGTTACATGGAGGGGACCATTCTGCACAAAGAATTTGGACTGTGCCATGCACCAACTGTAAGGCCTGACTGCATGTCTGAGTTTTTCAAAAAGAACTCGTTTTACTCCAGAAGGAAGTACACAATTTTTGTTACTGGAAGCCATTCAAAACATTTTTCCAAATGATCTGTAATCCCCAAGTTATTAAATGGTCATTCATGCAGCTCTATTTCTGCACTTCTTATTGGAAACTAGATTTTGGCCCTCTGTACGGAAGAGGTTCAAAGCTACCTTCACAAAGAGTGAGTCGAGGCCACAGGAGCCTCCACGCTTAGCTGGTCCATGCAGTTGAGCTACCTGTCTTCATTAGCCAGCAACACAGAGTGTAGATGTCTGCCTATCAGTGACTTCCCAGGCCCAACGTCTGGGTGCCCATTTATAGTTGGGTGCAATGGGGGAAGCCTTCAACATATGCATGGAGCTGAGTTCATATTCATGTCTTAGGATCTCCTTTTACTTAACCCTAAACGCTCATAAAGAAGAAGTAGTCAGATTGAATCCTACTAGCACTAGCAACCCCCAGGTTGAATCCTGTCATAGACATTCGTTCTAGTACTGCTGAAAATCCTTTATCTGCACCTCAATTAGCTGTGCAGAAAGTTCATGTGATGGTCAGAGGGTAGAGTCCACAAATGGGTCTTTCTGTGGTCTGTTTTATGTACCTCACAGCATGAAAGCATTTACCTTTAAGACATTCTGTGGAGCTGGATTCATGTGCTACTTCTCTGAAGCCTCAAAGAGGACTTGATAACGGCTGCAGGGTTTGCCCCAGTATGATTACAAAAGGCAGAAGATTTGCTCAGCAAAACTACAAATCATGTTATAGCAGGAACCCGCTGCATATCCCACTCACAAGAGATGAGAGTGTGCCAAGTTATTATTAGCTCTATAAATGATAGTCAAGCACTGGCCGAATGAGATATGTGTCTGTTTAATACACTAGTTTATATTCTGTAATAACCATACCATAAAAAGTGGCACCTAAAAGAACGGAGGATTTAGAATAGAAGCATAGAAGATATTGATATGTTCATATTTTCAAATGCCTGACACTCAAGATGCACCTGCTGTGAGGATGATCTGCTGCATTCACACATTATTACTCTGAACTAACTGGGAGGAAATTGCAAATTAGAAGAAAAAAAAATTTCAGCTCACCTGCTGTGCCACTGTATCCATCTACTCTTAGCCGGTACCGGCTCTTAGCATCTCCAACACTGAACCTGTCATAGACAGCATAAGCTGTCTCACCTCTGTCTCGCAGATCCACACGCAACTCATACTGGCCCTGAGCAGTGATTTTGTGGAGGTTCTCCAGACCTGTAGAAATATATGAATGATCCATTTATCTCCCCATGTTTATTCTTCTACCATCGTGTTATCTCATAGAGGGGATCTGGCCATAAGCACTGGTGAGGAAAGTGAGTTTTTTGAGCTATAGGGTAATGTTAGCAGAAAAACAAGTAGTTAAAAATGGGCTGGCAGGGACTTTAAGAGATTCATATAGACCTTCTCAACCTTTCTATTCACAGCAGCATGCAACCCTTTGGGAAAGATAATCAGAGGTGTGATGCATGATCACCAACCAAATGTTGAACAAGCTTTGAAAATTTTTTACTTCTATTTACCCCACTTTGCTTCTTTGGGCCATTTGCTTATGTTTCTTGGGGTGTCCTACGAGTACAGGAGGAAGAAGGTTTGCAATTGCTTCTCAGGTAATCCTCAGATTTCTTACAGAGCGCCAGGGAACACTGATGTGGTACATTCACTGACCCAAGAAGGGATGCCTTTTATAAACTGCAACTCGAGGGACTGGGTTGGATCCAACAATCAATACATTCCTCACGGCAAGCTTTTCCTAGTCTCCTTAGCCCAATCTTCCTGCCATAAGGTGCTTTACAAAATACTTTTGCCAACTAAACGAAGGCTGCTAAATGGCTTCTAGTCTCTGGGGCTTGGTGGGTTTTTATGGTTGTTTGGTTTTTTTTAAGATGAATTCTTGCCACTTGCCTATCCAGAATTCATCCTTAGGATCTCCAAAACCAGCCACGTAAGTCCTCCAGTTCTTGTAGAAATCTTCCTTTCCATTTTGGCGCCTCAGGAACACCTACAATCACAGCATGCAAGAAGCGTTATCAACATACTGCCTTTGACATAAGGGGCACTAGCAGCTGTGACTTTTACAAATGAAGAGCTCCCCCACTCCTTTCACCTAAAGCAGCAGTCTCACTGCAATTACTGAATTGTACCAAGTCTGTTGAATGTTCCTTGTTTTTTTAAGTCTCTAGTTTGCAGGATTGCCAGGCTTCTTTGGGTTTTGTGGCCTTTTAATTCTTGTTCTCTGCCTTTTTAACAGCCCTGTATCTCTCAGCCAAGTCCTTCTACATCCCTGTGTCTCCTGCCCCATGTTTCTCCAGTTTCTTCTCCTTTTCTCTGCCTGTGTCACTCTAGCATGTTCAGGTTCGAGGACATGTCAGAGGAGAGCACTGGCATTTTTACTGTTGTTCCTCCATTCTCTCGGTGAGACATGCCTGGGAGGCCTAGCTGGCCAGCACTCCATGTGGCTGCTGAATGAACACCTTCTCTGGCCTGGCTCCCCCTACAACTGTCTGCAAGGGGTAGTACCTCTGCTTTAATCTCCTTCACTCTCCTTGATATCTAAACTGAGTCAGTGCACCTTCATCTCGCCTAACTAGCTAGTTTAGAAGGTGTGTATCTAATCTAAGATGGTCATTTCAGCTCCCCCTATAGCCAATGGAGAGAGATCCATGCTATCTGGCAGCAATGAGTGCTTTCCTGAGTGCTGAGACCACTGACGTGACCCGTCCCCTGGAGATGCCTCCTCCTCCTCCTCTGACTACAGAGAGAGCTGGCAACCTAGCTTCTAGGCATGGAGGTGTCTTACACAAGACAAAATTCCCCAAATGCATAAACAAGTCAGCCCCACTCTGATGGAGTACTATGAAAGATGCTGTAGGAGACCAAGGCTGGGATCTGTGTCCTTCTCATGGCACAACCAGATGACAGCGAGTAATGTTTCAGGCCTTCTACTCATTACTCACAATCCATCCGCCCCCATCCTCGCCCATGTCACAGAAGACTTGCAGAGGCTGCGCCTTGTCCCCATTCAGGTAGATTGTGTAGAGCCCAGAGGCAGTTTCTCCATTCAGGAGAGCCTGGGAGCAGTCTTTAGGATAAGGATAGAGAAGACCAGCTGCAAACAAAAGAAAACAGGGAACAGTCTTTGAGAAATCAGCAACTACAAAGAACATGCTGAAATCATGTGAAAACCTGTAGTGGGTCAATGGCACAGCCAGGTACGGAGCTCAGGAATTCAGGCTGTAATTGCCATCCTTCACACAAGAGATTTACAGTAAACAGCAGATGATGTAAGTCATAGAAAAAGTCATGAGACAAATTTGTCCTTTAAGTAAGCTTCTGCACATCTGTTTACAAAACTGTAGTGCTGTGAATGTGTAATTACCCCTGCTCTGATACGAGTGCATCCTCCAGCTTTAATGACATTAAATGACTGATGCCATTTAAATGACATGAGTTGTGTATACAGCAACTTTTAGGTAAAACCAAATCTACAAGTCTCTGATTACGTGATAGAGAAGGGAGGGGGATGTAGAAAGACAGGACTACAACCGAAAATAAATAAATCAGGAATTATTTGCTGGCAAGTAAAATACCAAATATGTTATAAAACTAGGCTTTTTAAAAAAAAAAAAAAGCAAATAATGACAGTTGAAACTACAGGGAAATGTTGCTATGTATTGCTTTCTGACAACAAATTAATAGCATTATCACAGTCAGTATGATTTTTAACCACAAAAAAGTATTTTTTTTAAATTCACTAAGGACATTAACTTTTTAAGCTAATGGTGTAATTAAGTGATGTTCTAGGTCGGTCCATAGCAGAGTTTACAACTGTTGCTGCCTATAAAGTGACTGTTGGTCCCTCTCCGATGTGCTGTAGATCCCTGCCTGTGCCTCAGCTACAGAGAAATCTGCATTAGCTTTGGGATTTAGAGGAAAGCATCTCCCAGCAGGGAACTATTTCAGTGTTTCCCTCTCTTTGAAACTAACAGAATGCATGCATATGTTTAAAATTAAGCCCAGGCTTAAGCATTTGTCTGAATGAGAGGCTGACACTGTTTGCATGGGGGAAAGTACCTTGTTCGCTTCCTGCTTATGGCCAGTTTAGCGAATGTCACTTAAATACATCCAGATTCAACTTTTCTCTTATTGTTGGTTGTAGATCATCTCCTGTTCGTGGAGCTCACCCTGTTTTACCCTAGAACTGACTGTGAGCAGACCTAGGGCTCTGTGACTTTTATTAGCATTTTTGTGGGTCCTTGAGCTGAGGCTAGTGCAAGTGGCGGAAAGAAGAATGCAAACATTTGAAGGTCCTGCTGGGTCTGAAAGGCTGGAAATGGTGAAAAGGGAGCCAAATGACAGGCAAGATTTCACAGTTAATACTAAGCAACATTTTATTTTCTTTGCCATCAAAAAATGTGTCAGTGAAACCAGTGACTGCCAGTTATGTCAACTGTGAAGTGACCTTCAGAGAACCCAATTTATTACTGCATTCAGCTTGCTGGAGAGCCTTCCTGCTAGAGCTGGAATGAACATGCCAGTGTGGCAGTGTGAAAACTGATCTCAAAGAGAAGAAAAAAAACTGTCCAGGAACTGCACTCTGAGAACCGCTGAACTGATTTTTTTGTACATGTCGTTTGCTTCATTTTAAGCTAAAACGCTGATTTCTTTTAACAGCTTGCTATGCATCAGTAGATAAATAAATCAGAACGTCAGTTTGGATTTTAAAAAGTAACGTTCCTTTCAACATTTTACACGGGAAAGGCAGAATGTTTCATCAGGAGGACAACTACAGCTGTGAACGTGGATGGACAGGAAGAGGCAAATTTCATCCTTCCAGCCTGGGGGAAGCGGACAGCTCAGGGGGCACAGAGACTTTTGCACTGACACTGTCAGTGAACAAAGTGCTTGCTGACAATGGTATCAAAAAACTTCTACGAGATCTGTATCTGCTTATTGCAGAGCTCAGCTCTATCCTGAGGGCAGCAACTTAAATGTTATTTCAGCTGCTTACACACTTTAAGGTCCTTACTTGTGGTGAAAATAGTCTGGATCGCTTTGCTCTTCAGGGATCTGTTCAGCGCCTGAAGTTTCACTGTGTATTGGGTAGATGGGCTCAGCTCCGTCAGACTGTAAGAAGTTGTCTCAGGGCCTAGGATGACTTCCTAAAGGGAGAATAAATAATTCAGAGAAATCTCAGTGGGAAAATCATAAAGACTGGAACTGCTACATATTTTACAGTTGCAGATTATTTTTTGTGTAAATTATTTATGGTATTTTACCATTTAAATTATTAATAAAACACTTTTATTTCCTGAAAATTTTTATCATGCTGCCTGTCATTAGAGGTATGACAAAAGCTGTCTGGAAATGAATGTTTAATGTCATAATATAAAAGCTATGTAGCTTAAAGGCAAGTTAGCATAAATGTTTACATGCCTTGCACATACATGTTTTATATATGTCTCCGTGAAACTCATAAAAAATTGAGCAGGATCACCCTTTAGGATGTGTTGGGAAATATCAGCTCCCACTCTTCAAAAGACTGGCTTTACAAACCCCCGTGCTGAAATAACTTTAAAATACTGATTTTCAGTAAGCACAGAGAACCTGCCTTCCTGAAAATCAGAATCCCCCCAGATGCCCCAAACTGGGCACCCAAATTCATCTGTCACTTTTGCTGGTGTTCACCTCATTAATATTTAAGCATCCAGTGTAAGCCAGTCATGTAGGAACACAATAAAATTAATGGAGAGCAAGAGATATCTCCAAAGCCAATTCACCCTACCTTAAACACCTAACTTTCATGGGAATGGATTCTCTTGAGTTAAAAAAGGTGAATCCTTCTCTCTGGGGCATGGGAATTCATTCCATGCTACAGGTTTAGAATGAGGGAAAATGGTTGCTTGCGCATCTGCATTGCGGAGAGATGATTGTCAAAGCTCCGGCTGCAACTAAGCTTCTGTTTCAGAATACGATTCAGGAAAGTACTTAAGCACTTAAGTTCTTTAAATTAATTTGTGCTCAAGGCAGCACCTAAACATATACTTCCTATTTTACCATGTTTAACTTTAGGCATGTGTTTATGTCCCATGGCTAGACTACAGAACATCCCTAGCGCGCAGTCTTGAGGCACAGCCCCTCTGGTTTGGATACGAGCGCAATACCTTGACTTTGCCATCAATGGACTCGTAGATCAGCAGATAATCAGTGACAGGAGCACGTGGAGGCCTCCAACTTATCATGGCTGTTTCTGACTGAACCTCAGTGGCACTTAAATCTCTTGGAGCATCCAGCCCTGAAGGAGACAATATACCAGTTACAATAGCATCAACATGGAGTTAAGTACAGAGGCAGGATACTAAAACAGGCCAGGAAAGCAAACTTTTCCTCTACAGAAAATTGAAGTTAAAAAAAAAAATCATTAATATATTCATTAAACTCATTTTGTGATTAAAAAATAATTTTGCCACTAGAAGTTTTAAACTGCAGATATTTATCAAAGTTAAAGTATCTGCCTATTTTAGGCTGTTGCATTGAAATGTCTTTTGAAACAAAGCTGTGCCTTTTAATATTTCACACAAGAAGACAGACCGTATTCTCAGAAAAAACATTTTGGTTCCAAAGAAGCCTCTTTTGAATAGGAACACTTTTCATATAAAATACTTGATTGGGCTACAGCCTTCCTTCTCCACCAGAATCGTAACACGGAATTTGTGTGGCTCTGTTCTTAACTCTTTAACTTTGTCCAACTTGCCCTTGGACAAAGCAAGTGTGCTCAGTAAACGAGTTGTCTATGCTCAGTAAAATGAGAACGGTGCATCATTTCACTGGTATTCAGAGGAAGCCGTCAGGATGGAACCAGCAGAATAGGTTCAGTATTGGCACCCCACTACTAGCCCCCAAATGAGCACTCCTGCTCCTACTTCGTGTGAGAACTGCTGTAGAACTGGGGACAGAAAAGTACCTCCTGGGCCAGCCAGGTGGCCTTCCATCAGGGGAAAAATGGGGCAAAGACTATCGAAATTCAGATTCTGGGCCAAAAATGTACAATGTGCTGGATGGCTTGATGGTACTGGAAAAATGTAAACCTGGTGGGACTACAAGAGATGGCAGCTCTCCCCCTCTCCCCACAGGGAGGCATGACACAGCACCTGTAGTGAACTTGGTGGAGAGTGTTTCACTCCTCTGCGTGTCCTTCAGTGCGTGGACCTTCAGCGTATACTCAGTTGCAGGTCGAAGGCCATTCAGGTCATACTCCACAGTGTTTCCCGACACCATCTGAGTAACTTCCGGCTCTAAGAAGCAAACACACAAGAAGAAGACAGATCCCGGCTCCTGTTCAGCAGACAGACATGTCATGATGTGCTCAACTCCATGCTCTGCTCAGTGATCGTTTTTTGTACCAGGTGGGAGCAAGCAGGAAATACTGAAAGCACAGACATCATTTCTCTGCTTACACCTATGCTGAATGTGGACTAACACCAGAGTCTTCTGTCTAAAAGTATTAGCACTCCCTAGCGTTCATATGAATTATAACACTGTGCTTTCTTTTCCCAAATATTAGTTTTCTCCGTTCAGGTCTGAATTAGCAACTCGTAACTAAAACAATGGTGTTTCAAAATGCTTCCAGCGAGACCTCTTCTTCAAATAACTGCTGCTCCCCTGCCATCCCATCCTCCTGAAATCACATTGCTGCATCCACTCCTGAGCATCCCTCTTAAAAGCCATAATGCTGACAGCTCACTGACCCATCACTAACTCTTCTTACCATCCTCAGAAACATAGGAGACAACATAATTATCCACGGCGGCAATTGCTGGCTGCCAGGTTGCCAGTGCCTCAGAGTCTGTGATATTCATCACTACTAGGCCTGACGGGCTGTCCAGAGCTGAAAGAAAGGGAATACCAGGTTGAGAGAGTTAAATAAATACTCTGAGCTCCATGCAGTGCTCTGCTTTAACGATATGATACAAAATGTGCAAACACTATTGCTTGATGCAACTTTTATGATCTCCCTTTGGAATAGGGAAGTTCTCCAGAAAAGACGTCAGTGCCTATAAAGAGACATCAAGTGCCTCAACTGAAAAGGGAGGTCAATGCGTGAAAAGATTAAACACTGGGAACAGACACAACTAGCTCTATTCTCAGATATACTCTTGATACCATCACTCTCGAGGGCTCTGCCAGAGCTGACATATTTCTCTCAACACCCTCAAGTCAGGACTGCTTTTTGGAGCAAACTCAGGAGACAGAGCTTGGGAAAAAGAACTAATGTGACGGCAACCAGTAGCCACTCTGACCATCAGCTTGCCCGGCGCGTTTAAAAATAATCCAGTCAAACAGTCAGTCAACCATTCAAAACCCCCACATGCCCTGCCTTTCTTCCTCATGGATTTCTATCTTGTACTTCATTTTATGCTTTCCCTGATTTGGGATACATGTCTGCCTCCAGTACAACTGGAACGGGCTATAAATTTCACCTTATTATCCAATTCTCATCTTCTTGTTCCTTGCATCTCTGAAAACTTGCTATCCCTCAGGAAACAACGGTTGAATGAATCTGTAGGGTAAGATTAACAGGAGCAGAGTGGAACTCCATTTCCCATTGGGCTATTTAAAGCTATATTGAAGAAAATATGAGAGAGAGGATGTTTTTGTTCTTAAGGATACTGGTCTGGAACTTGGGAGACCCGGGGTTTGAGCCCACACCAGGAAGTGGGATGAACTAAACTGAGCTGGCCCTTTACTCCCTCATCTGTAAAATGGTATTAAGCAAACCTCTGTAATTTCTGATGCATTAGGACTGTGAATACATGAAGTGTCTTTGTCTCACTGCAAGTTGGTTCAGCACTTACCAGAACGGGAACTTGATTAAACTTATGAGCTCTAAACTCACCGGAAATACAAACACACAAAGGGAGAGTGGGCAAGAAAAATCCTACAGTTGGTGGTGATAGCCAAAGTGGTATCTCACTGGGTTTTCAGCTCCATTTCCTGAGTCCTTTCTATGGCATGAACAACGCACTTGAAAATAACTATTTCTTCTGTTTGCATTACCTGTTTTCAGAGTTCCAGAGATGGGTTCGCTTTCTTCAAAGCCTTTCACAGAGATGATACTAACAGTGTAGTCTACGCCTGGGACTAATTTCACCAGCTTAGTCCTTGTCTTGCTTCCATCAACTGTAACAACACTGGGAGTACCTAAGATGAAGTCAAATACCAAGGGATGAATAACATAATGTTCCAGTAAATGCCTAAAGGATGTGTTTCAGCTGAAAGATATTGTGACCACCAAGGATGAACTTGCGCAGATGGGGCTGAATTTTCCCCAATAAGTTACAATCACTATTGTCAAGGGACAACCTCAGCAAGCAATGCTGTTGCCATGAAACCTAAATCTAAGATATGGATTTGCACTTTTTCTTAGTGGTGTCAATGCCAAAAGCAGGAAAAAACCCAACATTTCTGTTCACAAAAATACCAGAAGTTCACAAATGAGATAGATAGGTGAAGACACAGGTCTCTCTATATGCAAGTGCATAAACATAAAAAGACAATGCTTGCTAGTTTAAATCTGTTCTGTTTCTTATAGGGGCTGGAGAAAGATAAGCTAAGTATGAGGAGTTTCTCCCTTACCCATCTCATCTCAAATATAGATATAGTATTCCAAGAGGTCCTGCAAGTGTGGATGAGGACTTAAGACACATATTTATTTCAAATTCTGAGTTTATTTCAGCAAAACATTTAGGCAAATTTTAGCTTCGTGATTTTGGATTGCTCCTTTTCTTCTGTGCAACTACTACTATGTTTAAAGTTGCACGTGTGCTTACATACAACGTTGTCTAGAGGCCTCTATCTTGACCTGCCTTACTTAAAAAGCACTTCTTCTGCACTCCTGATGTCTTTAATATTTGCTCTTTATGTGATTTTAGCTGTTTCCATTCAGGGATGTCCCCAAATTATGCTAAAATCCTGCTTAAGTACAAGGAAGTTTTTTTTAAGCTGAACACTAAAAACAGAGATGTAATGGATGGAATGAAACAACATTGGGGAATGAAGAAAAATCATTGCCTTGGAAAACTACTATAACCATGGATTATGACTGTTATTTTCAAGGGCCATCTTTTCAAATATGCTTAGCTCATAAAATGTCTATAAAAGAAGGAGGCAGTTCAGAAATGTGTCCTTATTTAGGAGGCTCAGTGGGAACTGAGTTTTTTGTGAATGTGGCTGCAACGAGGCATGCAGCCATACAAGCATCAAGCTCTGAGCTCCCTTGCAAGTGTTGTCCATGGGATGCGGGATATTACGTTCAAACAGAGGTTGGCCACTGGGACCATGAATGTCCACCTGCATTCCTGGTCAACGGTTGGAAGACACAAGAAATGACCTGTGTAAGATTGCTACGAATTGAGTGATGGACATCAGAGCAACTAACCCTTCCCACTGGCCCTTTCTACTCATCTTCCTCCCTCTCCCTCCCTGCACTTACTCACCTCCCGTGATAGGGACGTAGGAAATCCGGAAATTCTCCACGCGGGTGCGTGGTGGGGTCCAGCTGACTGTAGCTGAGTTTTCTGTGATGTCCGAGAAAGAAATTCCCTTGGGAGATCCGACAACTGCCAGTGGAAAAGAGAGGACAAACATACCACATAGAAAGAAAAAGGTAAATCGTTTGTTTATCAATCCTTCTTGCTGGAAGAGTGATTTGTCTTAATCTTTTGTCCCAAGAGCGGATGCTATCAATATTCTGTCCGACATGACAGCAATGCAGGGAGTTTCAAAGAGTTAATGGCTTTATTATACACTGAGAGCAATAATCTATTTGGTCTAAATTTTGCTTTTTCATTGAAATTATAGTAGTGCAAAGTTTACAGTACCCCAGACGTATATCTATATATCATGACCAGGGAAATAACAGAAATTTCAGTAGTTACAAAAAAGTATGGAGGATTATTTATAGGAGTATTGTTCTATTACCTAGGATTCACTGTAATTATCAATTTCTCTACCCAGCTTCACTTGAATGATTTTCAGTTTTCTCGTTGAGTAACGCACAGCAGACAGCTGCCACTGGCAATGGCAAGAACCTTCTTCCTGAGCATAAAGTTCCTACTAGAGGATGCCTAAGAAAGACTTTGACTCACTTGTCTGAGCGCACTGAGGGCTCCATCCTCTCAAGCACTGACTGTCTGCAACTTCTGTTGGCTTCAAACTAGAAGCAAGAAGGTTTTCTTCTTGAAACCTCTACCCGAGACCATGACTTTTCATAGGTAATTTCAAGTACACCCATCCAGAGTACATCCAAGTACATCCTTTACAAGGAAGGCACTTGGGGTTGCACTGCAGCTCTTTGGTGCCCCATCCTATATAAACCTGAGCACCATGTCTGCCCATACATAGAGAGCAGTAAAATGGGACAGATTCACTGGTAAGATCCCATAATTTTGCCTTGCTGTCGAAATTCAGTTTAGGTGGATTTCTTGCTGATTTCAGAGCAACACAACGCTGCTAGAATGGGCAGAGAACACAGTTCTTTAGATACTACTGGTGGGATTTATGATGTCTTATAAAGTGATGTAGCACACTGGATTTTTTTTAAACACATAGGCATGCATACAGCCCCAAACACCGTAACCCTTCCAACAGAGGTAGAGAGCTGCACTGCTGCACTGCTTGGAACCAGATGTTGCTCCCCTTCAACAACTGCCTTGCACACCTGGATAGTAAAGAGATAGTAAAGAGAGTGCCTGTTTGTCAAAACAGCCTAATCTGAAGATGCAAACCAACACTTACCAGAATCTGAATAACATTTCAGTCTAAGGTTTAATTAAGCTACTGCAAAATGAGCATGGAAAGGGCTTCTGGGAAGACATGATAAAGAGACCTGCCACTTGGAAGTTTACATTCAGCATCTCACTTCCAATTTGCCTTTTTGACTGTAACCAAAACAATCCTGACATGTGTTAAAAAAAAAATAAATAGCCCACACAGAGAAGGCCGTTAGCACAAAGGTGATAGATACCAAACACTAGCCACCTTGAGAGTGGTGGAGACAGGCGGTGGGCAGGGAAACCAGGGCAAGAGGAGAAAAGAAATGACTGTACTTGAAATAGCTTGGAAAGAACGTGTCTGTGGGAAAGACGTCTAAGAGCGCTGTTTGTTCCATGCATCCCCAAAGCTCTAGCAGCAATGCACTAAATCATCTGGAAGGCAGGGCAAGAAAAATAACTGAGCTCTCAAGAGAAATATAAATTATTTCTCTGGAGCTCACTAGATACGCTGGGTCTATGGGATTTGCTTATAAGGAAAAGCTAAAGAAAGAAAGAAAAAAAAAATAGAAGATAAGGAAGAAAGCAAGGTAGAGTTAGTAAAGCTACATGGCACCCAAAGTTGCTACTGATTTAGCTACAGTCTGAGGGAAACGGGATAGAATAAAAAATACCCGGGTTAGAAAGAGGAATGAAAAGCGCATCGAATTTGCTTTACAATACAGGTGCCCTTAACAAAAAGTGCGGGTGATAACTCGCTCAGGGTTTTCACAGATACAGCCATCTCAGCCTTGCACAGAAAATAAAGTTTCCAGTCCATCCCATTTGGACTCTGCGATACACACATCTGTGGGCACAATGCTTTGCGCTTGTTTCCTGCACCAGGTGAACTGCAGCACAACAGACAGCGGTAACAGGAGCCTCGGCTACGTGAGACGGAGAGACTGGCGGGCAAAATGAGTTGTGCTCAGGGCCAGGAAAAAGCAAGTCCCACATCCCCAACTATCCCAACCATGGCTGCATTTCTGAAAACAAATAGGGTAAACAGCATAAAGGACCACCATAGCAAATACCAGTCCTGCAAAAGTTCTTGAGATGTAACAGAGCCGTTCCCTTGAGTACAGGGAAATGAAAAAGGAGCAGATGAAACAATCTCCTTCAGCTACCTGAAAGCCAAGATTCAGCAGGCATAAAAAATAGGCAGTGCGTTTCTGTTTTGTCACTCATAAAAAAAAAAAAAAATTACAGGCAGCTGTTGGGCAGACAAAGACAATTTGCGTTATCCTCCAGCATCATCCCCAATAAGCTGTATGAGAGACTGAGGACCTTCCTAGGCTGCGAGGTTGTTAAAACATCCATGGTACCTGAGGAGCTGCTATTCTTTGTTTTGGCTAAGAAATTGTTCTTTCATCACTAACAGAGTACAAGAATATATTCAGTGGCTCTTTTCCCTGGAGCAACAGGAAGCATTGGGCTACATTTATCGTGTATGAATAGCATGTGAAGTGTTCTGGGATCCTCTCAGATGAAAAATGCTACCTCGGTGCAGCAAAACACAATTAGAAGAAAACAGTAGCAGCATGAGTTGCCCACTTCCTACCTAGGATATCAAGTGGCACATAGCTGTGCTGCGGGCCTCGGCTCAGGGCTGAACTGCACCTCGGCAAACATTACAGAAACAAATTTCCAAGAGACATCAAATGTCCCTCTGAGAGCAGCAGTGGGCAAAGTCCCTTGTGTCCCTTGCTGAGACACCGCAGGTCTGTACAGGGCTCCTTCTCACCACTGTGATTGTACGGCTGATGTTTTCTCTCACAGCAGAATTGCTGAGGGCAAAAGGACAAACTGCAGAGAGCAGGGAGCTACCTACTTTAGAGCTAGAGAGCTAGTAAAGGTTTCTTTGCAACCAAATTGGAAATACTATATATATATATGTACACACACATGTGTTTGTCTAATAACTCCTAAATCAAGAATCTCGTTAGATGCCTTGGTGGCCCCAGCTATGCGGTGTAACCTGCGGTCTGAGTTATTTTAAGCTAGATTTGTGGATTTTAGCTATTTTTTGTGGATCTAGCTCGCCTATCAATTATCCATAGACTATTTACAGCTGACAAACATATTTGGGGCTACTGGCTTCAGTATCTGACATGCTCCTAAATCTCTCTGAAAGAGCTGAATAAAAATGCAGTCATGAGGAAAATGATAGCTGTTAGTGGTTTACCATAAATAATCTGGGAGTCAGTGAAAATGGGGACACCCTGCTAACAAGTGCAGCTGACTTTAAACATCCCTCTCCATTACGAGTCAGCCCTCATGAGCATGGAGAAGGGCGGCTTGTGACGGATGCATGTTCTGGTTCATGTAAAAGTCTTGGTGAGTGAGTCTATATTCCTCCACTGTTTACTCAAGGGAGGTGATGGCAACCAGGTGAAGCTGGTCAGAAATGTGCTTTCCCGTGCTAACAACTGGATTCACCACAAACCTTGAGGTGCATCATGAGGCCCTCACACACTGAACTAACTCTTCCTCTTCTCCTCCCCCTCCTCCCTAACTTAGGTTGATTTGAAACTATTCCGCCTCAATATCAGCAGGCTCAAATTTTTTAAAAGAGAGATTTTGGGTCCTCCCAAATTCCTCCTTCTCACTGACACTGAGAAAATGAGGCTTTATTCTGGTGGAGATTTTTCAGAAACATATAGAGGTTTAGGTTAAGCTCAGACACCGGACAATTGCATTTACATTTAGAAAGCTTCTTTGCCACTGTGAGACAACGAAAGGCAAGAGCTCCAGCTTTGTGGAATTGGTATACTGTTACAGAGGACCAAGGATTTGGTTTCTTTAAGCAAAACAGCACTAACTGAGAGTCATACCTGCTGCTTCTCTTCTAGATGATTCTACCTGGATAACTCACTTCAGGATACTTCAGGATACATTGAGGCTTTAATTTTGCAAGAAATTAAGTTTCCTTTAATTATTAAGCAGCTGTTATTCCTGGTAAAATCAATCTGAGTTAATGGTGCTCAGTTCTTTGCTGATCATAAACAAACTTCTCAATACCTCGGGTAAATTCATTTCATCAGCCCTCTTTTCCAGGGAGGAAAATTGATGTGAAGTGGGAATATGCAATTAGTCCCAGGAAATCACTGATAAAGCCTGATACAGACACAAGATATTCCTTGGTTCCCAAATCCAATGCTTCAGCTTCTAGACTCTGCTGCCTACTTGCAGATCATGGGAGTAAATAAATAAATCATATTAAATGGAAAATGATCAAGCTAAGGAATCAGAGATGATTGATTATAAATCAGTACACTGCATAAAACAGAAACTCGGACGAGGGACATGGAGAAGAAAGTCTGAACCTGTCAGTAACAGCTCAAACCATCTAGGAAAAGAGAGATGTTAAAAGAAACAGGGATGAACGCGTTCTGCTTTTCTTACTGCAAAGACAATACCTGTGGTTGCTACTGCATTTATGGGTTGGGAACGTCGTCCACTGCTAACTCCATGCAGCTCAATTTCATACTCAGTACCCTCTTTCAGCCCCGATATATCCTGGGTGCGCTCATGGCCTGGTACTATTAGTTCCAATGGATCAGATCTCCTTTTGGTATCCCTGATTTTTAGAACAAAACTGTCGAAAACCCCATCATCTGCTGTCCAGGACAGACGGAAGCCCTCTGGGGTAGCATCTGAAACCAGAAGGTTGTCGACCTCGGGTTCTGCTTCTAAAAAAGGAGAAGACAGCAGTAGGGGAGGGAAAAAAAAAAAAAAGACGACTTTTAAACCAGCTCATTAGTGACCTGCCTGAAGTCTGGATATAGCACACTGCAAGAATCCAACCACAGTTCAAAGAAAGGGAAACAATCTGCCTGCTATTAAAAAAAAAAACAAAAAGTATATTAGCATTACACATTCTGAAGAAGAGACAGGTGAGTATGTGTGGGCCCACTCAAACTTTTCACTATTTCATAGCAAACCTAGTACATAGACATACACCATTTGCCTCTGCCATGCAAAATTGAACATGCTAAGAGTAAGTTTGATGTGCGTTTGTCCCTTGCTTTTCACTGAGTGACCCATCATATGTGAAATCTTAATGTCTTACAAAGACATTATATATACGTGTATAACAAAAAACAAGCTCTTGTTACAGATCTGCAGCCATGCCTGTAATATTGTCAGATCTCCCTCTGTTAGGAGTACAACACAGAAGCCACTTGAAAGAGTCTTTTCCTTCATGCAAAACCTTTATTCCATGCAGTTCTGACCTCTGTAATGTTTCTAATCAGATAAATCCTTCACTTCTATATTAAATAAATGCTGAAGCAGCAACGAGGAGTCATGAAAATCCATATCCCTTAAACTGCATACTTAAATACAAAGTGAAAGACCTACTATTGTTAGTGAAAGAACCCACTCAAGAGGATCCCAGGAGTTCTAAGGTGTTAAGTAACTCTGAAATGTCTTTAACTCGGTATGGTCAAGCATCATTACCTACAGATATGTTACTGGAGTGTTTGTTTTTTTTCAGTATCTGCAGTGCACTTATTTCTTCCATAGGAAGACATTCCCATTTATTTTCTCACTAACCTCCAATCACGTAACCCTCAGCTTTACTGGTGCATAGTCAGCAACATGCAGATGAGCCTGGATGGGCATGGGGTATGGAATCAGGCTGCAACCATTTTCCAAGAAAGCTCAAATGCAGCTGGAAAACAACAGCTACGATGAGTTTGAGAACATGAGCTAAGGTTTTGCAGAGAGAGATGCCAACTTTACGGGTGGCAATGATCGCATCTGATAGTCTGTGGCTGGAACTCACACAGAGAGTGAAAGAGTGGAGGCCATGGGCAGGAAAGCCAGTATGACTCTCCTCTTGAATGGTCCTGATGGTTGGCAAGTTGGAGACTACTTACTGAGGTGCCCAGCAGCTTTTAACAAGATAAGCTCCTGCTTGCAGCAATTTTTGTTAAAGACTCCAGTTAGAAGTACCTGCATGACCATAGCAGAAACTTTCACCCCTCAACCCACATATCATGCTTCTCTACAGGATCCCTCTCAGAGCCAAAAGGGAAATGTCAAGCAAAAAGGAATGGAATTTCATTGGTGAACCTATCAATCACGACGAGTTATGTGTAGCCACAATGCAGAAAAGGATGCAAAAGCCAAGGTTTGTTTTGCAAATGGATTGCACGAAACATCTTCCAAGAGGTGAGAAGAAAAGCAAGAGAGAAAGGGTGGAAGAGAACAATTTGTTCACATTAAAATACCTGTAATGGCCACAGTGCTTAGGGGCTTTGTTTGGTGCCCCTTGGCAAAACCATAAAGCATAACCTCATAGCCAATGCCAGTAATAAGGCCTTTAAGCTTCAGTTGCCGCTGGGCTCCTGTAAGGAGGAACTCCTGTGGGTCCAGCAGCTTGCCAGAATCCACCACGACTACTAGAAAGTTGTCAAAGGCATTCTCCGATGCCATCCACGACACTGTGAACCCGTAAGGGTTAATATCAGAGACAGTTAGGTTTTCCAGTGGGGGCATGGCCTCTAAAAGAAGGGAAGGTTGAAAAACATACAAAAAAGAAGCAAAAACATTGCAAATTAGAAAGCATCAAGGATTCCACCAAACATCAATCACAACTTTTCCCCCAAAATACGGATTTAATGGAAACGCATAGCCAGGATCAGAAGACTAGGATTTTCAATGGAGCCTCCAGAAGTTAGCTGCTCAATTCTTCCTTTTCATCAAGGGTGTCTCAGCACTTCATCTCATAGGCTCCTTTGAAATTCCTTCCAAGCTCACTGTGTAAGCACGTTTCTTCTGTTACACATGCACTATAAGCCAGTTGCAACTGAAATAGTTTTAGAAATGTTATGCACAAAACTGTCATTTCTTTCCACTCGTTTCCACCATCAGTGCTTAAGGGACAAGTCTCAGCTCTGGCATTCACAATCCCTGTATTTTGCATTCTTTATCTCTCTACTTCACATGAGTATCTCCAGCTTTTCCTTCCAGTGGTGGAGGGTCATTGATGCCAGAAGGACAGCCAGAAGCAGGATACTAATCAGGCAGGGTCATAGCCAGTGCAAGTGCTAAATACTTGCAAGACTGATTTTTGCGGGGGATAGAAGAGAAGCAAGAGCTTGCATTGGCTAAGGACACAGGCTAATGATTGCAGAACAGAGCAATCATCTGCCCAAAGAGCTTCATAGGCAGCTGCTGATGTGACATGTTGACAACTTAAAGAAATTCCACGGCCTTTTTTTTTCACACCAACCTGATATGTGTCAAAGTTTAGAGGCTGAGGACCAACCTCTCACAGCTTTCTCATCATGGCCCTGAAAAATGAGGCCAAATTTTCACAGGATAGTTTCTAAGCGTTTTATGTTCTTTCAAAATCTTACAGGTCAAAGAGGGAGATCAACTGGCTCTGTTAAGCCCTGGGTCCCAGCCACTGCCAGTATTTCTCTAAATTTTTTGACAAGCTTGGTCTTCTAGTCCCAGGAGCTAATTCATCAAATTGCAGTAACTCTTGCAGTTACTCAAATTCCTCTCACTTAAGAAAATAACATTTGGTTATACCAACTTTATCTGGGAAAAGGTTTTGAGTTTGGTTTTTACATTTCACAGTTGTTAAGTTAATGTTTTGTGAGAATCTGGCATAAAAATTCCCTCTTGAAGTTTTATAAGTCTTTATGTTTTGATGTTTACACATTTGGATGCTGTCAGAATTTTATTAATTTGGAGCCATTAATGCAACTTGTTTACTTGCTTCTAATCAAGCATTCCCAAATATCTGTGGTTTCAGTTTGGTCTCTGGGAGGGCAGGTAAACAAATAATGAGTCCCAAATGCTGAAACTATTTTTGTGGGATAGGTGTTGAGTGACACCAACACTCTAAACCAGCAGGTTTATGCGAACTGCCGGAACATCTTACTGCTGTGTAGGGTGCCACATGTTTACCTAGCTGTGGGAAGCTTCCTTTCAAAATACCAATTTCCATGGTGCATTTTTCAAAAGGAAGCATCTGTTCGCTGGTGGGGCAAAAGAATTGGAGTTGTGAAAGCAAACATTGGTTCACTTCTAATTACAAGTCATCAGGGAGGCAGGTCATGTCTGCGCAAAATGCAACCATTTTCTTTAAGGGAAATGATTCCGGAGGTTGCCTGAAACCACAAGCCCAGATGACGTGAGGAACACTGCTACAGTGGCTGCTGCTCCTGCTGTGCGTTGATGGAGTCTTGACCAAAAAAAAAAAAAGGCTTCAATTTCTGCTTTGATCCTATTTACGGCTTCCAGATGACTATGTGCCAAACCATAGCAGCGCATACTGGCTACATAATACCTAGAATGCAAACTCCATGGCATTTATTTGATGACTTAAACACCGAATGCCTCCTAAGTGATCCCAGTCAAAATCTGGCCAAAACATTCAGGTGTGAGTAAAGGATTCATTGAGGGAACATTACAGGACAAGAGGTGGTTTAAAATCCAGCGCTCCCTGGATCTTTCAGATGGAACTACTGCACGTAACATAAACTGCAAACATGAGGCAAACCTACTTCCCTCTCAAACTTCAGAATTTAAAAAAGGTTATTCTTTCTGGGACAAAGGCTCAGGGGGGCTCTTAATTCACTTTAACATAGTGCTCATTCCGGACAATTTGTTTAAGGGTCAACATGACTGTCTGACCCACCCTCACAGGAAGCTAGTAAATGAGACCAGCGTTGCTGGAAAAGATATTCACTGCTGTAGAGAGTCTTTCCTTTCATCCATGCTGCAATATATATTTTTGTAAACCGATAAAGAGACTCCAAACCTTTAAGCAGATACCTGTCATGACAAAAGCAGTGAGGGGCTCTGTGTGAACACCTGCATCGGTGGTGCCCTTAATGTTAATGTCATAGCCAGTGTAATCTAGCAGGCCTGAGATGTGAGCGCTGCGAGCACCTCCTGACACCGTAAGCTCCTGCGGTTCGTGTGCTGCATAAGAATCTCTAACATGTATAACAAACTTGGCAAAAGGCCCATCTCTTGTGGTCCATGAGAGGTTGAAGCTGTCGGGGGTAACGTTTGTGAGTGTGAGCGTGCCCAGCTGTGGCTCAGCCTCTGAAGGAGAGAGGAACACAGGTGAAGACACAGTATTACTCAGTGGCGGTAGGGTGAACTAGCAGTGGAGAGTTAGAGCTGTGTAAGGCTATGGCTGTACACACTTTTTAGCCCTGTTTCACAGCGAATGAAGAAGAAAGGAATATTGCAATAGCTACCTGTAAGGTTTTAGAAAGAAGCCAGTGAAATTAGTGCTGACTTTTAATTTATTTTTGTCATTCAATTTTCCCAAATAAACTCAATTTTCCTAATAAAATGTAGACCTGATTTACAGAAGAACCACCAGCCCAAGGATAAAACCAGGGAAACTGCAGTTACTCAGCACTGAAAATCTGATGGGGAAACCCAAATCCCCAGCAAGTCCAAAGAAAGATAAAGTAGGATTCAGGCAGGAATTAGATAAATCCAAAATGTACATCCTTGAAATCTCAGTTTAGTTCTGCTTGATATTTCTATTGCCCAGAGTTGTAAATACTCGTATTTTTGGACACTGAAGTTTATCAGGGGTTTCAGTCCTAGCAGTGACTAGCTAAGCACTAATCAGAGGCCAAAACCTCCCTGGGCTCCACAAATAAGGTGTTCCTCATCCTCTGGTTAGGCACCAATAGACAATGTCTAGCGGACAAGATGAAAAACTCAACACAAAAGGGGTTTTCCTTTCTCTCCAAATGGAGACTGCAGCTGCTCTCCTCCTTTCTGACAGTTCAGTGGTCAGGATATTCCTTCAGGAAGCAGATTTTCTTATTTTGCTGGACGATATTCAAAACCACATCTCTCCCCTGTCAGGAGGGAATCCTGGCTTTCAGACTATAGCAGGGGGAGAGATCTTCACCCTTCCTGTTTTAAAGCTGTCCCATTTACCATAAAATCATTATTGACTCACTAGAGCAGAAAGTGAGCATGAATATGACCCTGCAGTCTGGTGGTCAGGGAACCCTGTGTCTGCCCCCAGATTCTCTATTTTTCTCTATTCTCTATTTTTTATCTTGCCAATTGGATATAAACCAGAACACCTAGGGAAATGCAGCCAGCAAGATACAGGAGAGTAAATACATAAGTGATTCATGCTTGGAGGAAAGTAAGCAAGATATATCCCACTGACCAAGAGAACAACGAAAGAATGAAAACCTTTTCATAACTAAAACATGAACTGCTGTAAGATGTTCCAACTTTTACTCCCCATCCCTCATCACAAGACTTTTTAAAAAATAGCTCATCTCCTTCTCCGGAAAAATCTAGGAACAAGTGCATCCAAGTGGCCCCAGTTAAGGACACATGCTGGATCTGTTTTCATGCCATCAACTAGTGACCAGCAGCGCCACCACGGCTGAAAGTGAAGATGTCATCATGTAGGCATGGTAGTTCTGAAGACAGAGGAGGAGGTCAGAAAATATTCACAACGCAAACAAGCATGGGTGAAGAAGCCATTGAAACTGAGCATGGAGTCATCAGTTCTGCATGCAACTGAAAGAGAACAAACCGCTCTTTTCCAGTCTGATCCTGAAATGGCCACATTCCTTCACATGCCACTTGCATCCAGTCAGGCAGGCTCACATCATGACACTCAAATTCCAGAGAACTGTACATGCAACAGAAGTCGAAATGATCTCTTCAGGCAAGTCTCAGTGAGCTTCCACCATCCCAGAACCACCATCACCAAGGAAGAAGCTCCGGCATCCAGCTAAACCAGACAGACCATTCTCCGTTAGGACTCAAAGGTCTCAATGCAAGTGACAGAGTGATGGGCTGAACATCAAGAAAGGGTGGACTTCCTTTTTGCGCCCAGCTCTCTGCTGGAAATGAATAAAAATGTCAGGCAGAGAAGGATGTTGGAACCAGCACCAGGTGGCTGGACCATTCCATGCAGTTTTGGTTGGACATCTAGCATGCTGCCTCAGACTTCCAAAAGAGAGGTAAATGTCTTGGAAGACATTTTACCTTTACAAACAAGAACCAAAATGGCATGCAGGTGCCAGTCTGATCTGACAAAGACATGAAGGCCCCTCCAGCAACAACAAAGCAAATAAGAATGGGATGAACAGGAAGACTATTCCAGACCAAATGCAAAGATATTCTGTGAAAAACAATAACCAACTGGAGCAAGCCAATTATATATACACAGAACTTGCAGATAAGTGTATATATAAAGGAAACCAATCATGGTTTACCACTGGCTCCCTTAACGCTGGGGACACTTTTTCAGCCTTTTCCATCGTCTCAGATCTCTCTTTTTCCAAGTGCTCTCAGATTCAGCTTATTTCAGCCTGCCCTCATAGCAATCTGCCTATAATTTACCAAAGGAACGATGATGAGTTGGAGCCACGTTTTAGAGCAGTTCGGTGGACAGCAAAGGAAAGAAGAGAAAACAAAAGCAAACCTTGAAGGTGAAACAGTGAAATACCTGTGGTTGCCAGTGCTGTCAAGGTCTGACCACCTTGCCCATCAACTACACCATGAAGTTGGACAGTGTAATTAGTGGCAGCTCTGAGGTTGGTGATTACATAGCTCCGGGAAGCCCCTGGCACTGTGTGCACCAGGGAGTCCAAAGGGAAGTCAGAGTTTCTGACTTCTAGAATAAAATGATCAAAGGCATTGTCCTGTGCTTCCCATGTGAGCGACATGCTGTCTGAGGTAGCATTTGATACAATGAGTTTGCTAAGAAGAGGCTCCTCTACTACGGGAAGAAAAACAAATGGAAATGTGTAGCAATTATTAAAACCCAAAGCAATAAAATAAAAATTTGAATTTCATATGAGGCACAGGTCACAAAGAATATCTAGCCTTGTATTTCTCAAGGGTTTTCATTCCAGGACCCCTACAGTCACCCTGCCCACGTTACCTGTGATTCAGTGAGGATACTCACAACCTGCTGACACTAGAAACTGCAACCTTGTATTATTGATCAGATCACTGATATTTGATATTACGCTTAATATCACTGACGTTAGGAAGTTCAAGAGCACTTTGTGGGTCATAGTTCTTCCCTTTTTAAGCTCACTTTAAGACTAAAAATAGATATATTCCTTGCAGCCCTTAAGAAAATACAATCTGTATTAACTGCACAATCTATTGCCACGTTAATCTATTACTATGATAAATCGCTATGACAGCTTTTCCTAAGATCACATCAATAGGCAAAATTTGGCAGAGATATTAAATTATCACAACATGAGCTATTGTCTTCCTGCTTTGAAAATGTGCCTTCCGCTTCTGTAATCTAGTCCTCTCTTTCCACTTTCACACTGTAATTAGCTAGCGCACATCTGACATTTGACTTCCCTCTCTCCAAGGGCCTGGCCTGGAAAAACTGTCAGTCATAAAACCTCAGGATGTGCAATGTGCCAACAGCTAAATGCCTGCTTATTTCATTTACCCACATGAAGTCAAATGCCCTCTTTCATCCTCTCATCCAACGTAAATTGAACTCCGATGTCAAATTAAAGCAATGCATTGGCCTTGTAGGCATCTGCTGTCACAGACTAAAATGTGCCTGAAACCTTTTTAGAGAAGCAGGATAAAAACTGTATCTAGAAATCTGCTTATCTGAGAGAAACAGTGCTTCCTTTGTGCAGAATAACAGATGGAAACACATGTTGCAAGGCTAACATAATGTATGATCTCCTGGTTGGTTCTTGGAAAAGTTGTTCTGTTTCTCATCTGTGTCACAGGTTGCCTCTACCCTGATGCTTTAAGTGAAGAGAAAATGTATTATTATGTGAATGAAATCACATCACACTGTGACTGACTTTGCTGGGGATTAACATTCACAGTTCCAAATGTCTCCGGCGGGTCTTCCTTGGGAGTTGTCAAGGAATGTGGTAGAGGATTTGGCAATGGGTAGATTGATGGGGTAGCACAGGGCAGGGAAAGGGGCACAACCTGTAAGGAAGAGTTAGAAGAAAGGAGCGTTAGCACTGAGGTAGGTTTATATACCTGTTGTAGCCGCAGCACTTATTGCCTGAGTGCGGAAACCACGAGTGATCCCATAGAGGTAGACAATAAAATCAGTGCTGGGGGAAAGCCCTGAGATATGAGCAGTTCTTGAATTGCCTGACATGTTGAATTCCATGGGCTCCAGCAACCTGTTAGAATCAATAATTTCAATAGTAAAGATGTCGAAGTCCCCACTGGTGGTTGTCCAAGAAAGGTTGAAGCTTTCGGGAGTAATGTCGGAAACGGTTAGCTCACCAACTTCTGGGTGCACTCCTAAGGAGGGAAATAACATTGGTCAGAATGGGACAGCCCCATACTTCCTTCTGCTCAGAAATGTTGAGCTTTGCTCTGCTCATGCTGACAGCACTCCAAGCTGCCCCTGGAGAGAATGGGTTAGTAAAAGCTCGCTACAGGCAGGCAGGCACTAAGGGGAAGAAATCAAATAAAAGCACCTCAAAACATGCTTTTGTTGGGGGAGGAGGGAAGGGAGGAAAGAAGCTCTAAAGTTATGGCTATTCCCCTTTGCTTCCAGGAGTAGCCATGCATCTTTTGAGGTATAAGCATGAAAGCAGACGCAAAGGAAGAACATTTCTAAATCCAAGGGCTTGAAAAGTCAATTTTCACTTTTAGTAGAAGCTAAAACTAGAGCCATTGCTTTATCCAGAGGGAAAGGTTGTGTTTTGTTTTAGCTCTTCTAGTTTCCCTTTCAGCTTAAGACTATGAAAGCTGGCATGTAATTTGGGAGCTGGAGCCAAAACACAGAACAGTGATAGCTGCCTTAGGGTTTCTTCCTCTCCGTAGACATCCCTGACACTCTACAGGAAGACTCAGAAAATTCTGACAATTGGAAGCCCCCAGAAGGGAAAATTTTGAAAAGCCGGGTGCTGAGTGTGGCCCAGAAAGGGAAGGGAAAACCTCGGCAGGACATCTTCTGCAGTTTTCATTAAGTTAATAAAAAGAGAGCATATTGTGTATTTAGGCAGGACACCCATGATGTAGGTTTTCTTCTTTGTGCTCCTACAGCCTACTTTGTCTAGCTGCATTTGTCTGTTTTCAATAGACAGTCTGCTACCACCTCATACTCAGGACTCTCAAAGCGCTGGACTTCCAGCCTGCAGAAGGATACAGCCAAAGGCAAGCAGCTTGTGCTACATGCATTTCTACCTAAGCCAAGCTGCTTAAAGTGTTATTGCACAAAATAAGCTATACCGTGTACACTTTTTGAATTCTGTTTTAGTTCTTACATTTACTTGTATGCCCTTCCATGCAGGGCAATGTGTACCCAGGGAAAGTACATATAAGCATGCTCTGGCCACTCCACAATTGCAGCAGGTTACAAAGGGCTGTGAGGAAGCCTAGAGGTAGCAGATAATGTCTACAATAAATCATCTCAAGGATGAGCCACTGGTGCCCCTCTATTGCCAATTAATTCATATCCTGTTCATTAACAGTGATCATAATACCTGGAAGGGGCAGTGAGCCATATAGGATAGACATAAGTGTGTTTGGTCTCACCTATCTAAACTGCAGTCTTTCACAAGATTAGTCAAAAAATTATTTTTATGTCTTTTGATTAGTGTCATGCAACCTTCTGATGATGTGAGACCTAACTTTCTTGTTTTGGGTCAGTTTTATACTGACCCAAACCGTGTATTTCTGTTGATTTGGTCCTTCTTGCAGTATATCTTTTCCATGGCAATCAGACTGTTTAACAACTTTATATGACTCTATGCATGATACTACTCTTGGTAGGCATCCACTTCTTTTCCATGGAAGAGATTCTGGACGGTGGCTGTCCTTGACCTTGAGTCAGCCACATACGTTACACTCCTGAGCTTGTACTTACTCAGAAGCTGGTGCAGTGTTTCAGAAATAGCTTCTGAAGGATAAAACCCCAAATACTCTTGGCTTTGATTATCTGGGCTGCAAAGAAGAGGTATTCATAATTTTAACAAGGCAGCCTGGGCTTTCCTGACCATGTACAACAGCCACCTAGGTTTTGCAGCTAGGGTCAGCCAGCAGAGAAGTGAATAAAAGGGAGCAAACTAAGCCACTCTGAGGGGGGAAAAAAGAGCATTCCTAAAAGCAAATGGCTCCACAGGGGCACTGAGACTCTTATTGGAAAGTCTGATCATGAGACATTTCCATGCCAAAGATGTTCAGCCAAGCTTTAATGAGTTCAGCGCGCCCTATGCAAAGCAGTCCAAGTCAGCAAGCTTTCACTAGCAGCTGAAATAAGTCTGGCTCAAATCCCCATCTGCAAAGTAAGGGTGACATGAGGCCGGGTGAATGACTTGAAAAGATACCTGTTGTGGTTTCAATAGAAAGTGGTTTGGTCCTGTAGCCTTGAATCACACCTTGCAGCGTGATGTTATAAGGTGTGTTGGCCTTGAGGCCTGTAACATTCATAACGTGCAGTCCACCTGGGACTGTGATAGTCCGGGTTTCTTCTGGTTGGTCAGACTCCTGCACCTGAATGATAAAGTTCTCATAGGCCCCGTCGGTTGCCGTCCAGGTGACTTGGACACCATCCCAGCTAATCTCTGACACTGATAACTTCCCGAGCTCAGGTTCCTCCTCTGAATAAGGACAGAGAGTCAATCAGTTACTCAGATTACAGACTAACAGAGATGAGGCATTACTTAACGACTTTTCACATTAATGGATTTCATTTGTAGTCAGTGACACGGAGTTGCACAGCCCTGCACATTTACATTCTCGGTTGCCCCAGAAAACTCGTAAAGTCTCTTCAGAGACTTGACAACACAGAACAGTAAGAAAAGAACCATAATAATAATCATCATCATATTAATGCTAAAACAGTGCTTACAGAAGACAGTTTACAGACTGTCTTAAAGCTGCGTTTTGCCAACATTAATTACAACTCCCTATGAGACCTGTATTACTATAACCACTTTACTGCAGCAATTAACAGCTCAGTGTTTGTCATCATGAACTGATTGTGAATACTGTAGAAATATCTGTTGTAAGGACAGGAAGATACTGTGAGCTTGTAGTACTTAGGGCTCAGATGTTTATGCTTTTAACTATATCCACATGAAAGATAGTTCTTATTCTTTTAAACAGGTTTGTCTCCATTATGCTACATTATTGTCCCAAAATCTTCTCGGAAGCAGAGAAACTTAGATTTTTAGAATTACTGATGTTAATCTGCAGCCACATTCATAGAAATTAGCATTCTAATAAGCCATCATAGGTGTAGTCGGGGAAGCTGGGGACCATCCGAGATAACTCCCTTCGCTGTTAAATTTGAAAGCTTAGGTCATTTTCTCAGTAAGACTAGAAAGCCCTCTGGTGCTGAGGGAATACAACTGACTCCTTAAAATTAGCAGTCACATGGGAAAATGACACAGTACTACCTGTTTTCTTCCACATGGGAAATCTTGTCATATAATCTATCATTGACCCGTGGGCTGGGATGACTTTCTATCACTTTTCTTATGCACTTGTGCTGTTGACGCATAAGCGCAGCAATAAGAAAAGAGGCTAGCTGAATAATCCCAGCCTGCAGGACCTGTATTTGTAATAGAGATGATCCATGGAAGGAAATGGATCTGAATTGACCGTTTTAAACTTCAACTTAAAGTTTTACATATATTTGAAGAGAAAGCAGATAAAGGGGCCCTGGAATAGAAGAGAATTAGGCTAAATGACATTACTCATATACATTTTTTACTTGTGAAAACAGAGTGCTAATTGTGTGACTGCTGCATGGCCTAATATAGATAGGTGGGGCTGTATTTTCAGGGGTGGGCGCTCGTGGATCACAGTCAGTTATCACTGGTGTGATCCACTCATGCTCTGTCACTGCATCTGCAAAATTGCTACCACTCAGGTGCATGGAAGTCTTGATCAGCTCTTCCCAGCCTGTTAGAAAGGATAAATCCGTTCTGAATGTGTTGAATTGTTTTGAAATTGTACAGAATAACACAATGATGTTCAACAAAAAAATGCATGAATCCAGAGCTGCGTTGCTTTATCAGGAGCAGGAATGAGATACTTCTCGAGGCAAAATACAACTCCTGTCAAAATAGCACCATTTAGCTGGAAAAGAAGAAGCAGGACAGAAAAAGAACTGGCTGTATCAGAAATGAATGATCCTTCAATGGTAACAGAAATAAATAAAACAAACATATTTCCTTTAAATGAAAAATGCAACTAAACCAAAAGTAACAGTATGGCAAAATCTTTCAAGTAAAAACACAATTATAAGTGAGTAATGCAGGAATCGTCACATCTTAAAAGCAAGTTAGATTTCTCTGAAGAGTGCTCAATTTCATTCTCCTCCAAGATGCAGAGTCCCTTTTCCTCCCATTTATTTCTCATGCATATCCGAAATGGAAGCACAGACAACCCCATCATGCTCTCTAGAGACATTCTCATACAAAATCATGCACCAACTTGGACTTCTGGAGAGCTCAGAAAGCCTCATCCGTAAAGCATCCACCATACATGACAAAACAATGACAATATCACAGCAAACGATACCAAGAGATGATGTTTCTTAACTAAAAAAAAAAAAAAGAGAGAACAAACCATTGAGAGATAAGATCGCTCTAACCATGTACTCGGTGTGCAATAATCTGTATGTTTCTGCATAAATACTTTATCTCACTTAGTGAATTTGGTTTTGGGTAATGGACTGGCATGGTCACTAGTCTCTAGTTAGGTTCTCCAGTCATGAATTTACACATTAGTACTTTGATCATTACTGAACTGAGCTCTGTGGCTATAGGCCTGTTTCCTCATGAAAGTCATGTATTAGGGATAAAAGGTAGAAGTTTTCAGAAATGCATACTCCCAATGTGTTACAATCTTTTTTTTCTCTGACATCACCACTTCCATGCCAGCGCTGCAAACTGCAGCCTCCTTGCAATCCAGATGGATCCCTGTAACATCTTGCTATTTTCATAGCAGAAATAGCAGATGCATCACTGTCTCTCCGCATGCAGTTTGAAAAGAGAGAATTGATGCTGTGACACCTTAAAAGCTGCATGGAGCATTGTCCATGCTATATAACTCAAGGCTCTCATTTCACAGCAGTAAGTGATGCATTCCATGCAATTAAAAAAAAAAAAAATCAACCAAAAGTAAGGCATGACTCACAAAGCCTAGCATTTCTGCAACGGAACAGTAGTATGAAAATGAAGCCCTGCATTTCAAAGCAGAAAAAGAACATACGGCTAATGAATCCAGAGAAAATACCTGTAGCGGCTAGAGCTTCCAGGGACCAAGAGAGCTGACCTTGCATGCTTCCATGGAGGTTAATCTGGTATTGTGTGCCAGCTGTGAGATTGGTAAATTCTGTTTCTCGTTGGTTTCCCGGCAAAAAGATTTCCTGTGTTCTGCTTAAACTGGACAGGTCTTTCAGAGTGATAAAGAACTGATCAAATACCTCATCTTGTGCTGCCCAAGACAGGGTGAAACTAGTGAAAGTCCTGTGTGTGACATTAAGGTCATGAAGAGCATCAGTGGCTTCTGAGATGGGAAGGTCAGTGGGCACCGAAAGCAGAGCACGAGAATCAGTGCTGGGGTTTGTTAAATAACTTAGATCAGTAGGTGGAGGACGGGTAGGATTAAATGATGTTTCACTGTTTGATTCTCCAGGTGTTGTGACTAGATTTGCTAAACAGAGGTAAATTACACGTTAAAATTTCCTATTCATAAATCCCAAAAGATATCAAGCGATATCTAACATCTGCTACAAAACAGTTTCTGTGTTTTGCATTAAAGAACTCTAAGAACAGAGAAAACACATGGGTACTTCTTTTTTGGAGACTGAATCCAAGTCATAAGCAAGAGTAACATCACCAAGCACAACATGGTTCTCACACGGAACCAAATTAACTAGCAGATCCAGAGCAACATGGCAATCCATTGACACTGGCTTTCAATAGAGATATGGGCACATCCTCAGTCGATGTAAATCAGTACACTTTAGCTAACTCCGAGGAACTCTGTTTATTTACATCGGCTAGGATTTGAACCCTAAATCTCTTAAACATGCCTTTTATCTTTACCACAGTACGTCAGTTATTGCAACTGATACAAACCAGAAGTGGAACGCATGCCAAATATCGCAAACATAGCCGAATCCAGACTGAGAAGTCAGTCGCAGCAGAAGCATGCTAAATCTCTTCCTATCCAAAGAAAAACAGGCTTGGAGCAGTTGTCCGTCTGGATACATGCAGATTGTCAAGAAAAGGGAAGAGATCCATAACTAAAAGCCAATAAGACAGAAAGAATTTGAGTGGTCTTTCTTTAAAGAGATCCAAAAGGATGGAAGGGAAAAAGATCAGCCTTTAACATGCTGAACAAGGCTATGAACATGCCCTGTAGCACAGTCAGATTCTGAAAATCTGAGAGCTGTGGAGATGACAGAGAATGTCTATTTGATCACTGCTGCAAGGCAAGAGGCAGGTAATTTTTCTGAGACTTCAATTAGCCATGCAGAATTATCTCCTCATTAGTGGAATCACCACACCATTTCACACCCCAATGATTGCCTTGCTTTCATGCCCCACTGGCATTCAATTAAGAGACAGCGAGTCATCTACTATCATCAGTCAGAACAGCACAGATATGTACTCAGGATTCAGCATCTGTCTCCAAACTGACACACATATCAAAAAAATACTTCCAGAGGAGAAAGATCAATTTACAATGTTTTCAAATAAAAGCAGAAACATTATCTTGAAAATATACTCTCAGGACAAATACACACATAAAAACATTCTTTTCTGCTCACCTCCAAGAAGGAAAGAAGCCTATGAGGCAAACAGTGATATATATATATATATATATATTTATATATATATCAGTGATACTCTTGATTTAGGTGAAGGTCCTCCTAAATTACTCCAGCGTGTGATTCGAACCAGACCCTACACATGGTACAACCTGAAGACAGCAAAGTTGTCATCACACTAGCATATGTGCAATGGTAACTGCTAGTGTTAATTCCCTCTTTTTGAGTAAGTAAACTGTTAGAAATATTATCTGACCACTCCAGGGTCACTGAGTTAATGTATTGTCCCCAGGGAACAAAGCAAGAAGACATGCAGCACCTAATCATTAGCCTTCTGCAACTCTATCAGCTACAAATACACAACCAAAAGCCAAACAGCTCTTTCCTACTGTGGGAACAGACAAAAACTACATCATCAAACAAGTGAGCTGGTAGCTGGTCAGCCTTAAGGCTGCCTACTTAACATGCATACTAGTAGCTGGGCTTTACCGCAGAGTATTTCTGCAGGAGACATGCACACACACAGTGTTCAGACCAGTGGAGAGGGAAGAGTTGCAGTACATCACACAGATACAGCTCCATGCTCCAGATACCCCCACCAGGGAACTGCCATGCACCCTAAGTTGGAAACCCAGGAAGAAATGTCAAAAAGAACAAGGGAAAAAGAAAAATCAGACTGGCTTGAAGGTTCTGCTTTACCGAGATTCCCTGAAAAAATCCCGAAAAGACAATTTTGACTAACATTTCATGTTTTCCCTCATTTTACTTGACCATCCCTAGTGACACTTACCCCGGGTATTTGGTAGTTACAGTATGAACACATAAAGACTCGGTTTCTCTAATCTGAATGGGAAACAGAGCAATAGTTCAATGTCATCATCCAAAAATGAGAAACCAACCCCCTAACTGGCATTTTAATTCAGCATTTTGCCATTACAAGCAGGTTAAACATACTGTACCAACTTTGATGACTTCATGGGGGGTTGCCATGTACAAATTGTGCTATGAAGCACATTTAATTCCATGTAGCTACATTATCTCTGATATGTTTTAGACCTAATTGTGAATACTACTTTGGAGTTTAACAACTAACTCCACAAATGAATTTGTGGATGAGAAACAGTGATCTAGCCATCTACACACACGCACACAGATAAACACACATATACCCCACATTAAGTCCACACGTAATAGAGGAATATGTGGTTTTGTGTACAAACATAAAGCAGATAGAAAAATGAAAATGATAGGGATACACGGAAAATACCCTGATACCACAGACAGTATCTGGTTTCAATGTTTACCAGGTAGAACACTAGCCAGAGAATGGATAAGTGAAAATCTGGGAGAGCAATTGATGAACTGTTAGAGAAGACGACCAGTGAAAGCCAAACACTTCAGTAAGCAACTAGGGGAATAGATAGGAAGAAGAGAAAGTTAGAGCTCTAGGAACCCTAGGTAGGTGGATGAGAGCCAGACAGAATGATTCATGGTAGCGAGATAAATGAATAGCAGATGCCAAAGAGTTGAAAACTATGTAGAAGGGAACTGGACGGACAACAAACACATGCTCTTTCTCAAACTGGAATAATTTTTAATATCATTGTCTTAGTAAAATCTTCAGGCTGAATATGGCCTAATTATGTCTCTATTGCTGTTGCTGGCCTTTAGAGAAATTCCATTTTAATGCTTCACTGGCATTTTTACTAAGAAGAATGCTGATGTCATGCCAGGACATTTCCCGGGTTACTTGGGATGGAGCAAAGAGTATTCTGTATTATTTCTTGCTTCCGTCTCTTGGATTTTGTATTATTTTCCAAGAGAGGCCATCAGCCAGTTTCACTGTGGAGCCTCTCATCAGCTCAAACAAACTGTAGGATATGACTGCAGTTCTGGGAAAGAAGATTATAGAGCCACTGCCTGCTGTGATATTTGCACTCTTTTCTGAGCCCTTCATCTAGATAGCTTTCCCCTCTCTTGATCAGCTGATTAAACCGGACTTACAGTGTCTTTGCACCTCTGAGCAAAGGAAGACATTGGAATATAATATACCAGCTAGGAATACTACAGAGGCTATTGCTAAAAATCCTCGAATTAAAATTTGATATTTCAGCTACACTTAGCAGAAGAATCAGCTGAAGAAATGGGCAATCTTTACTGGCAAATTCATATTCCCAGGGCTAAGCTCTGTAGTTTCCCATCAAACTGGCTCACCTAATCACTCTTCCTAACTTTCCTTGGAGTTTGTATAAGAAAGGGTGGTACAATCCAAAACTAGCAGAAGCCAGGAGAGGAAGAGGGACTGACACACAACACAGACAAGGGTCTTTGGTAAACAGTATAAATCTTAACAACATTCAACAGAGTGGAAAGCTTGTTTCTTCAAGCCATGCTTCTGGTCAGTTCTTTATGTGCAACTCATTTCCAGAGGCAAGGCAGTATCATATCCACGATTCATCAGCAGTTGCTGCACAATCTGGGTCCTGCAGCAGAGGAATGTTAGGCTGGCACTTGGTTTTCCTAAGGTCCACTCATTTGTCTCCACAGGCCTCTAATGCTTGATGTATTACCATTCCTCCTCCTCCAGGAGCCACATTGTGCTACACAGGCAGTGCTCCAGGACCAGAGCAAGAAGGAACAAAGCGGCACTCTGACTGCTCAGCCTCCTCAGAGCTGGGTTACGTGCTCACCCTACAGATTAGTTGTCAATCTCATGTAGCATTCTCCAGACATGCTGTCAGAAAGGTCCTACCAGCTAATAAAATGACCTTGCTTCTTGAAGTTAGCTAAACCAAAAATGCAACCTGATGCTGGGTGGGACCTCTAACAGGTAAGTGGTACCTGGTTCACAATGCCTTAGTTAATAACGGAAAGGAGGTACCTGTTGTAGCCACAGCTTCCAGAGGAGGGGAGCGCTGTTCTCCAGTCAGTCCATACACCTTGATTTTATAGGAAGTGTTAGCTTGGAGGCCTTCAATCACAGCACCTAAGGATTCTCTGGGCAGGAAGATTTCTGCAGGGGGCACAGCTGCCAGTGACACTTCCTTGTACTCCACCACAAAACTATTGTAGGCTCCTGCGTTCGCATACCATGAGACACTAAAGCCGTGGTCTGTTACCCTGGAGACCACAAGGTCCCTCAGTGCATCCTCCCACAGCCCTGGGGCCTCCAGAGCAACAAAGCTCCCAGAGCCAGAAAGCTCCTCTAGGCCAGGAGTCATTGCCTGCATTAGGGTTAGACTATGTGGAGCTACAAAGAAACAAACAAGCAAATGGCAGTGTGAAATAGTCAATCTTTCCTTTTCAACAACACAAAATAACATTTAGCAAACTAAGAACTTTAAAATTGTTACCATCTCTTGAATGCAGATTCATGGACATTAGAATAAAACTGTCTATTGAGCTACACCTCTTCCATATGAAAAGACAGAAACAACAGAAGGCTGCCATCGTGCAGTATGGAAGATATTATGACATGTTCTTTGCTAGAGGTTCACGAGCTCTGAAAGTTTTGACCATCTGTGTGGAGAGTTGACGCACATAAAGAGAACATAACAGGGAGAACACGAGGAGGAAGAGAAGGCACCAACAGAACATCTTCAGCTCTGGAGCCAGAAGAAGCCCTGTTCTCAGTGACAGAAAATTCACTGTGCAGACAAAGAAAAACAATGCGTGCAAAGGAAAAGCCCTGACTCTCCTGAATATCTACAGGTAGAGAAGCCTGACTGAACCATCAAGATATTGGGAAGAACATAAGACCAAATCCTGGGAATCTGGAGAAGCAAAAGAAACTCTGAAAGGAAATACTCTCCTTCTGGAGTACCTGACTCCTTTGTTCAGCAAGGCAGGACTAAAACGGCAGGACTGTCTCCTACCTGCACCCACCAAGAGCTAGTCCAGTCCTAGCCATGCTCCTGACACCCTCCACTTCAATCAGTTCCTGTCTCTCCCTTGCTGCTCCAAACACTCTCCTCAGCAGTGAAATGGACCTGAGGTCTCCTCCAGCTCAGCAAGAGAAGGTAAAACAACAAGCTTGTTTGGCTTCGCCTGAGGACTTGAGGACCTCCCAAGTACTAGGAACATAGATGAGAAGGACAGAGAAAAAGGCAAACTGAAGTGACCTCTTGTCTTATACCCTACAGGCTTACAGGCCACTTCTGCCTCCTGATGCTCATGTGTTTGGATATGCCCATTCCTACGCAGGAGGAAGGTCACAGAGACAGGTTATGTCAACCTCTGCTGCTGACTCCAAAGAACTGCTGCAGAGAATTCTTTGTTTACCAGTCGCTCTGAGCAAAGACTTAAAACAAATACACTGGCCAGATGAATATATTTTAAAAAGAGATTCACAAGATAAAAGAAGCTACCTTGTGGGACTTAGGAAGCTGGTGCTGGAAAGATCAGACTGTGAAATTCCACAGCATGTTATTTATGCCGTTTCATCCTCTATGTCTACTTCTTGTGAGACCACTCAGTCCTCAAATAGGAGGAAAGAATAACCTTGGAAAAATTAAAGCCTGCTCACTCCCATCACTTAAATCTTCAGCTTCCTTTTGTATGTGTATGCCTCAAGACTTTCTAAATTTTCCCCACATTGGACACTGGCCTGACTTCTGCATCAAACAAGTATTTCAGTGCTGATGGCTTTCCATTGTTAACACCATACCATGTAACTCTCATCTGAACGAAATTACCTGACTCGACTACAAAGCATTCAGAGCAATGCTGGCATGAACACTATTATGGAATATGAAACTCTTTTTGAGCAGTTCAGTTGTATACAAGTATTAATTTGTAAAATCCACAACTTGTGGCATGTCTTTACCTTATAGGTGGTCTTGGAGGGAAAAGGTTGTAATAAGTATATATTATACAATGCAATAAAGACAAAAATTCTAACCCCGCTGTTTCTGATTTCACTGGCTCTGCTGAGCGATAGCAATTGAAGCTTTGCCTCACAGTATTTTAGCCTGAAGGCACCTAAAGATTCAGGACTCATTTATGTTCTACTTGAAGACATTAACTATATGCAAAAAATTTTGGGTGAAAAATATTCACAAAGAATAAAACCTTAGTCAACAAGAAACCCACTGATTCTAGTTAAGTAAAGAATAGTTTGCGTGAACAAAGATGGCTGAAATGAACCCTTTCTTTGTAGACAAACGTAACAGTCAGGGTATCCAACAGAAACAGTGACTGTGACGAGATTTGTGACGTTAGCTTTCCTCTGCTCTTGGAGAAGAAAACTGAAAAAGGGGGAAAGCAGAGCCCTGTTGACTCTGCTGAAGCTGATGGATGAAGGCATGCTGTGAAAAGAAGTCATAAGGCAGGAATAAACAATGTTAAACATATTCTGGTTGTTCTTCCTCTTTTTGTTGGCTGTAGAAAACAAAGTAAGTTATAAGGCCCTTTTAAAACAAAGGATGAGGTGTGTATTTCCTGAAGGACAAACAGCTGTATTGTCTACAAGTCTTCTCAAATGACAGCAATAAATCCCTGACAACGTGGAGCTAAACACAGTAGTAAGGGAAATGCACAGCTTTCCTTCAATAAGCCTATCATGCTAGACAGATAATGCAGGCCTCTGCAGGCAGCTGACGTCTTCGAGCTGTTCCCTAAACTTGACTTACAGAATCAGGTGAAGCTGTGCTTGGGCCAGGCATTGCCCAACGACCTGGTGCGTGGCTCCTGTCAAAAGCTGTTACTCACCAGTCGAACCCTTGACAGTTGTGGGTTTGCTTTTGTGTCTGCCCTTCTCAGCGACCAGACTGATGGTGTATTCTGTCCCCGCCTCCAGTCCTCGTAGGATAAAAGAGGTGCTGTCCACAGGGACCTCCACTTCGTTCTTCCTTCCAGAGGGGCTAACATAAATGAGGCGGTAGCGATCAAACTTAGCCACTGGTCTTCTCCAGCGAAGGGACAAGGTTGTTTCAGTGGGGTCACTGACTTCCAAGTCCTTAGGGTTATCAAGATCTACAGGTAAAAAAGGCAAAGTGGACATGTTAAGCAGGGTCTCTGAACTGCCCTAGGATAGTTTTTCAGGCACATGCAGACAGAATTGTGTTTATACCAGGTGTCTGGTGACAGTTCAGAGTTTCATCTGCCTTTTCTGTGCCTCTGAAGCCCTGTTGCTTGACCTAAGTAGAGGACAATGAAGTTCCCTTTACAGGCAAAGCACAGTGGATCCGAATTTCCCCCTCTTACATTCACTTTAGCAAGTACTGCATGTAGGAGAGGCAGAATTTAATCCTTCAGAGCATTCACCTGGGAAAAGAGTGATGTTGGGAGAGAAATCCTGGATTTGAAGGGCAGTCAGGACTACTGCAACCACTGAGGCTGAGCTCCTTGTCAGATTAACCTTTATGCCCTGACCATCATTCTTGCCTCAAATCCTCACAACTGGAGGACAGCCAAGGTAATCATTGGAAGTGTAATAACCACTAAGGAGCTCACCTGGAGGTGAATCTCCCAGAGTATTAAGAGATCCTGGTATAGGAAAAGGAGCTCAGATTCAGAGGCTAAGATGTATGGGAAGTGTTTTCTCTTTCTCATCAGGGAAAATGTTCTATTTGTATCAAGGTGAAATGAAGAACCTTCTAAAATACTTCTTACAGCATCACTTAAAAAGGAGAGAAATACCAGAGTGGCTCCAGCTGATTTGCCGCTTCCTCCAGAGCACAAAGGAGAAACATGCTACTCACCAGTCCCTGCATTAATGGTAGCAGGAGCACTTTCCCTATCCTGTCTCACTGCTGTCACTCCAATGCCATATTCAGTTCCAGGCCTCAAACCTAAGAGATAAGGAGAAGAGGTATGAGTCTCTGTCTCTGGGAGAGGCTGAATGGCATTTATTTAAATAAGGAAGCCTGAAAGTATATGAGATTAGATATATTCTTTCCTGTGTAAGTGGAGAGTCAAGGTTTCATTTACCCTCCAGCTGATCTGAAGTGAATGCATCCTTTTCCATGCGCATACCAGACGATAAGGATTATGGCTGACTAAGATTGCATGCTAGACCCTGTGCAAATACACGATCAGAGATGGCTTCCACTTCCAAGAGCTTGCAGTGTAGATACTTCAACTCAGGAAAAAGGTACAGACATCCATATTAAATGGAGAAATTCCAATTATACAGCCTTGCAGGCAGGTAAGGTAACTTGCACGCAGAAAAGCTGCAGGCTAGCATCAGGAAATACCATTATTAGCCCATGCAGAAGTGTCTGGAACTTAGAGATATGAAGCCATCCCCACAAAGAGATATAGGTACCTAAAAACTCAGGGAAGTGACCAGTGGGATTCAGAGCTGTACATGAAAGTGAAATGGTTAGACACCTTTTGCTGTCTAGTCATCCATCTGCAGGTGTGCAAATAAACATCACATGTATTTTAATTTAACTGCTTGTATTCAAAATGTGTAACCTCTGCTTGAGACATCTTAGATGACCAAAAGGGCATTTTTTTCACCACATCTTTGTGCACGAGGATGATGATAGCAGCATAACATTAATAACAATCTCTCAATCCTCCTACCTGTGAGTGTAGCTTTGGTTGTCGCCTGGTTGCCCTTTGGCACTGTGATCTCAGCATGGTCTCCACCAGAGATGGGAGCAAACTTAATTCTGTAGTTATCAATATTTGCATGGCTGTTCTTCCATTCCAAAGTAATGCTACTGTCTGTCTGTGACACCCGCTTCAGGTTCTTTGGAGCATCCAAGTCTGTAAAAGAGAAAAAAAAGAATCATTCTTTTATGATAGTAGCTTTTAGAAGATGAGAATGATCCAAAAAACTGATATTAAGTTTCCTCACAGATGATACCACTATATTCAAGTCTGACTACACCAAACAAATTTCTTTCAGCGCGAAGTGGAGAGTTCACTAGAACCGTTTTGGGAAAAATCCAGTGGAAGAAGTTCAGCTTTTACCTTCCAAAACAAAACCAGCATTTTAAACTTCAGTAATTTTTTTTCTTACAAAATATTGAAGGCTTGTGGAAAAATATATTGGGATGAAAATCTTATTTTTCCTTATAATACCTCAATTTTCCAATGGAAAAAGACCTCTAAGAAAAAAGAATTGATCGACTCCAGAATTTCTGTTCAACACCTGAAGGGAACTCTAGGTTTCAAAATGAGAGGTGAATATTATGTAGAAATTCAATGGGATTTCACTGTTCACTCCTATAACAGACTTAAATCCTGCTCTGAAGGTATAACTACATTTTGGGGTGAAAAGGGAGGTAATTCTCCATGCCCATTTATTCAGTTCCATTAATGCACCCAGACTTTGACAACACACTAAAGGACGCACCTCTTTCATAAAACATTCCCAGGATCACTAAGGGATAAACTAAATTTAGAAAAAAAGACAGCAAATATTGCCTGAACAGAGGAAGGAGAAAGAACAAAGTTCTCTGCTAATCTGTTTTGAATTTAAGCAAACAAACACAAATAATGTTGCTGCTCAGGTTTTAGAAATTGCAGGAGTAGGAACCATGGAAGACATTTAGCTCAGCAAACAGAGAGGCAATAACCTAGAGGAACTCTGTTTCCCGGAGTAGAGATTTAGCATAAGATGACCAAAAGCTTCTAAGTGACCTAATAGCATAATTTCCATTTTCAAAAAATATTTAGACACTTGAGGGTCTAAATATTTTGGTAAGCCAGTAAGATCCAACAAAATGGGAGTCTCACTCTTCAAGTCACAAAGGCACACAGGAAAACAATCTGCACTTCCATATATCTCTATAACAGAGGTGGTTCTGTGTCAATGCCATAACCGTCACTTAAGCCAGATGCTGCAAACAGTACAAGAACACTAGTGGCAATTGCATTACCCCCACAGAATTTTGGACTGGTATCCAAGCTTTTTACCTGTGACAAAGACTTCTTTCATGGGATCACTTTCCATGTCCCCTCGCCGAGAGATGAGCATCACTTCATACTCTGTGTGCGGCTTCAAGTTGCCAAGAGAATATTGGTTTTCATCCTCAGAGAGGTCAATGGTCGTCCTGTCCCCTGGAACATCCTTGGGGCCATAGGTGAGCTCTATGCCTTCGATTTCAGCCAGGGGTTTGGACCACGTGATCAGAGCTGTGGTATCCGTGACGTCTTTTGCCTCAATCTGGCTGGGGGCATCAAGCTCTGGTGCAAAGAGAGAAAAATGGGATTTTTTTAAAGGAATCTCACCAGAAAGATCATACACAGTTGGGACTTCCAATTACTGAATCACGGTAAAAGTGAGTGGCTCCTACCAGCTGAAGTTTATCTTCATTTACTTTCTTCCTTTACTTCCTACAGCTATATAAGAAAGAGTGCCAAATGGAGCTAATTGATCGGAAGCTAATTCATCAAAATTCATTAACACCAGAAACTGCCAAACCAAAGATGAGTGAAAATCTTAAGAGGTTCTCCATCTGCACAAGAAAAACTCTCTGTCCTAAATAATTTCTTCATGAAATCCCTGCCAGGATGACAGGAATTCTCATTCCTGTTGATGTAGCTTTTGAACAAGAACAAAGTGCATACTGCTAGCTACCTTCTAGATAAAAACAAATATCCTTTTCTCTTCAGTCAGGTAATTTGGAAATGAATTGATTTCTCCTTATGCCTTTTTATTAGTAGCTCCAGTGCTTCCTTTTTTTTTTCCTCGGGATATGGAGTATATAGCTTGGTTTTTCCTTTGTTTAAAAAGTCCACAAACTACACCAAATAGCTTTGGTTGCGCTACATCAAGTATCAGGTTGTGCTTACTTGTGGTTATCACTCTTGATAGTCCTGGTCCTCTGGTATTGTTTTTCACTATATGAAGGGATACATTATACTGTTGCCCTGGTGCCAAACCCGGCTGCATATATGATGTTTCTGGTCTTTTCAAGCTGCTGGTTATATCTCCATTATCCTCCTTTTTCTGTAAAACAGAAACAATCAGTTAACATAAATATAAGAAACACAGGATCCTTCACTTGCATATGGCCTCTATACAAGAAATACTGCTTCCTTACCATATTACGGAAGATCAGCTCCCATCCATCAAATGAAAAGTTCAGAGGATCCCACTCCACCTGGACGGATGTTTCTCTGACAGATTTGAATTTCAGACCTTCTGGAGCAGGCAGGTCTGTGACAGAGAGAAAAGGGGACAACTACATAAGCAATGATTTCTCACAAATGAGGGCACTGGCATTGGAACATCTTTCAACAGCTATAAATATCTATCTAGAGTGTAGGGACCTGTATCTGAGATGTTCAGACTCTCTTCACAGCTAGTTATTCTGCCTTTGAAGTGACATTCCTCTGACCTATTTTAGATGCCACCTTAGAGCAAAATGAATTGTGCCCTGGAAATGTCTATTTTTTCCCTCTATCTGTAAAGAAGCATTGTGAGGACATGTCAAATTAGATGAGATGAATCCTGCCCCAGGTGTCTAAAAATGACCGGAGTGACAGGGCATCTTTTGAGGCTGAGATGTTTAGATACAACTGTGATGTGCACAATATAAAAAAGATGAACAAGCAGATAGCGCAGGGAAAGTAAGATGTTGTAAGACACAGTGAAAATGCAAAACACAAATATAATCTCCATTTTAGTTAAAACACTTCGAACACTTTTTCACATGCTGCTAAATTTTTGTATTATTTTAGGAAGCATTATCAAAGCTTAAAAATGTACCTTATTACGAAAAAAACTGAGGGTCTTAATTTAGAAGGACTCTATGATATTCACTGGGAGGCACTGCACTGAGCAGAAGAGCTAGTGAACCATACTTTGAACGTGGTCTTTGGTATTGGAATAGAATAGAAAATGAAAGCAAAAATGACTGTTCAGAAGAGAAAATGACTTGAAAATAAAAAAATACAACAGAAAGAAAACCCCAAAGAAAGGATATAAATAAATAAACACTACAAACACAGAAAATGGGTGAATATAGGCAATATTAAACTCACATGTTGCTACCCTGGCACTGACTGGAATACTCTTCTTGTTTTTAAGGATTGCAAAGACACGGATAAAGTATTCCACACCCGGCTCCAATTCATGAATAGTGGCAGATGTCTGATTTCCTGGCACGGTGAACTGCAGATCTAGGCCACCACTGCTGGTAGGGACATAGGTGACAAGATACTCATTGACTAGATTCTCATGCTTCCACTCCAGATTTACGGTCTTATCTGTAACGTTTGTCACAGTCAGCTCAGTTGGAGGAGTCACTGGGAAGGGGAAAACAAAACAAAGTTCTAAGAACTTTTCAAGGCTCAAAAAGGAATGACTTACCCACTTTCACATTTTCCCAGGAGGAGTTTATAAGAATCAGCTAACAAGGAGGGAACGGAGAAGCCATGTAACACAAATTAGTCAACTGAAGAAAGAAATGTTCAAGTGAGGAAGACTACAGACACATTTCCAAACGCCACAGGCCGATTTCTACTCTCACACTCACATGTGTTCTAGCTCCTCCTCTGGTGGCTAACGCACAAGACTGATGCAGACGACTACTCTAGCACGCTCCTTGGGGATTCAGTCGTTTAAGTCAACTGCCAATAACACATGATTTTATAGCTGAAAGTCCCGGGCTTTGCATATACAGAATTGCATGGATTTTCCAAAGTGAAATAAAATCTGATTATTTTTCTAAGTACTTCCAGTGAATTACTCCACATTTGCACACGCAGAGCACAAAACGTGACCTGGGAGTCTTCCAGGAGGAGATAAAGTATGGGAATTTCTTTTCAAGGGTATCTATTATCTTTTATAATGTTCCCACCCCCAAAGTGCTTGCTGATTACTCTACAAAGGCTTCAATTCCAAAATTCCTCCTCAGGGATCTCCTAAAGAAAATTATCTCCTTTATAGGGTAATGTCTGTCATTACTTAGCTGCCAAAATTTTCTATCAAATTCCATAGAGTCAGTGGTACTGGGAAACTAAGGATGTGGCTTTACAGCTAGGTTTCCACTCCAGTTGATTCCATAATTTTACTCCAAGCTTTGTCAAAACCAACAGTATGAGTAGGAAAACATTTAAAAAATATAATCAAGTTTTGCTTAACTTAGAAAAATCCATCTGACCAGTTGAGAGATAACCAAGGCCCCCGTAACCCTGAAAGCTTGTACTGTAACGCTTGGAACATCTGGCTATCCTATTGTGACAGCTGCCTTGTACTGATGAGTCAGACAGGACGAGGTTATTTTATGAGTTTGCCTTGCCTCCACTACACCCTCTGACTCCACAAGGGTTCCATCTCAGAGAGATCTATCTCCAAAGCAAAATCACTGAGCCCTTTGAGGCTCTCGGTGTATATTGTTAGTGACATGTGCTTCGTTTTCTGCTCCTGCAATAGTGATGGGACCTCAAAGGCAAATCCCTTTTGTACCAGTTTGGCATTGCAACGGGAAGCAGAAGCTGGCTGTAAGAAACATTTGATACCTAGGCTATTTATTCCCTGAAGTTCACTCATTCCTGCAGACCCTTATTTTTCAGTATAAATTCTCTCTGTATTTCTGTATTCTTTTGACTAATACTTCTGAGAACCTAGTAAGAAGATTCTGCATTCATCTCCCTCATCTCCATAGTCATAACTTTTTTTTTTAATGCATCTTATTAGCATAAAGAGGTATTATGAGAAACTGAAAGGTAATGGCGACAAATCCCCAGCCAGTGCTAACTGCTGCTGCAGTGACGTGGTGGGCGCAAGCTTAGAGAGAACAAATTGATTGCACTACTGCCATCAGCTTTCTGGCTTGCTGGCCACCAAAAGATACCAGCAAAGATGACCCTGTATAGCCCTGACAAGCAAGGGAGGCCAAGACCTTGCTCTGGGTACTGTAACTCCACTGATTCAGTTGTTTGGACCGTGATAAAGCAGAACCAAGGTACAGCTACGTAAAAAGGTTCATAGAGCCTCCCACACTGCTGGATGAACACAGAGATTACCCAAGGGAAGCGGGTTGAAATGGACATTACAACCTACCATCGGAACAGTCGTGCCCTATGTAACCATCCTCACAGATACACTGTCCCTCGACACAGCGTCCCATGTTGTTGCAGTTGTTGGGGCAGGAGCGTTCGCGGCAGTCATCCCCGACAAAGCCTTCCTCACACACGCACCGTCCATCGACACAGCGGCCCCGGTCATGGCAGTCATTGGGGCAGCGCAGTTGGCCACAGTCCTCTCCTGTGAACCCTTCTTGGCACACACACTGCCCGTTGACGCAACGCCCACGATGGTTGCAGTTGTTGGGGCAGGCCAACTCACCACAGTCGTCCCCAGTAAAGCCGTTGTCGCACACGCACTGTCCCTCTACACATTGGCCTCGGTTGTGGCAGTCTTCAGGGCACCGCAGCTTCCCACAGTCTTCCCCTGTGTACCCCTCGTCGCATACGCACTGCCCATTGACACAGCGCCCGTGGTTGTTGCAATCGTTGGGGCACCGCAGCTCACCACAGTCATCCCCGACAAATCCCTCGTCGCACGCACACTGTCCATTGATGCAGCGCCCACGGTTGTGGCAGTCATTGGGGCAGGCCCGCTCACCGCAGTCTTCCCCAATGAATCCCTCATCGCACATGCACTGCCCGTTGATGCAGCGCCCGCGGTTGTGGCAGTCGTTGGGGCACCGCAGCTCTCCGCAGTCTTCGCCCAGGTAGCCCTCGTGGCACACGCAGCGCCCGTTGATGCAGCGCCCACGGTTGTTGCAGTCTTTTGGGCATCTCTTTTCACTGCAGTCATCCCCCATGAAGCCCTCGTGACAGACACACAGCCCATTCTCGCAGCGACCGTTGTCGTTGCAATTGTTGGGACAAGTCAGCTCCCCGCAGTCTTCCCCGGTGTAGCCCTCTTCGCAGAAGCAGGTCCCGTTGACGCAGCGCCCGCGGTCGAAGCAGTCGTTGGGGCAGATGAGCTCACTGCAGTCTTCGCCAGTGTAGCCCTCATCACAGACACACTCGTTGTCCACACAGCGCCCACGGTTGTTGCAGTTGCTGGGGCAGAGAGGCTCACTGCAGTCCTCGCCAGTGAAGCCCTCGTTGCACACGCATTGCCCGCTCACACACTTCCCATGCACGCTGCACCCCTGGGGGCAGAGCTCCTCGCCGCAGTCTGTGCCCGTGTACCCCTCAAAGCACACACAAACCCCATCGATGCACTTGCCTTGGTCGTTACAGTCCGACGGACAGGTGGCCTGGCCACAGTCCTCACCAGTGAAGCCTTCAACACAGATGCACTTGCCATGGACGCAGCGGCCCCTGTTCAAGCAGTTGCGTGGGCAGTTCGGCTCAGAGCAGTTGGGGCCTTTCCAGCCAGGCTCACAAATGCAGCCACAGATTTCAGTGCTGTAGTTTCCATGTCCACCACAATAGGGTGTTGTGTCCAAGCGACCTGTACCAATGAATGAGAAACCTGTTACCCTCATTGGCTCTGGGTTGTATCAGGCCAGTGTGACACATGCTTCATCCCCACCATGCCACGTAGGGCAGAGTTACATGGATTAATGCCTTTGCTGTACAGCAAGGGTAGGTGGCCACAGGTCCTGGTGCCTATTGTTACATCTTCCCTCTGAAAAATAAAAATGATCATGGCGGCAGAAACGTGCCAGTGACACCTGGATACAATGCTCGTTTCGGTCCTGGGGCTTTGGAGGTGTATCCAAAAGGTTTACAAGGATTCACAAATCTGTTGCTGTGTGCTGTACCACCACTGCTCAGAAAACAGCTTCTTGCACTTCATCTCCCTGCTCCTACTGCCAAGCCCAAACAAACCCAACAAGAGCTTGAAAAAACCTATTACAGTAAGAAATTGTAACAAACAGGATAACATTTCTAAAGCAATCAATAGATATTGAGTCTTTGGGTCCCTTGCTGGAGTTACCTAAAGGGGTTGGATTTTCCCAGATCCCTGCAGGACACATCTCTTTAGAGATTTGCCAAAACTTTTGAACTGAAATACCTCCTCCTTTTTCTTATGAGACTTAATTTACCAGGAACACTTTACCTCACACCACTGACAGGGAAGAGCCTCTGCCAACTGCTTGGCAAATTAGCGTGTTGGATTTGTCTGCCTTTCTCAAAACCCTTTTCCACTGACGCAGCAGCTTTGCTGACAGCTTCATGAGAGCATGAACCATGAAGCATTATTCACCAATTCACTTCAAAACATAAAAAGCCAGGCAGTGTGTTATGCCACTGGCACTGAGACTGGTTCTGTGCTGAGGGGGATAGATTACTACTGAGAAGATCTCTGCTTTCTCTCTTCTATGACCAGTCTCTCACCTCAGTTTAAAAAACAGCAGGAAGGATTCAATAATTTTCTCTCTCAAAGCATTTGTTCTCAGTAGTATTCAGCTATAGTCTATGTCTTGCTGTATTTTTATTGCTCTCTATTAGAGAAAACTTGGAAACAAAAATAGTTGTGCTGGCAGCCTACTCAAGTGGACAAATGCAGAGCCAAGAGCTTGGACTGCATGAGTTTTAATCTAAGCTCTGATGCTGACTGTCACCTTGCCCAAGCACCATACATGCTCAGTGCTGCAGCAACAGCGTGGCCCGCTGGTGCTCAGGCAGAGCTCTGACCCACAGATACATAAAACCGCAGAACTGTGAATGAACATATCTTGCAAGCTGGCCAGACACATTCCCAGTTTTGATTACGTTTCAAAATTAACAGGTTGACTTTTGCTCATTCTTGAAACAGATTATAGTATCTATTCTAAACAAAAGCCACAGCCAGCATGACAGTTTCCCGGAGAGCAGCTCGCCGGCTGCCTTACCTTCTGCTGTTTGGGCACTGGGACAGCATCCAGCGCCGCTGGCACACTGCTCTCGTAGGGAGGATACCAGCCCCTCCAGCTCCTCTAGTCTGCTCAGTAGATCCTTAATGTCTGGAGCAGCGGCACAGCCACAAGCCCGGCGGGGAATGTTGATCCGGTGCGTGAAGACAATCTGGTTCTCCTCGTTCACCGTGTGCTCCTCGTAATGCTTGACTGGCTCAATTTCTGCCTTCAGGTCTGCATCGCCGCTAGCTGAATCCAGATCCACAGAGCAAAGGGAGCCAACAGGTAATTTAATGTTGTAGACATGGTTAAAAACGACGGGCTGATTATCTTCTGGCAAGGTCACATTTAGCCCAGTCTCCCGCTTCTGCCGGATAATTCGCTTGATGAGTCCACCACTGGCATGCTGGTACAGCAAAGCTAAGATCACACAGGCCAGCACCTGGGTGGGTAGCCCCATTGTGGCGTTCAGCTCCTTCTGAAAGCTGATGGAGTCTTATTTCTCTTTGGTCCTTATAGTCTGGTGCCGAAATTGGAGAGAGTTCAAACCAAATTGGATTTCCTTTCCTTTCCTGGTACAGTTGTTCCCTGAAAAACCAAGGGACCACGTAAGAGATGAACAGCAGCTGCACCACCCTACAAAAGGTTTGCAATACTGCAGGTGCCCAAGTCCTTACAGATCTTAGCTGACGTGCTAGTCAATGTACAGTCGCACTTGACCCAAACTTGCTGAACTTGCACTTAAATAACTACAGTGCATTACCTTATCTGCCAGGATCTTAGCATGCTTGTGAACAAAAACTCACAAGACACCAATCTTGAAAGAAACTACTTTTATTTCCACTTTAGAGCAAGGATAATGGAGTAAGGAAGGTTTAACTATCTCAAAGAGAAGACTAGGGCAAAGCGGCCTGCTGAGCCTCACCTCATGCAAAAACACTACTTTCAGAGAGAGGTATGCAGGCCCCAGTGTGGGGGCCTACAACAAAAAATACACAAAAATGAAATCTGTGTTTTTTTAATGATACATATATTGTTAGAAGCCTGCATTCCCTTCACCCACTACTCCATTGCTTGCAGGCTAACAAGAGTCAGATCGCTCGAGAAATGTGAGACACTATCAAACGGCATATCAGCACCGCTAAGCTCAACAAATGCTTTAATTTAATTTGCTTGGGAACCTGAACTCCAGAGCTTATAGCCAATAACAAGTTCACTGTAAAGACAATTTGCCTGCAGCATGAAGATAAATGCAGCTTTCCAAAAAATGCTGCATGCTCAGGGTTCTGGAGTCAGTCCCACACCAAGTCTAGCAATATTTTAGCGTAAAAGTAACGAGACACAGCAGATTACCCTAGATGAGGCTTCACCAAGGGTAACACACTGTAAGAAATATCAGTTCAAACATAGGAAATCTGTTGAAACATAGTGTGCTACAGAAAACTTCAAAGAATAAGAGAACAGGCAGGTGGGCAGGAAGGGAAATATTACCAGAACTTTAAAAAATAAAAATAAAAAAAAGAGGAGATGGAGAAAAGGAAAAGAAAACCTTTGATCACCTAAGTCCTTCAAGAAAAGAAGAAAACTTCACATTGATACAAGTGTGAAAAAGTCTTTTTAGTAACCAATTAGCCCTTTCATTAGGCAACACCTCCAAGTATCTGATCTTTCATCAGCTATAACACAATTCCCCTCTTATGGTCACAAGCACCTGGCTGGGCTGTAATAGCTCTTCCTGAAAGACACTCTTGTTAATTAGCTTCACTATGTCCTCTTCCTCTTCAATCCATACCCCTTCATTTCAAATGATATGAGTCAGGGGAGCAAAGAATAGGACTGAAAGACATCTATTGACTTCCACGCAGAATCAGCCCTTCAGCATGCAGAATGAGAACCAAAGGCAGCTAATGGACAGACTAAACAAGCGCACTTAATAAATGTCATCTTAACGTTTGTTTTTCTTTCTACTCCCAGAAAAGCTGGTTGAACTGTTAGGTCAGTGACTCGGCTTTCACTGGTTGCAAGCTCTTTTTTTGTTTCCAGTAATGAAGGAAATAGCAATTTATTCTCTAAACACACAGTTTTGATGATAACCTATTTGTCAGATGGGAAACTAGCTTCCTGCATCCTTCTGTTTCTCATAAAGTGTAGGGATCGTTTTTTTCCCATGCTATCCCAGCTGCTTTTGTAAAAGAGTGACAGTAATACAGGCATTTTACTGAAGTTAATTTTCTGTGTAGACAAAGTAGAGCTCACAAAGAGTGAACTTCACTCCCTCTTTATAGGGGAATAAATCAGAAGTAAACAAGCAGCAGTAGATGCTTTTTGCTTGTCATGGAAAAGCAGTCAGCTCTTAGTCATTTCTAACACTTATCCTGTTTGTCAAATACATCTGCAATCCTTGTCTGCACCAGAAGAGATCACAAGGAAGCTAATAAACTATAACAGAAAAGGACATGGTCCAGGTCTCCTCTGTGGCTCAGCCCAATCCCTAAATAGAGTTACAGTTCATGAAATGCACTCAAGACAGTTTTTGAAGTGGGATTTAACTTTCAAGTACTCCCATTTGGGCTTTGCAAATTGCTTTCCATGCAGTGAGATTTCCATATACCTCTTGCCCTGAGACAAGGTTATATAGCACAATCAGTGCCTAATCCTCAACTAGTTATTTAAGGGATAGGCTCCTTGACAGACGCATCACCAGTGGCAAATGGAACAAACTGGAGGCAGCTGTGCATCCAGTTCTCACTGAATTTCAGTGAAAGTTGAGCATTACTTTCCTTATGGCTTTTGTAAATCCTGGCCTACAAGAATATGGGCCTAGTCCAAACCAAGAAAGTTGCTGGTAGTTTTTCCGCTGACTGCTACGAGTTTACATATCATTTTATGATAGTACAAACTGCAATTCTGGACTCTGTCTGGAAAATGAAAAACCTGCTTCTGACAAGAGCCACTGTCACTGTTACCTTCACCACTGATGAAAGCCACATGAACGCCATTAGTTTTACTGGATATTCATCACATTAAAGTCAGCCAAAACGCTCAACCTACAGATGATACTGGACGACTTAATGTATCTTGGCTAATATTCTTCTGAAGTTAATGAAGAATGGTCTGGAAGAAGCATTCCTCAGAGTCTGATCTGTGACCTCTGTGTTTTGACACAGAGTGCAATGTCTGAGCTAATTCAGATCAGGTGTTTCTCATCAGATCTGCCAAGGACCCAGCTTGATAAGCTGAGCTCCAGTGCTAGATCTGAGATCTACAGAACAGGACACCTTCTTACAGTTATTTATACATTAGCCATATTTTTGGCTGAAACTACAAAGATGACAGCCTTCTCTCCAACCCTATCCCTCAAACATATCTCCACAACAGCACAGGCTGCAAAGGACCACCCAGGAGCAGTCCTTTCTAGAGAAAGATGGAAGCCACAGCAATTGTCAGACTTTGTTGTTCCTTCACTTTTCCCTATCTTCTTCCCCTCAGAATGCTTCCCATAGATTGTACTCAAAAGCAGCAGACATATTGCCTATTGGAGACATCCTCTCTGTATTTTCTTTCTAGACATCAGCTGCTGGATTGTTTTTAATTACAGGCGCCTAAAAGCCTTGCAGTAAGACTTTGCTAAAGAAGACGACCTTTCTCGTTGTGAGCTTGGCCTCACTGTGATGTACACAAAAGGAGTTGGGTGATGCTTATGGCATGTCTCTTAGACATGCTAAAGGGTTTGTGTGCCCAAGAATGTGTCCATTTTCAACAAGCAATTTGTCTAATAAGAAATATTATCCCTCCCTGCAAACTATGCCCCTCTTACATCTTCCTATTACACTCCTTGCAATGAGACTACTTCAAAAATCTTGTCAGTGATCAGTGATTATGTGGCTGGTCTGCAAAACCTGCTGCTTATAACACAGAACAATAAAATCTGGCTGCTCCTGTTCTCCCATCTAATCATTAGCATCTTCCTATTGTCATCACTCTCTTGGATTGCTGGGAAAGGATTCTCTTTTAGGTCTTTCTTTCCACAGCATCTCACATTGGAGAGATTATGTCTGTTCCCTTAGGCAAAACCACAATACAAATAATAACAAAAGGTGCTGTGCTCTCTCATATCCATCTTAATTTTCCTGGGTCAGAAGTGTTCAGCTTCCTGCCAGACTGAATTTTGCAGTCATGTCACTCACTGAGTTGTGTACTGGCACTGGATAAAAAAATAGACTCCTGTGAGTATCTCTCAGAGTCATCTGAGACACACTGTGCACACCTTTGCTTCCAAGAATCCTTAGGTGTCCTTACCCAGCCGAGTACCGCTCGAGCAGGTACAGGCTGCGCAAGGAAACCCTTATTGCTAACGCTGGACACATCAGCTATCATCATAAGAGTATATATTTTTTAATTCTGCAAGCTCTCCTTTGAAGCACATAAATTCAGAAAGTAGTATGTCTGAAAATCTTGCTCTAGAGGTCTAAGTTAAAGATGTCAGCCTCTCTCTGAGAAAAATGCTCTCTGTACCTAAAGGACATGGGAAGAGGGTGTTTGGCAATGGCTCGGCCACTGGAGCAGAAGCAGCATAGAAACCTTTGAATCTCTAAAAGGAGAATTGATTTTTAGTGAAGGTACAAGACACAGGCTCCTCTAGATGCTTCCCCAGCCTATGCAACTGTCTCAGCACCATACGGTTATAACTTTAGACAAATGCTTGAGGAATTAAATAAATTGTAGTCAGGAGCATTTTTCCATAGAGCAGAGGATATGACCTGGGCCCTCCTTTTTAAAGCAACAGAGAGAAGCAAGGCTCCCATGTCAGCTATGAGGCAGCAACACTGTGCAGACCCGGCATTCTGCCCTGGTGGAGGCTGTGCAAATGCCCATCAGCTGCAGTCACAAGAGTATAAAGATAATGCACATTTTTTCATCCCGGCTGCGGCCTAAACTTGCTGTCTTCACTGCGTTCCTATATCTTGGCTGCTCTGGACATGTTAATGTTGACTTTGGAGTTTCTTTGGCCTGTTTAAAAAATTTAAGAGGTTAATCATGGCATCTGCACAGTATCGGCTGACCTAGAAAGAGTTTCAGGAGAAAATACGTCCTTGTCTTATCTAAACACTAGCTGTAAAAGTTAGATGTTATCCAAAGAGAACAAAGAGACCATTCCTTGAGAAACACTCCATAGAAACACGATCATTAGTGAGTGACACTCTTAATAATACGTGGTGGAAGCAAGATGGGTTTTCAACAGCACAAAGAAAAAGAATAATTTTCATTTCCACTGCAAGCCCTTTCATCTGAGGGTTTGAAAGCACTTCACATTCTGTTCATCAAAAGCTGAGAAAATGTTAGGGTTATTTTTTATTCACCCCCTATTTTTTCTTTCACTCGGTTTTCCCAAATGACATCAGTCAGGATCTTTCCATTTAATTAGAAATTTGTTTCCTCTTAATAGTAAATTTTCAATCAACCTTGAAAACAGCTCAGAAGTCCTGACTCCCAGGGAATGCTAAGCAAAGAAAATCGATGAATATTTTGCTTCTTCAAAGATATATTTGTTGGAAACCATAAGGAGTGAGAAATAAAATTGATGTTTGCCTAGCTGACAATTCTGGTCTACAACTCCAATCTCTCTTGTAAATTCAGGAGTGGTAGAGCTATGAGATGACTTATGGGCATGGGGAGTGATAAATATGCAGATAAGAACCTTGTGTGATTTTAATCAAAACAGATTGCAAGAATGAAGAAATGGAGGTGTTAAAAATATCTCTTGCTGTCCTTCCTTAGAGAAGGCAGAAGGCTGATTAGATCTGCTCAGACACCTTCTACATGTCAGGACTTGGAAATCAGGCTGAAAGAAAGCAGGAGGAAAAAAAAAAAAAAGAGGAAAAAAAGAAAAAATTCCTACCCAAACAGATATTTTCTACATCCCAGAAGGAGGGGATCAAATGCTATTAGCATATATTGGATTCAAACAGATCTTGTTAAAATGTAGAGAGTAGAAGTAATGGGCTAGATTCTGACAGAGAGGAAGACTCAGAGCAGAGTCAGAGCCCTCTACCAAAAACACAAAATGGAGCATTTTTAGGTTTGTTAATTGCTAACCTCAAAACAGCTTCTGGTGATTTGTTAACAGAAGAAACTATGCTGTGCATTTTCTACAAGGAATAAAAGCAATGCCATCCCATGGGATTAATAAATGGAAGCTGGCTGCCAGAGTGGGTTTTTACAAGGAAAGGCTTCAAAAGATGCAACCTTTTAAAGAAAAAGTGCTCATAATATAGCTTTGCCAAGAGCATGCAACTCTTGAGGCTTGAGACTTCTTCTCAAGCACAGATGAACTAAGGCTGAGGTAAACTGAAATGTTTTCAAAGAAAGAGAACGGGGGGGACTGATGCTTTTGACACAGCAGGCCAAAACACGAACAGTTGTGACCTCATCATCTTTCATTTCTGTTTCCATACATTCATACCTACAGAAAGCAATTTTATTTCCATTTCCAAATCCAACAGGTCAAAGGAATCAGCAGGGAAACTCAGTATAGGTCAAACTGCTTTAAATCATAGTGGAGAGCTAAAATTCGTAATAGTCCTAAACTATCAGCGCTGAATCTTTCCAGCGGCTTGAAGAAAAGATCAAAGCCAAACCATTGCATCTTTTTTCTTTTTTATTTACACTGCAGTCATTCTAACGGGAATGACTTTTAAGGAGGCCAATTCTAAAGTAATTCAGAAAATCCATGGGGTTCTCTAAGGCTTACGTTTTCAAGAGTAAAAAGATACGTACAAAGAGATTTTGCAATTGGTTCCGCACCCATCAGACTCCACAGATATGAATAGGACTTTGGAACATGAACTTTCAAGGGAAAAAAAAACTCCTAAGTCAGAATTTTTCTTCAGAGTCTTAAATCAATTGCATGAAGAGGGGAAAACAGGATCATAACTATCAGGGAAGAAAGAAAGAAACCAATTCCCTGAATCAGATAAAATGCAATACGATAAACTGTAATCCATCCAGTTTCTGAATCACATAGCGAGGACTTATTTCTAATTTTTATCTAAACAGCTTCACTTCTATCCCAACGGTCAGCTCATGGAGAAAACTGTCCTGCATGTATTCTAGAGATTTCTACAAGGTCTCCACATTTCTGTAGGGAGGTATTTACCCATTTTTTTGAAAACTGAAAATAAATCCCAAATCTGGAAAACTCCCAAACAAACTATGGATCCAGACCCAGTGACTCCCCTCTTTTATGAATGCCAAATGCAGTGGCCCAGATTTGAATCCCTTTTCCACCTACCTCCAGACCTGCACACTGAACTTATTCCTGAAAGCTAAAAGGAAACAAAAGCATTTGCTGAAATGACATTGCTGTGTGTTGATGTCCAACAACAGTGAAAAAGAGGGAGAAAGCACCTCTGGAACAACTGTATGGAGAAAGAGGCAGAAGGGAAACAGCTGGGAAGGAAGCTTTGAAACGTCATTTAACTAGAGAAACATAAATCTAAAGCTACAAGGTACAGGCACCAAAATCCACTTTGCATTACAGAAGGGATTCAGAGCTGTTCATAACTCCAAAAAGATGGCCCCATGGCATTCCTGTGCACTGCAGGAGTGGTAGAAAGCCTTTTATAATCATAGCAGACAAGCGAAGCCTTATTACTCTATTTTAAGTACAAAAAAGTGAGGCAAAGGCCAAGCTCAAGAGACCTAAGCTCCTAGAAGCCTCTGCGTCTAGGCCTAAGTGTTTTACCCAGGGCAAGACTTTCAAAGCTGGAAGCAGGATCCGGGTTTCTGGAGTCCCCTCAGACGTTCAACCACACACCCATGCTTCTGCCTTTCTCAGCACCTCCCAGCACCAGACCCTGATATCATACTTTCCTTTTCTTAATTCATAATTATTCTTATAAATAACTTAAAATCTTTACTAAGGGCAAACTGGCAATTTGTGCTGATGTGGGTAAGTTTCCACAATTAACAGCTCTGGATACATCCTGAAGCCATCTGTGTTTCATCTAGTTCTGGCACTGCATATTTACAAGGAGTCCCCTTCACAGGACTGAGAATATATATATAAATATGGCCATTTTGCATGCAGAGACGGGAGCTGATCTGAACAGTTAATTCATGATTGATTTCTGAGTGCTCATAGGTTAGACTGAACGTGCAGAATGCATGCATCATACATTTTGATGGCGCAGTTCAAGAACACGCCACTTTCAAAATGGCAATTTGAGGGCCTCATCCATGCTGCAGTACTTACTAATATAAACAAAACGATTTTTAGGGTACTACAAATGAATTCTGCAGTCGGTCCTGTGATCATCTGAATTGCATTCAGACTTATACCTGCGACTATCAAAGAGCAGCAGTAAAAACAGATGCACAGACCTTTTTTGCCCCATTCAACCCCTGAGGTCCTGCATTAAACATCACTCAGCTAATCCTGAACCCTTCACTCCAGTTAATTTTTCATCTTTGGCTTCAGCTCTTAATGACATTTCTACTTTGGGGAAGCTGTACTGTTTCTGTTTCACAGATCCTACTGTACATCATCCTTAAATGAAACCACTTGGAATCATTTTAGTCTCCTCCCATTCTACCCTGGCTCAAAAGCAGCATATAGACAGGACTTTGCCAAGGCTGTTTTGGAAGGAATTTTAATTAATTGCTTTGTGTACAATTTAGAATTTAGCAAAGGCTCATATTTCAAAGGCATCAGCATGACAGTACCACAAAGGGGGAGAAAAATAACCCACTGAAGCCAACATCCATAAAAAATGGGAAAGAGCTATGGTAAATTCTGAATGATAAGCATAAAAGGATCCCCATGAGAGACTAAACCTTCTGTTGTACAGTGACTATTTTGAGTTAAATTAGCATGATTATTCCATTATAAACTACTTTGTTTGAAGAGTTTCGTATCCTTAGCCATAGAAACTCTCTCTGGGCCCTATCCTTGTTCAATATCTCAGAGAGAGAACATACGTTTCCAAACCAAACAATGGGTTTGGCTGTTTTTCAAAGCAGAGTAAAAGTTCAGAGATCAGAAGTGGTCTCCTTCCAGTATCAATAACATCTTTGATCAATACAGTATTAGATAAAATGAGCAATAACCATAAGAAATGAAAAATGAAGTCAACTGGCAGAGATACAGTTGGTAGAAAATGATTGCTGAAACCTTGCAATAACTAAAGAGAAGTGAAAAAGAGATTACGTGAGGAGGTACTTGCAATAACAGGATACTGAACTCAATGACCAAGAGGTAGCTTTCAGTTTCAGAGTCCTAAAGACTTTTTTGATTTATGTTTCTAAGGAATTCCACGGCTGCTGATGAGAAACCTAAAGAAATCCAGTCTGAACATACTGCTGCCTCAACTAAGGGGCAGCAATTCAGATGAATGCCAGGAGTGTGGAAATGGCACTGCACTGGCACTTGGGAGACCTGCGATTATTCCTAATTTCTGGAATAAGCTTAGCCAAGTCGATTAAGTGATTGGTTGATTCCTAAGAAGTCTATGAGAGACCTGCATCCTACACAAGGTGCAAATAACTAACATTGCCTAATCCCTTTGAAATTTCTAATCATACTTCTAGAGAGAGTCCTCAGTTCATTCACTGTGTAAAAGACTCTCCCTCCTCCCACAAATTTGGTGCTTAAATTTTAAGATCTTTGTGCCAGAGGTTATCTCTTAATGCATACACATACCGGCTCACACACTGAAGCCCTGGCTTCCTCTAATGTAAACAAGAACAGCCAAGGGGCTACAGTTTTTACTAAGGAGGTTAATCATAGTCACCTTCTAAATGGGCTACAAATAGGCAGTAGACAAGACTGGTGGTGAAAAGGGCAAGTGCGATGCCTATGGAAATTGTACACTTTGGTTATAATAGAACTGCTCTGAAACAACTACCATGCTGTTTAGGGCTGCTGGGTATAAGATACTCTTGTTAAGGATATGTCTATGTAATTATTTAGTGAATAAACTCAATACTTCCTTTGGAGCCATTCCAGAGGCCAGCCACCAATGGAGGAAATTAAATAAACCCATTTTTAACATTATTGAAAGAAGATTAGCCTCATAGCAACACACTGTGTTACTATAAGGAGACTTCCACTTGGAGTGTATTCTACGCCTTTCACATCTCAAAAACGAGACTGACAGTAGTAAGTTCCTCCACTGCTAAAAGCATCCTTCCTGAGGACCATTAACCCCACAGGGCTTACTGCAGAACCAGCCTTCCAGAAGAGAGCACCCACCAGCACCCATCTCCTGGGTGCTGGGAGGTGGTTTCTGGAGAGTGGGGTAGGCCAGGCAGTAAATGGCTAACCCACACTTACAGTGACCGGTCACAAACAGGAGAAGAGCTCATACCACTTCACGGCAGGATATCACCACAGCCTCTGCTCTAACTGGTTTGCTCCTTCCAGGACTTTGCTCGCGACAAAAAAAATTAATCCTCACTTGCTCAAACTGGTGCAAAAGGAGAGACAGCTCTTAGGCACAGTCTCAAACCAAGTATTGGGGACAACCTGGGAATGCTCCTTCTCCAAGCAGTAGGATGTGGTGGAGAGGGTGCAGCGATGGCCTAAACTCTCATGTACACAGCCAGCAGCACAGCGTCACAGATGCTGCCGCAGGATCTGCATGTTCGCCTCTCTGCTCATTGCCCAAGCACAGCTCCTGCGGGATATGCAATGGGTCATTACCGCTCAGCGCTGTCCCCTGCAGATGACTTTGAAGTCACACATTCATGCTGACATGCTGAAAAGCCTGCTGTCCCTTATAAAAATGCAAAGGCACTGCTTGGATTATGACCAGACGAATTCATGATGGCTTGGGCCCTCACTCAAGCAAAATGTTCACAAACATCCACTGGAAACCTCAAGAATAAGGATTTGCAACATCTGTTACCCCACCAACAGGTATGACAAGTGTTATGCAGAACCATCAGAGAGTCACATGCAGTGGATCAGGCCCTAAGGGAGAGACGTCTGCAGAATCCAAGCTTCTCTTGAACTATCAGAGCCTTACGGCTATTTAAACAGAGTTGTTTTGCATCCAATGTTTATATAAGAAGCATCCAACGTGGCATTACGTAATAGTCATATATAGCCAACCAGACGCAGGAAGAGACCCATACTAAACACAGGAATCAGAAAGCTCCTAATAACTCATTTATGGTGCCACTGGAACTAAGGCAACTGTCTGAGTTTGAAATGAATAAAGATAATTGCTGAGTGACTTAGGTCCATAATGCAGAATTATTCACTACATGCTCATAACTCGGTGTTTAATCTCTCATGTAATGTATTGTCACTTGTGCATAATTAGAAATAAATAAATGATACATCTTGGTATGGGCTGCAGCTGTGCTGCTTCCAGCATACTCCTGGGCTCCTGGCTATGTATAATGTGGCTTATACTAAATATGCCCCTGGCTTGTGACTTGGCAGGATGTTGCCTTTTCACTTAATTTCCCTTCAACATCTGCAGAAGCCTTCCTGCCTTTGCTCAGAGACCATTAGATCTCTGCTGCTGTACTTCATCCAGCACAATCGTGCCAGGGTGGAAGACTGCACTGTCCTCCGTGTCCTCCTCGTCATTCATAGGGGCAAGTGCAAGCTATAGCTTTGCACCCAGGCTGGGACTGTAAAGCATCTGGTTAGAAAACAGCCACAGGCTTCCTGCAAAGTGCCTGTAAAAACTAAGGATATCCATGCTGGTGGACATTAGGGCTGGGAACCCTGAGAGCATCAACACAATATGATGGTGTCACTTCTTATATACTTGGGAGGGACGTGTGCTGTCTTCTGGCAAAGAGTTAGTCTTGGGACTGCTGCGTCAGACCCCGTAAGTGTCCCCAGAGCATAGCTCCTGGCTGCCGAGGCTCTGAGCACCTGAAGAAACCAAGTCGCACAATGGGAGCTTGAGCAAAAATCAGACTTGCTCTGCGTCTGCAAAGCCGTGCCTGAGCTCACAGGTTCCTGGAGGGCAATGGCCCAAAGGCACAGTCTGGCCAAAAGCTTTCGAGGGCATGGCAGGCTATTTGTGACCAGGAAAATCTGCCTCCTGTGTTGAATTTCCATGCGTGTTTAATCCCAGGGACTGAGGAAGACATTGGCAAAGCATATGCCCTGCCAAAGGGAGGCAAATAAAGCACCTCGCTGCAGACACAGCCTAACATTTATTTTGGGTGTGCGATGGAGTCTGAATTCATGTGATAGAATAATCCGGTCGATGAGGTCATGTGTCCCTCTGAAGGGGTTTCTTTGTACCTCGGGTTAGTTAGCAACGCTTTTTCTGTTATCAAGCATCTGATTAAGCTCACAAAGGGAGGGTTTTTAAAAAACAGTCTGAGGCAGAATTGAAAAGTGAATAATTGTGGGTTTTTTTCCCTTTTCATTTCATATAGCAGGAAAAGAAGAGAGGTGCAAGTCAGGAAAGGGGCGCAAGAAAAGGACTCTGCTCTCAGATGACAGAACAACAATCTGAATCTAATTTCAGGTTTTCTACAGTACCCAACCCTGCTGCAGATAATAGCGGTACACATTTATATGGCATATTGCATCTCAAGCCTTGCACCTCAAGGCTTGTACAAGCCTTCCCGAAGCCAGCCTACACCACTCACTGCTGGAGTGACACAGTCTACCTTCTGCAGCGGTGAACTCCTTATGAAAACACTGGGGTTTTTTTATCTCCACTCCTGGGGAAAGTAAACTAAAATTTGCCTGAGTTGTAATTTGACTTGAAGAAAGATGCCTTGGATGAGAATGTACTGGTCTATGGCTCAGACAACTTTTGTAGTCCCCCTTACTCTGTGTCAGGAACACCAGCTTGGTTCTGACAGCCGGGGAAGAGCAAGTACACCTCAATCAGCAGCAGCTCTTCCTGCAAGCCCTTGATTTCCCTTGCAGAACTCACGTCTAGATCTGCTTGGCCGGTGAAGTCTCAGAACAGCTGAGCTGGAGTTGTTTGGCAGTGATTTACCTGCAAGCACTCAAAGACACCAGCAAACTGCAAGATACCTGCTGTTAAGTACCCGTACTTAACAGGTTTGTATCCCTCCCCCTCAGTTATTTGGGGGAATCATTGGTCCACTTTATTAGAAAAAAGACCATAACTTGCTTCCCCACATGCTGGATTATTTCATTCACTGTTTCCCTGTCCTCTCTATCGGATATCTGAGCAACAAAGCAGACAAGTAAAGGCCAGCTCGGTAAAAACAGCTCTAGAAAACAGCTGTGTCCGAGAGATGATGAAAGTAACAGGTACGACCGCTTGAAAAGGTTTTCACAATGCTTATTTTGCCATTGAAAGTTGCCATTTTTCATTTGGTTCTAAAAACTCAGCAAGAAGAAAATTAAAACATAGTCAGCAGCATTTCAGGGCTTCTCCTTCCGTCCTACCCCTGAGAAACCTTCCTTGAAACCAGTAATTTCTGTGGTATGGTTTGCTTTCACAAAACTGTGTTTTTTAAAGAATGATGACCTCAATCATTTTTTCAACTTCTTTCTTCTAATAAAAGAGAGTAGTCTGGACTTCAATTACTCTATGAAAAGCCCTGGCAAAGCAAAACTACACTGCTCACACTCTCCTTCATCTTAGGACAGGAGGAGACAGAATGAATCTTATATTCATTTAAACACCTAAAAATACAGATATGCACCCAAAGAGAAATAAGATACATCCATGCACTTCAAAATACCATTAGACTCCAAATTGAATTTTCAGTTCCCAAATACTTCAAAAATAGCAGTAAAAGAGCCAAACAGATTTCTATTGATAGCTGCCTTAATGTCTGGTTACCTTCTGGTTTCTTACCATCTTTGAGGGACCGATTCTTATATTTGCAAGGCAAGTTCTGCTTATTCTACCATAAACTATCATAATTGCCGATAAATAACACTCCCACCCTCATCCCCCAGGCATGTTTGGCAGGAAAACATCTTCATTCAAAATACAAAGCAAGCAGCTTGAAGGACTGAGTAAAGAGAAGGGAAAGGAATGAGAGGGGTGGAGTAGAGGGGAAAGTTACTCAGATTTCTCAATTTTCTAATTTAGTTGTATTCTTCTGGTGTATCACTTCACGGCACTTTCTCTTTTCCTACAAAGCATGTTAGACCAGCTGGTGAACATGACCCATGGTGCTCCAGTGATTCACTGCAACTAAAAATATGTCTCTGCATTAGTTTTTCTTTAAATATAGGGGGGTTTGATGGATTTTTTTTTTGAGGTAAAATTAGGAAAACATTCTTAGATCACGTAAAAAGGATGCTGCTGACTGAATTCTGTGGGATAATGCGAACTGTACTGGGCTGACTGAAGTAACGTCTCACATGGTTTTTATTGTTTCCTTTCTGGCTTAGCCGCAAAGCTCAGGAAATTAAAGTGCTGCTTCTATAAAATGCATACTTCCCCCCCCACCCCGCAACAGACACACCAAGTAGGGGCTATTCCCTGAATGAGGTAGATAGGGGAAGCTCTGTTTGAACTTGGAGCTGAAAATGCCAAACAAATGTTCATTTGGAGTAAACTGGCTTTTTTTTATATAGCTTAGCTGACATTTACAATAGTGGCTTGTACGTTAGTGTGATCTGGGTTCTGCTACACAGGCAGCACACGCAAAGCAGCAAGCGTCTTCCGCATTTGACCTGCTGGGACACATGACAGAAGAGGACAGCAGGGAAGGGAGCGTGCCGCTCACCTCCGCTCTACAGCAGAGCCGTGGTCTGGGATGCTCTGATTACGGCCTCTTCTCTCTACTCTCAGTGATGGATCTGGGGAAGGAAGAGCGTCAGACAGACGTACCAGGGAGTCTGCTACCTGCTGTTGCGAAATGGTGAGGCACAGGCTGCTGCTTTACAGTATCACTGTAAAGTGAGAAACGCATGGGGCTCACACTGAATGGATTCCCCAGGCCCAGACAAGCTATCTCTCACCAGTAGCGGAGATGAAAGCTTTCCACCCAAGGGTCTGCCTTCAGGAGTCTTCTGAACCGTAACGAGAGAAACGAAGCTAAACAGAGATGGCTCATCAGGGTGGGATGCTTGGAGTCCCCACAGAAGCATCTGCTCTCAGCAGAGACTCCAGAAAGTGCTCACAACCTTTGGATTAAGAGGAGCATGGTCTAGCGGTTGGAACAGAGGACCGAAACTCAGGCTTCCTGCACTGAAATTATTTTATATATCATTTGGGATGTTCCAGGTTTTCCATTTGTAAAACCTCACGGAGGAGATATGTGTCTCAATGGATTAAGTACTCGAAGGACCTCACAGGAAAGGTGCTCTCAAACCCTCATTTCCATAATTAGAGATTTTCCTGAAGAATGTCCAAAAAAGTCAGAAAATACACAAGTAAAAAGCAAAGCACTGCAGTGTGCTCCCCTAAAATATGTAAGGGAGAGAGTCACAGATAGAGAAGTATCTTTTGCACTGGAGAAGAAAGTCTGACCAGAGACGTGCAGAGAATATGCAGATAACTACATGACTGCCTAAAATTCTAGGGTAACAACAGCAAATTGAAGACTTAATCTGAAGCCAAAACACTGGATATGCCAAGCCAATTACCAAAATGAGATGATGAATCCATGGAAATAAATGGTGAGGTTAACAAAACCCACACAGCAACACAGCAGAATTTGAGAGAAAACTGTAACCAAAACAAAATGCACAGGTCCCACTAATTATCTTACATTCTGCAGAATTTCTGCAACAGCCTCCAGACATTTCTTGAACTCAGCACAGGAATCATTCATATACACACGTACACCTAATCTTCCTCCATGACGAAACGTGTCCAGTATTGTGTAGCAACATCTTATGCAGTTACACAACTGAAGTGATTCATGTTTGCAGGCAGGAAGTAAAGAAGAATACTACATTCAACTGAAACCACAGAAGGATTTTTATACAAGCCACAAGACACAAGCCAGTTATTTTATGGGGTAGATTATCCAAACGTGTTATATATAGACTGAGAGACAGAAACTCAGAATTAGGAGAGGCAACTATGGGAGAACTAACACTACTCATCTCCCATCTACTTCTCATTGACTGAGAAGAGGCACAAGTTAACAGGAAATTCGGCCTGTGCTTGGGGCTTGTTTTTTTGTTAAGAGCTCGGACACTTGAGCATCAATTTCTGGAAATGAGAACTCACAAAAGAGAAACAAAACAAGCAGGTCAGCGGGGTGCTTTTGAGCTGCTTTCAGACTCCTGGCAGGGTGCACAGCAATCAGCCAAGTAGAGCAATTTGCTAAAGACTTGAGAGGAAAAAAAAAATAAAGAAGACAAGACTATGCATCTAGTAAATACCTTTTTTTTTTTCCTTCCATCTGTAAAGCAATCTCTATTCTTACTGTAGCTTTCAGAGCTGGAAGAAAAGAGCTGCTGGCAGATATAGCCTGCACAAAAACTATGGATTAAGAACAGCAGGATACATTAGGATGCGAATAGCAACAAAGGCAGCGAATTCAGAAAAATTGTCTCTAGTCTAAAAACAGAAGCAGAACTATAGAAATGGGTCAGCTCAGAATGGCTCCATGGAAAGCAGAAGGGATGTGCTCACACTTTCCTTTTGCTTTGTTTCCCACTGAAACCTCCTGTTTGCATTTCTAGCACAGAAGGCAGTTTTATCCGATAGTCTCTGAAGATGCACGTGGTGTTCTGGATTGTTAAATGCGGAACCAAATCAGATCCATAGCAGAGCTGTCACAGAAACTGAAGCCTAAATTACTGCCTTTTCCAATATAAAAAGTCTTTCACAGTCAAAGCACCTTCTGCGCATAATCATGCGGCACAAGTCACTGTTGCCTCCTAAGTATGTACTGTAACTTTTAATAAAGTCTTTCCTAATAGCAAAAGCATTTGCTTGCTCTCTTGGCTTTTCCCTCATAGCAAAGACGTATGCAGAGCTGGAAAAGATCTACAGTTTTCTAAACTTGTCTTTGGAAAGTTTCTTTGCCAAGTTGCACTTTGTCAGGAGCTCATTATTTTCTGGGTAGACACCAGAGACTTCGCTTTGAGTTATTTTGAGGGCTTTGCTGATACAGTCTCAAACTATGAAGTTTGTATGCTTTTTTGCACGAATCACAGCAAGTTATGTTCATTCCGCATACAAAGTTCTGTTTCATTTCCAGGCTCTTCTCCATAGCGTCTCTTCCAAAACCACCCGCAGGTTTTCCAGCACCCATTTCACAGAGTTCTAGACGGTTTTGTGACGTGACAGGAACAGCAGCAACTCAAGACTTCTGAATTTTCTTCTCATTCCTTCACTCACAGGCTGTGATGCTGGTTTGCTCTCAATTCCTCTATATCAACACCAAAATTGACTCTAGAATGAATCCGTTCAATTTTGTCCTCGTTTACGTATTGAAGGAGCCCTGGATTGATACCAGCATTAGCGAGATCGCATTTGGCCCAGCAAGTTGGACCAAACAAAACTGACCCTCTCCCTATAGACAGAAATAAGTGACCTGAATTTTGCAGAACTGAGCTTAATAATGCCTCACTTTTAGGCCTCCTGGCCTCCATAGCGAAACCCACAGAGCTGAAGTAAAAACCAATGTTCACTACAGAGTACAAAAGGAAAGCGAGTGGGGTCCCAGAATGGTACCCGGTCACCAGGCGGAGCAAGAGTTTGAGAGTAAGCCAACAGTCAAAGCTGAGGCTAGGAGCCTGTACAGTCTCATTTGTCACCACAATTCACAACAACAGAGATATCAGATGTCAATTTTTCTACTAATAATGACAGGTAGGAAGGAAATCATTTTTTCATTTTTAAGCACCAGGAGTCATCGACATATTAAACAAATACATGCATAGTATACAAGGGAATAGCACACTGAGACAACATTGCATTGTGGAACATCTCTACAGAAGATGTTTTTAAATTGCTCCTGAAGGCAGGTGGAAGATGCTAGTCAGCAATCCACTCCATAAGCCCATCATCACACTTGTCCATATTTTAAGTCAGTTTAGCTGAAAGAACATCATGTACAGAGGCAAAAGAAGGGGAATTCTTAGGTTTTAATGACTGTGCAGTAATGAGGACACAAATAATTTACATGTGGAATAACACAAAGTATTTAAGAAGTTATTAAGAAGCATGAGCTGCTAAGATGATACTGGTCTCCAAGCAGCAAGAGACTTTCAGAATTCATTGTGATTACTTGCATGCAGTTTGCAATTTGACTTTGATTTAATCACATACCTTTTCACGCACTGCAAATGACATCTCTGAATTGTCTCAGAAGGCAATTATAAGCCTGCACTGTTCTTGGGGATCAGAAATATTACTGCTTATCTCCTGTCATCAGCAGACTTTGATCTCCTTCAAAGAAGCTGAGGGAGCACATGGGTAACCTACCCCAAACAAACCTCTGCTTTTCAACAAATTACTAGTGTACTGCCAGCTTCTCCTCCCGGTCAGAGCTCCTCTGTCCTTGGTACTAGCATTTTAAATGTGCAGGAATGTGCACATTTTTCTAACTCGCAAGAGCATAGAAGGAGTTCCTTGAAATCGGACTTCCAGTAATATCCTCCAGGCTAGGTATCTGCCTGGCCTAGTTCTGTCAGATGCCATGATATCAACCATTTGCATCTTTGGCAGCCGAGGACGGGGCAGCAAACTCTCAGCAGAATGAAACATATATTTGAAGAGAGCGCGAGATCAACCACAAGGAGGCAAGACAAAATAAAATACAAATCAGATGCACAAAATATGAAGCAAAGTGAGTGTGAGTCACTTGGAAAAAGAGAGGAGACTGTTTCTAAACAGTCCAGTCTGAGGATGTTTCTCAGTGCTGTGAGGTAAAGCAGAAGTGCTTATTATGTAATGTAATGGAAAATACAGCCATATACACAGCTCTGAGCAAGTGATTAGTTGAAATGGTGACTCAGTTCAGACAAAAATCTGCTCTGTTGCTTCAAATGTCAACAAATTGAGTGCTATTACACTAATGAGAGATTTGAGAGACCTCCACCGGCAACGCTCTGACCTCCTTGCACAGTGACTCGAGACCGGTCTGTGTAAAAGTCTCAGCTGACAGGAATCTGAGCTGTGGAACAAAAGAAGGGACGTGGAGCTCAATTATCCAGCGGCATATCTCCACTGAAATCAATGCAATTGTGTCACACGAGAACTTGGCTGACAGTCTCTTAAGTCTGCACAGGAGGAACCATCCCCTTAAAAATGCATACTGAAATGAAGCAGACAAGGAACAATGCAGACAGTGAAATACAATTCTAAGCCAGAAAAACGCTCAGTGAACTCCAGTTTGCTCTCCCTCAAACTGGTCTTACCCCCAAGTACCTCTGTGAGCAGTACTCCTGACTTGTGTGAGCACAGATCAGATCAGCCCAAGGCATTCTCTGCAAAGAGAAACTTCTGCATCACATAATTAAACAATGTTTGTTTTAAACTCCCCAGATCAAAGTGAAATAGTAACAATCGCTCATGTTAGCAGAACAAGCTCTCTCTGCCTGAAACAATTTAAGTTAGATACCATACACTTCAATTTGATTTACACTAAGGCTCCCTTTTTATCAGTCTGGCAGGGCATATCAAGGGATTTCATATTTTTTACTTCAAGTGCAAGTTATAGGTATCTATAGCTATCTACGCACAAACACAGTTTAAGGGCTCCTCCATATATTCAGAGTAACGTAAATCAGTCTTAATATAAAAGAGAATGAGACCATAACCTGGAAAGTACTATACCACTTTCAAGTCAGTTCCCTCTTCTTACAGATGCGCCTTTACCTGTTAAAACAGTGCCAGTGGGACCACTACAAACGTATTCAGTAACGTGGAAACGCATTCACAGCCAAAGCTGGAGGGATCCCAACCAAATCCAAGCAAATGGACTCTGTCCAGACCGACTTTCCTCAGCGCTGTCATGGCATTACCATCCCAGAAGCACAGGGCTTTTGCAAATGCAGACGGGGCAGTTGAACTGAGCTTCCTGAGCTGCAAGAGCCTAGGCACCAGTTCCCATGAAGAAAGCATGGAAAAGCACTGATAGTTGGCTGGTAGAAAATCGTATTTCCTCGCTTCTGCCAGGGACCCTGTCAAATCCCAGCGTACTGCTACTAAGGCACATCAACAGTATGTGAAATGAAGGTCTAAGAGTGACAAGCATAAAGAAAGTCTAACGCATTTGGGAACGGCACTCTCTAGGTCTTGCATTCTCTCCATCAAACCTGGAACTGCAGCACTTCTGGTACTAGGTCACTGTGATGGACTTGCTAACCTGTAAAGTGTATAAGTCTACATCTTAATTAATGCTTGGCAGTGGAAATATAAATTCCCTGGCTTGTAGATGGTATATCCTCCTATAAACACTTCACTTGGCCACAAATCTGGAAAAATAGATAGGACATTCATAAGGAGTGCTTGGCATAGGAAATGCCAGCATTTTTTTTCTGGAAGCCATTTACATTGCCAAAATACTTCAATAAGAAGAATGATCTGAGACCTTTCCCTTAATATGCATCCTGTTCTCATTTGACTTGTAGTCTACAGTGTGCAGCATTCATTCTGAGTCAAACGTGAATTACTGTAATCCAAGCAATGCAGAAGGGAAGTACATGCCACAGGCAAAGGAAAAATATGCATTATGCTGTCTCACCAAGAGGATGGGGTTGCCTACACATCACAGGCTACCTTTATATCTTTCTTGGCATAGACTTTTGTTACACAGCACAGAGAAGCTATTTAGGAGGATTCAGTGTACCCAAAAGGGGCCCATTTTCCAAAAGAACCAGGAAAAAAAAAAGGAACCAGTGCAAACTGGACACTGAGCTCCTTTTGAAAGAAAGTCTGGCAAACTGACTTTTGACAAAATGAGATCATGCTAGCCTGGGAAGGAAGATAACCACTAAGATCTTGCACCGCAGTGTACAACGCCATGTACTGAAACCGAAGCATCTATCCCATCCAAATAAAGACTTTTCATCACAAAGAGGCTCAAGACCACTGTCCTAACAGTGCTCACCTCACAGTTGGCTCTCTCACCTGCTAATTCTGCATCCTGTCCTTGAGGCAAGCCCAAAGCTCCTTGACAAAATCTGCCTGTTTCCAGTTCTTTTAATATCTTGGGAATGAAGACAGAACTCCTCTATTTGGAAAAAAATTTTCTTTAATCCCTTTGCAGCAGCAGCTCCTTTACGGTGGAAATAACTATTTAGCCGGTTCTGGTGGGCACACAGGGAAACAATTTTAGGTTGATTTTCATTTATACTCAAATGAAGACATTTAAACCCACTTTTAGCTTTATGCTGCCAGAATGGTGTAAAAAACCGTAAGTTTAAGAGGCAAGCTTTTTGGGGATTAATATTATCATTACTATCCTAACTCCATATCAAAATTAGCATTTGGAATTTTAGGTTTATGAGCTTATGATGCTCTGGTGCATTCCGGGATAGAGCACAAACAAATGCTCAAGTACTTTGTTGAAACAGAACCATTAAAGTGGAATTTCCCCAGGCACCCAATTTCAGACTCCTTTGAATATCTTGGCTGATATCTATACACGTATAGTCAATGCTACAGCTACAGCCAGGCATGGGGAAGAGACAGACTACTACAATAGACCTTTGTCATGCCCATGATTCAAGCATTTGTTTTTAAAATCTGTATTAAAAAGATTTCTGTCCTACCACCCTGTACTTTCTACTCAATTACTAAAAAGAATATGTTTTCTAAGCATGAAACAATATCATTTTTGTCAAGGGTTTGGAAACCGAGCACTTTTATGAATTGAAGAAAGCTTCCTTTCTCTTTCCTGTGCAGTTCTGGTTACAGGGAAAGAGCTCTCTGTGTGAGTAATCTTTCTAAGTAGGAAGCAGAGCTCCCCTATTGCTAGGGAAGAATGGACCTCCAGTAGGCTAATATGTGATGGATGACTGAATGCAAACTTGGCAACGTTGTTCTCCGTTCCCCAAAGAATACAAAATGCCGCAGGCTATTCGTACACAGGGACTCGCTAGTTGATAGTTCTGAAAACTTGGCAACATCCTACATTAGCTTAATTGAAACTACAGTGGCAAGACAATTAAGGACGTGAATTTCTTGCAACCAAATCAACTCAGGATGAATTTATCTTTGGAGATTGACTTACATATAAGCCAAATAAAAACAAAATGGATGAATATTTTCTTTGATTCCATGGCCTGAACAGCAAAATCTTGCATTTCTGATGGGCTATAACCTCAACCCTTGTATATTTACTAGTATTCTTTTACGTCGCTAGAACCACAGCCAGATAGATAACCAAAGCTACAACTTTTTTTACGTTTTGTCAGCAACATGATATACAGTATGTTAGGAGAGAGAGGGAGGACTTATAGAGAAACACAGTAAAGTACTCTATTAAGTCCCTAACTAGTTATAATAGCACATACATCATTCCATTATATACACACTGTAATGAGTTTTCCCCTACTAGTGAATATCAAAAAGGACCCCAGGTAAATTCCAACTTTGTCCATTCAACAGAGGAATCTGTATTATGTTCCTTTTTTCAATGCCCAAACATTTTCTGCTGGACCAAGAGACCCCTCTTGTGGGGCAAGATCCCTTCCGGACCTCCCTTCCCCAGCCTGCCCGCTCTGCACAGTGTAGTGACATCACACATTGAGAGATTTCACTAGCTGGAAGAATGCCCGGTTTTTAACTTTTCCCACATGTGGAAGGCTTTTAACTTCAGCTCAATGGGAAAGAAGGTCGAAGGCACGAGTGGACAGTAAGCGCTGAACTAGGGGAAGTTTCACTTGTGCAAACCCCAGAGCTCAGTGGAAACCGAGACAGCTCAACGACGTCTCTCAGGGTTGCTCATTTTCCTTCTTTCCCGTACTTCCGTTCCTCAAAGAACTGCCTTCTCCCATCTTCTTTTGTCTTCACCACACAAATAACTTTTGTGAACTGCCAATAACAGCAATTGCAAGCTCTTTGTGGGGAAGAGCATCACTTATTATGTCTATTCCCTTTTCCTAATACAATGGGGCCCTAAAATGCTGTAGCAGTAGTAATAACATCATCAACTTGTAATAAAGTCCTGCCCAAAGCCTACATAAGACAAGGTCTTCAATAGATATTAAAGCAGTTTAACCAATTAAACTACATCTTATAAACTCAAAATTGACCTGTACAAGTCTCTCATTTTTCAGTTCTTGAGCTCAGGTATTTGCTTTTTCTGTCCAGAACTAAAAGTTACTAATCCTACAGGTTACTTGCACTGGCTTTTCGTATTTCTGAGCCCGCATGATGATAAAATATTGGCCCATTGAATTGTATCACTCTGATTATTATCTCCCTTACCTAGCTTTCTATCTTGTCACTTTGGTAACGATGCTTTTTCTGCAACATTATGTCAGCCGCTTCCTTAAAACTACTTAAAAATATCCTTGTAGGTATTACGTCTTACAGTATTTTCAGACTTCCGTAGTTTATAACTACTGGTTTTGATGAAAACCATCAGTCCTTGAGAAAGGCATGCTAAAATCACACCAGAAGTTAAGTCTGAGAAAGTGCAAGTTGGTAAATCGGAGCACAGTTTTAAAGCCCAATATCGCAACCTGTCGCAGTTCAAAACAAAAGCTGTTTTATTATTGGAAAGCTAAGGTGTCTAACTTTCTAGCAATATAAATCATGCATTTCTAAGGCTAGAGCTTTATGAGACACTGGGTCTTAAAAATTTCAACGGCCCTTCAGCTCAGCAGCACTGTGATGGCATGAGTCCAAGGTCGAACATATCCAGTCGCAGATTTCAAACTATAATTTTTAACCATTCTGAATTTCTCATGTGTTGCTCTATGCCTTATAAGTAAGACAGATAAACACGCAGCTGACAATGTGGCAGAGACCACCCTCTGCATGCCCTTGTATTTCTAAATGTAACATGCAACCTAGATAGATATCAGGGCTCACCAATGAAAACAGCCCACTGAATGATCGCTATTTCTCCCTTACAAATCTCCCAGTAAAGGTCATCCATTTACACCAGACGACTACCTTATACAATCTGGTAGGCTGCATTGCCATTTAGCACCACTCATACCTCTGAACACACCCTGCAAGTTACATGAGCAGACGTACTGCTATGTCGTACCAGAAAAGCAGCAGAGAACTGTACCAGCAGGTCTATTATTTCACACGGTGTCACCTGAAAGGATGAAAGAGCTAAACGTCTGGCTCCAAAGCAACATCATTATTTCAAATGCACACTCTTCAGTTTTGCTTTGCTTTTGGAAAAGAAAGGATGAAAAATGAAGAATCAGTCCTGAGAAGTACAGAACCTGCTACCTAATCTGGTCTTCCGGAGACTGTACGTTTTTCAGCACATCCATTGGCTCTTTGACAGCTTTGGAAACACTGATAAAGTAACTCTAGAGTTATAGGATTAAGGATTGGAACTTGGAAAGAATTTTCTCTGGCATGAAAGGAGCCAGAGGATGAAATCAAAGAACAAAAAGCCTGGCAAATGAATGGTAATTTGCTGAGGGTAGGGAATGTGAGTGTCTGTAACAGTGGGTGAAAGGAGTCCCCGGTACAGCATCCCTCTTCACTCTGCCCTTTTCCAGCTGCTAACCTCCTTGCTCAGTTCAGCTGTGGGTCCCTTCCTGAGCGAATGGCACAGAGGTATAACAGCTGCAAAGGGACTTGCTATCAGCTCCCTCATTAATGCTTCAAGTACTTTCAAAATCCATTGTCGGGGCTGTCAGCTGCAGACAGGCTGATTCCCTTCTTTTGGATAAGCACATTCATTTCATCAAGCATTTGCTCCTCAGCTCCCATTATCAGCAAGAAGAAAATAAAAAAAAAGCTCATAACCCCTTTCTGCAAATCTTCCTGGAATTCGAAGCAGCGTGGCTAGTCCCCACTGCCCAGCTCATTCACACACTACAGCACCCTTAAGGTTTCACAGCTTTAAAAGACAAATGCAGGACCCCAGCATAACAAAACAAAATAACACATAAACATTAAACAGGAAGCATATAAAAGGAGTTCCTATTATTTAATATGAATTTTTAAAAAAATGAACTGGAAAAAACAAACAAAAACAACAGCTCAACGATAGGGCTTCTGCTCTGTCCATACAATTCGTATGCCACTCATTTTTTTCTGTATGGTTTTTTTTATAAGGGAAAAGTTGATAAATACTTTTATTGTGCTTCTTACTTTGATGATGTCTCCATTGTGCAAGAGGACACGTCATGGTCATGTCAATCTGAACATAACAGCCTCCTGCATGGTGTGATATAGACTTTTGAGAAGTTTAGAACAACTGCCAGAAACCTGTATCTCCCAGTAGCTAGAGAGCAAATAAGGCAGGGAAAACTCTGCAAAGGTGATGCAATGCAAAGTTCTGAGGAGAGAAGTTTAATTCCTAAACAAAGCCAGGTGCCTTCCCCCAGTCAACCTCTCCATTTCAAGCCAGTCGGGGCCTCACTGGTAAGCGCAGAGACAGTTGTGCTGAAAAGCTCAGCGCACAAGGAATCAAGCAGTTAAGAAGAAGGGAGACACACTGTAAAGCAAGTGCCTCGTTTTTCCCATGATGATGGCAGAATTTCACCCTCCCCCTGCTCCCAACCCATCCCTTTAAGCCCTTGGTAACCAGATACCAGTTGAATCTTCCTTTGTCTTTTGCTCCCCACTGCAGAGTCGGATGTTACCGTACTTCTGAAAGAAACTGCAGCCTGGGGCGGTGAGGAGGAAGGTGACAAAGCCTTCAGTGCAAATAAGTGTGCAGGCAGCAAATTAAAAAGGTCCTGACTTTTCAAGTTGCATACAATAGCACAGGAAGGTTACCTGCAAGTTTTAAGTGGATTTCATCCGGTACGTCCGGGGAAGACGGGGGAAATATTTGCAATACTTGAGCAGCCAAGAGGGAATCCCACACACTACGGATTTTCCATCCATCCTGTCAGTTAGATTTTTATCTAGATTTCTGTAGATGTCCAGATGATCCTTCGTTCATTCATTAGTTCAAATTAAAACCATTACAACGTTTAGGACGTTGTTCTTACACCAGATAATAAAGACAAACTAAAGACGGGCATGCTCCAACCTAAAACCATTCCCTAGTAGGAGCCCTGCCGATTCCGACCGAATAAAGTCATAGCTGTGAAGGTCACGACAGAATACTGCTACTGCAAACTCGGGGGGGTGGAAGAGCTCCTGATTTTTTGATTCAGGAAGGAAGCAGACTTACCTTACAGGCTCTGACAGAGATTAGATCCCGCTGTGAGCAGCCTCCATGAAATAAATATGATGTTGAAGTCAGCTATCGGGCTTCTGACTTTGTTGCTGTCCTGTCAAAACTCAGAAAAGTTGTGTTGCCTGAGAGTGTGCGTGTGTGCGTGTATGTGTGAAAGACAGAAATGTTTGACAGTAAGGCAAACTGGTCAGATCAGCCAGATTCTGCTGGGTTTATATAGCTGAGCTGCAAATCCTGATCCTTGGCTCATTCCACTGTAATAGGATGCCTGAAGGCATTTTTTTTTCAGTTTTGCTTTAAAGGAACAGTCTCTCTCTTTGGCTTGGCTTCTGAAAGACACACACACACACTCACACACGCAGTCACAGACAGACACGCATACAAAAAAAGAATTTGCATGCAATTTATGGCTAAAGAAGGAAACCCCTGAACCATTAAAAAAGAAAGTCAGCTCAGGGCAAATGACTCAGAAAGCAGAATATTTTCCTTACAGCATCAGTGAAGTACATTATCAAGAGCTTTAATCCCCTCATCCCCATTATTTTAACATTGTGAAAGAGTAACAAAATCAAACGTAATCAGCAGACTCGCAAGTAGGATTTCAATTCCAGAAACACCTACAGGACATATCGGGTCAGATGGCTAGCTAGTGTAAATCGACCACACTCCACTGAAGTCAATAGAAAACTGATTTACACAAGCTGAGGGTCTGGCAAACTCACAGACTTCAAGTTCATGATCTCAGTGCGCTGTTTCTGCTCGCTCAACAGCTCTAGGGAGAAGAGAGGAGAAAGCAAGAAGAAACCTAGTGAGCAGAGTCCTAGCCTGACTTTATATATTTCATAAAGAAGAGAGAAAAGCCCAGAGGGAAGAACACAGGAGGGCTTCCCTTTCTTCACAGATCTGATAAAAGGAGATTACGTGGCTGGGGTGTGTGTGCGCACGTGTGCGTGTGTGTGTGAGAAAAGATAATCCATCCCCTTTTGTGAGGCTTATGTTTTTTCAGTCATTGCATTCTCTCCGCTCCCCATCCCAGAGCTATCAGTGACACACAGACTACTCACTGGGAACCATTTCGTAGGCAATTGTTATCCCCGACTACCCTTGAACCGCAGGCTTGGGGGAAAGAGTTCGGATCGCACTTGAAGGATTCTCATTAACACTGATTTTCCTCTTACCTGACACTAAAAGTCTGCCTCGCTGTCCTCTACACCCCATCCCACTTGTGGCATTTTTTTGTATTTGAATGTGTTGGGGGGACTCTTCCTCAAACATTCAGGGCTAGCTTCTTGGGTGAAGGACAAAGCTGCTCTTCTGTTTGATGATTTAGGAAGCATGAAAATGGTTCTAAAGACAACGAAAACACTGATTTCACAAACTGATTTCAATAGGCTACGGGACAGGTCCATAAGAAAGCAATGGGACTCTCCTCTGGAGCAGGATGAGGATGCTCACAAGGATTAGACTTGGTTGCTAGGTCTTTCCGACCTTTCTTCCTTTCTGAATGTGTCTCCTCTCAGCTGGCTTTTCCTAGGCTTCCATGGACTTGCCTCACACTCTGGCACATCAGGAGTTTTCCTCTTTGCTGCTTTGCAAGGCACAGCAGTACCAAAAGGATTTGGCCTATCCTACACATCTATGAAAGGACAGGAGAATTCCTGACCCTGAAGTTCTAAATCACTATTTTAGAATCATTATTTTTGTAGATCATAAAACTATAAATCCACTTAAACTTTCTTTTCTGTGGCTTTCAGACATAACATTGATCTCCTCTGTGTACCCTCTGGTGTCTAATATAATGGCTGAGCTCACGCTAGGTCACCTTCCTCATCAGACGGCACAAATTTTGGTCACTTCCAAATAGAAAAAAAAAAAGAAAAAAGAAAAAAAAAGCTTTTAGAAGTTTTTGCAAATGATTTTTGCAAAAAAACAGATCCTGTTCCTTCAATCAACTACAAAAGTGGTCAAAAAGCACTAAGAAAGTTTCAGTAAAAACAGGGATGCATCTCTCTCAGCCATTAATAAATACCTATTTCTAATTTCTATTCTGATTTTTTGACAAGCTATTTCAAAGCAGTCATGCCCTAATAGAAGAAGTTGGAGAGGGTATTAGGCATACTGTCGGAATTGTTGGTAATCCCTGACAAAAGCATCAGGTCCCCTTTGATTGCTAATTTCTCCAAAATCAGTCTTGTTCTGGATTTCTCCACCAATCCCAAAGGCAATGGGGTCAGTGTATACAGCACCCAGTAAGTCTTCAATTTTTGTGCAACATTCTTCTCATAAGACGCTCAGGAGGACCCTGGTGCCAGCAGACGTTAGCTCTCCCTATTGCGCAGTCCTACAAAAGTCATTTAGAACTTGTAGTGAGGGACAAAAACTGTAAGATGTTACACAGTTTGTCCAATAAAACCTGGCAGGGAATCAGAAAAGGCAGTTCCCCATACAAGGAGCCATTTGCTGTCTCTTACTTCTGGAGTCAATTAAAATACATTTGAAAAATATGCACTATTTCATCGTTACATATCCACAAGACTAAGCAAGATAGTTAAAGCTTGTGTGTAAACCGCGGAAAGCAGTTTGCGGGATTTGGGGTTTTTAGCACTTGATAATACCAGCTTTTCTAGTGCTAGTTGTTGAATCAAAGTTTAAACCAATGTTTTTCTCCAGTCTTTCTCTACCCACTCATCTTCCAACTTCAAACAACATGCCATACGAGATAAGTTTCAGGTAAGAGTTCAGACCTGTTCTTGTTTTACCTTTCCTGGCTCACCCATCCTTAATCATATTCTGCTGCAAACACTGAATGATACCCTGACTCAGAAGCAAACGATAACATGAAAGAACAGGAAAATCTATTTTAATCAGAAAGATATCTTTAGGTTGTGATTGCTAACGAGCAGGACTAAAACTGATTTCTGTGCCCTGTGGTATCCTCTGCCATTAGATAAATGTGGAAAGCAATTGATTTTTTCAATGCAAGGAGAAGGGAGAAAGTAAAGGAATACTGAACTTCAGAGGCTGTTTATTGCTGTTTGTTATGCACTTACAAGATTGTACTAGAGATGAAATTCAAGTATGTAGGGAAGGCCATAATGGATAGAAAAATCTAAGAATATATTCATACTCATGAAAGGATGAGAGACACCTCAATTCATTACTCTGGAAAATACTAGTAAACTGCACAAAATGTACTCATTGTTACATTAGGATAAAATTGTTGCAACACAGGTAATTTGACTTAGTTCCAATTTAATACCTGTATTTGTTTCACCAAGGCCTCCGAATAATCTGCTTCGCAGCAGAATGTTCGACAGCGTCAAAACTGCCCTGAAGGTGAAGAACTGCGAACACAGTGGGAATTAACACATCATTACTGTAGCCAGAGAGGACTTTAGCCAGGCACATAGTGCAGCAGATGTCAATACCATGCAGATGGCAACACAGCGAACCACTGGAATATAACTCATGAAATACAAATGGCCAGTTGACTGTGCTTTTGTACAGGGAATCAGACTCTTGGTTTGAACAATTTTAGGATCCAGGGGAATACTCAGTACCTGTATCTGCATAAAAAGGACATTTCTCATAGAAAACTCATGTTAGAATAGGACAGTGCTCAAAAGAAGCATCTGATAGTGTAGGGACTGCAGCATGGAGACAGCCCAGCCAGATTCAGGATAGACAGCTTGAGAAATGGTACCAGTTTAGCCACAACAAAACTGAAGGAGATAGATAGTTTATCATGTTTAATGTTAAGGGAAAAATAGAAAAATAACGGTTCAAAGAAAGACTATAATATCACAGGGCTGATCCTTAATGGAGATATGATCTTAAAAGATCCATTCTGTGCTCCATTCTTACCACTGATGCTTACAAAAGATGCAGTTTTCCAGAAACATGTTGATCCTTGCTTACTGAATATTACATTGTATATCTTTTTTAGCCAATATTCACAAGATTTCACTGCTACAGAATCAAATTCACAATGCTTTTGTCTTTACATCTGCATTGCCTTGATTCCTTCATGGCTGTAGCCAAACGCAGGTCAGTTCTAATTCACAGAGGGGTATTCCGACATGCTTGCTTTTGGGCTACCATCTTATCTGCTGCTTCTCAACTGATTTCCTACTGATTTGCAACAAATCACTGTCCCAGTGAATTCACTGTTACCTGCTTGGAAATCATTTGCAAATAGAATTTTTGAATTTTATGAACGCATCTGTTATTTAAAATCGCTCACCACTGCTCTACAAGAAGATAGTTCAGCTTATTTTCCAGAAAATGTTTGACTTGTTTATGTATTTGGTATATGTAGCTTGCTAGTCTTGTTGTCTCTTCAGAAATATTTTTCCTTCCCTGATTTGATGATTCCCAAACCTAACAAGAGCTTTCAAGCATGGCAAACTTTCCAGCACGGCGACTTGCCCAGTGATTATATTTATGTGAGAACACCAATTTATACAGATATGCACAGAACCTCCTTTCCTTGTTCATATACAACACTGGTGGTAACCATGTTCAACCATGCTGAAGAAGAATTCGATTTGAGGCTGGATTGATTTTGGTAATTGCAACCCATCTTGAAAAGCATAAAAGCATCCAGGATTTTGATATCAGAGAATGCAGAAGCTCACACCTAAACCCAGGAAAGTCTGACCAGTGTAGAGGAATGGAGTATCTGAAAGTGTGAGTTTGCAATCACTTCTCAGAACTGCAGGACCGAGAACTTCAGCGGAAGAAACTGCACATGTAAAGATAGTAAAGCTGAGGTCTCATAAGGTCCAATGAAATATTAAAGATCAAAGATCATGCTAGTCACTAAAATTACAAAACATACTTAAAAATTTGGGATTTTCCAAAGATGATCTCCAGAGAGGAAAAGTAAATTTCCCCTAATATTTAGATTTATTATCATTATTGTCAAGACATTTCCCAAGGGTTACATTTATCGCCTACATGAAGAAATACAAAGCAGCTGCTTGAAAGCAGACCTGTTGGGCTTGTGCACTGCTTGTATACAGGAAGCTGGTTGTGACTGATGTTCATTTAGTCTTTCCTTAACTATACTTTTAAGAGCTGAATATATCATGGCAGCATTTATATAGCCTGAATAGATTGCAAATCAAATCTGAAAGAGGAGGTAATTGAGAAAATGTTTATGTTTAATGAGGTTATATCAAATTCTCTTCCCACAGCAGTGAATCTGAAAGAGGAGATAACTGAGAAACTGTTGATGCTTAATAAAGTTATTTGAAATTCTCTTCCTATAGCAGTGAAAAGAAGCTATGCGCTTGCTAAGGGATACACAAGAGTGGAGCCAGGTGACATGGTTGCTAATGCAACGTCTGCCATGCTCTGAACAATCACCCTGATCATGTTCTTTCCCTTCTTTTCTTGTTGTATAAACAAAATAAACACATAGCAACACACTGCTAGTACAAACTAGACAAAAATTTGATCTTAGCGGTATCTGAAATGTTTAGAAAGAATACGGACAGCACTATGCAAAATCCACTCAAGAAAATCAAAGCTTCACTGCAAAAAATAATGAGCGAACCAAGAATAACAGCTGTGCCAGTGCATAAATATTTTCCATCCAAATTGCTGGTGCCAGACTCTACGACACAGAGTAAACTCTGATCTACATATCTTCGGCACTTACCATATTTGCAACAGGCTTTATTAGAAGTTTATAGGACAAAATACGGCTTTTATAATATGTCAAAATAGCAAAAGAGAGACAAGGAAGAATATGCCAAGTTGTTGAGGACCGAGAGTGAAAACGATGCTTACTACGTGGGATGGAATAAAGCTTTTATCAGCATGCTAGCATTACTTACGAGTAGTTAAGCCACAGATGACACAGGTAAGCTTTCTCAATTGCCAGTAACGGTTTTCTACTGTACCATGCCAATTTGTATCTTCTAGTGCTTTGAGCTCATGAAAATACTTAAGCACATGCTTCTATCCATCCCTACTTAAGTATACTCTCCTATAATCATGTGTTTAAACCTATTGATACCAATATTACGGCTAATCGTGTTACATATACGCTTAAGTGTCTTGCTGAACAGGAACACCTTCCCCAGTGAAGCTGTAAGTAAGAATAATAGCAAAGTGAAGTCCATAGCGAGCATCCATTTTGTCTGAAAGACGTTCAAATATGATAGTCATTATCAGTAAATGTCCTAAAACATTGATGAGAAGGATTCCTAATTCTAATAAAGACTGAAAGGAGGAAAGCTATACAGCACATGCATATGTGCCCACACTTAGGTATCCTTTTGTTAGAAATTGTGATATACTTTCACCCAACTATCATCTCAAAAGGGTTTGCCTTGGGAGGCAGATAGTCTACAGGATGGTCTATAGTCTTAGGACTGGTGCCAGGGATCATGAGCACTCCGTTAGAGAGAGAGAAGATCTAATGCATGTGGTACTTGAAAAATGTAGCTATCCACAGAGTGTGATAGTAATGTTCCACTGATCTGTACCTCAGTATGTCAAGTATGGTTTATTTAACAAGAATCTATCTTTATTCTGGGTAGGAATTTGATGGCACTAGTCAGAAATGCCCTCATTATGCTAGTCTATACCCCCCGCCAGCAAAAAAGCGTTAAATATTTCATAACCTTTGATGCTCTCCTGGAATAAGTGATGGTCCTGAAAGGTTCTGCAGTGTCTGAAAGAAGCACTTCTCTAAGTACAGAGATGCTACACACAGAAAATACCTGCAGGCACTACGATAGATACCAACTGGTTATCATAGATGGACCACTGACCTTATGCGAGCGTGGGACACCACCTCTGCAGAAACACACACCTGTGCCATGGACATCCCTTCATTTGCTGTTACTAAATACAAAAGGAGAAAGGAGAATGAAGATTCAACAAGAAGTGGAAAAATTTCTAGTCTGGAAGAGACTAAAAATTCTCTTTTTTTATGCTGGTCCTAAACACTTACATCTCTAGTATTCAAAGCATATCCTAAAATGTGTTTTAAAATAATAAATCGGTCTCATCAACTAGCAACATTTTTAGTTGCTAAAACTTTTAGTTGCTAATCCTTTGTCCAATTTGAGGATGAGTGGCAGATTAAGTCATTATAGAAAGTCAAGAATCCAGATGACGGGGAACGGATTGTTTTCTTTGCTGTTCTTAGCCTCTACAATCGGTCGAAGAGGTGAAAGGTTCACGGAAACAGTTGAGAGATAAGCCAGACAGGGAGGCTGTTTGACCTGCACAGCCTTTGTACAGAGCAGTCAAATGTTTCGTATGAGAATTGGTACTAACATATTCAGTTTCAAGAAAGAAGCAAATTCGGATGTTGAACCTCGGGTTCAAGGTTAATACCCCCGGAGTGGAGAGGAAGGAGGCTCATAGGTATGATACATGCATATCTTTGAAATGTAACACTAGCCTCCTAGCCTAAAATAAAAAAATTTTTACAGCTATGCTTGCTGCACTGCTGCATCAGATATTGATAACGCAACAAGAAATGAGGTTAAGGAAAAGCAGAGAGGAGAAAATTTGCACTTGAGCTCCCAGCTCCTTCCTCTCTTGCTGATTTTTAGCAAAAAGTGCTATTTAGCGACTCCTTCCCCTCTGTTGTTTTTTTCTCAGCACTGCCCCCAACCAGCTGGGACGTCATAACCAGGCTGTCTAAGGCTGGCGAGCAACCTCACGCTGTGCCATTAAGCCCACGTCACTCACGAGAACGCTCAGAAAGCTGTTCATCTCCAGCACGCACCCAGCCACGCGGAGACGGGAGCACGATCGTGCTGGTCCGTGGCTCTGCCCGTTTGCCCCAGGACACCTACGGCCACAGGAGAGCGATGGAGGAGGGAGAGCCGGCGGCAGCTGGGCAGTGCTGTTGTCCCACGGGCAGGTGGCACGGGGGAAGACAAGCTCTTTCTGCTCTCTCTTCTTGCATCACCTTGGTGTGCGACACACTGCAGTGCGTCGCTACATTAAGTTGTTCGCAGTGAGGTCACTTCATAAAAGGAGACAAAAAGAGCACAGGGAGGCATTTTTCCTTGCCTTTTTCCCAGCATTTCCGGTAAGAGCCCATACACCTCTCCTCATATCCTGCATTTGGCGTCTTCTGGGACCAAAGGGAAGCCTCAAAGCAGATGGGATTTAACTTACTTACATTCTCTATAGCTAACTCAAGTTTCATTAAAGACAGCTGTAATCCCAGACGTCTCTGACTGGGTTAGCTCAGTTCTTTCTTTGCTTTTATATCTTTAGAGATCCAAGCTTAACAATAATTTTGAATCAAAGAATGAAAAAGAGTGAGAGAGTTTGTCAGAAGCATCTAACAGACACCAGTTTAACACACAACACTGCAGCAGTTGGAAATTGAACCCCAAGCACCAGCCCGTTCTTATTTCCCAGTTCTTCACGTTCCTTTATAAGGGCAGCAGCATCCACCCTAGACTGAGACTGGAGCGCATCACTTAACACAGCAATAAGCAGAACATACGCTAGAATCAGGGAGAGGGTAGCGCAGAACTGGCTAACCCTTATACCAACAGGGGCCTTTCCGGCGTTCTGCAAAGTTCAACCCCTTCATTTCTTCATAAGTTTAGGCTCTGTTAACATTAACAGCAGAAGAATAAATTTAGTTTAAACCTTTTCCTTTGCTCAGAATGGTTGGTCTTAGCTCAGATTTAGAATCGTCACCCTTTGAGAGCTAGTAAGTAAGGCAAACCTTCTACAACAGAACAAGCCAAACCACTCTATGTTGAAATAAGGTTGCTTTGCAATCTGTTTGTGTGACGTGCCACAATAGGAATCATGTATGCTGCTTTTATTCTGAATACATTTATTTTATCCCCACACTTCCAGAGTGCAAGTTATACGACAGTGTTGTGCAAACATTCCTCCAAAACTTCATTTACAGAACTGAAAGTAATTGAATGCACAAATTCAATTCACAAAAGAACTAACAAGTTTCCTTTCCTGGACTTACAGCATCAATTTAAAGTGTTAATAATATTGTGTTTTCAAAACAGCCAGGACAGAGCAGAAAAGTCTTGTCACTTCTTGCAGGGCTAAATTCAGTTTGTCAGTTATTCCAGACTAATGGCAGTCATTCCCCGTACTGAGGAATGCACATAAGCAAACAACTAAGACAAAGGTCTAATCAAGAGGAGAGAAGAATTCCTACTGTAGATCTCTATTCTCTCCAAAACAGCCCATATTTTGTTGGAGTGCAGGTAACTTTCTCGCGTCTAAAGTAATTTTTCAGGCAAGCATTTGCATTATGAAATGTTACAGTTATTTCCACTGTTACTTGATTAAATCACATATAATTTGGCAAAGTCAGTGTCTCCCATAACGATGCCCAGAGAACAGAGAGAGGATGCAGACCCAATGTATGTATCGAATTCCAAATATTTTATTTCCTCTTTAAAAGCTTTTTATGGACACTATTATGCAATGAGGATTAGAAGTACTCATGTAACAGCCAGTGCTTTAGCATCCCAAAACGATCACGTCCAAGACTGCTCAATGCACTTAGGAAGTGATTCCATTCGGTAAAGCCAACAAGATACACCTTGTCATGAATTCCAGTCAATTATAGCTGAATTCAGCCTGCGTCCTCCTGCTGTAGTTTTCCATCACCTCAACACGGTAACAGCCACACAGACATGTTTTCTCTCATTACCAATCATTAAACAAAAATAAAATTAACAATTAAGTGTGGTAGGAAACTCAGAACCCAATACATCAAGCATCTTGAATTCCAACTTGGTCTTTGGCCAAATTGCAACAGCACTTATGGACTTTACACATATTTCTTTGATAATATCATGACTCCTCTTTTTCTTTTCTTTTCTTTTTTCTTTTTTTTTCCCCTCTGTCTACATTAGTAGTCTCTGTTCCCAATTTGCTGTGTAATGAAGTGACACAGGGTTTAGGAACGTCCCTTGGAACAAGCTACCAACCCCCACCGCCTGCTGCGACAGGGGACTCACGGCTCTGACTTCATGGCACCCGGGAGTAACAAGCTCAGAGCTACTGCTGCAGCCCTGGCAAGAATGAGAAAAAAGCAACCAGACTCCATACGTCCGCCCCAGTGCTGGGGGGGTGGAAGTGAGTGAGGAAAGATTTTCCATGCTATAGCCAGAGGCCCATCTTACGGGAAACTTTAGTCAGTAAAGGCAAAATGTTACTGGAATGTTGCCTTCCCTGAGCTTGCATGGAATTTTTTATTATTATTAAATTTGGAGAAACAGGTGTGAAAAATTCATCTCTTTCCCCATGAGCCTTGTTCAGACACTGTGGATTGCGTGGACTCCGTAAGACGCAAAAGGGCTTCTGTCTGGCAGGGTTGCTTGCAGACGATACCTGTTTCTAATTAGCTGGGGGTGACCCCCCCTGCCGCCCACCCCAAGACAAGGAATTAGCAAGTCAGGAGGAAAGCATTTGGCAATAACAGCAATATTGTCTGCTGAAACAAGCTGCCAAATAACTTCCTTTGCACTCAAAGTATCCCATGAGGTAGCTGGAGAAGTTAAGCTGGGACATCTTAATGCTTTGTGAGCAGCCTCAATGCAAATAAACTCCCCTCTGCATGTCGAGGATGCTCAGCTCGGCTGAGAGGGTACCATGAAATGACACTGCGCCCCTACTAACCTGCCACCTGCCCTGATTATTTAGGTGAGGTGGCACAGACTGGCTTTGTGGAGCTAGAAAGGGTCTTTGTTGTTTGTACCAACTCCCCAGCCACGCTCCCAGGTCTCATGCCCTCAGGGCAGGACCTCAGGGCGGATTTGAACCCTTACTGCGCTGACCAGCTCCTACTCCTGAGACCTCGCGCTAAACATGCATGCAACATGACTCATGTCAATGCTCACCTTCAAGCGGCTTGATAGGCGTTTCTAACTAGTCAAGAGGGCAAGCTGCTGCAAAAGAGACCCCGTGTCCTATTTAACAGGAGCGTCACTAGTTTAGAGCGCTTAATAACTTCAAGGTAAGAAGCTCCTGAGTGCACTGACGTATATCAGAGCAGCAGGGAGTCAGACAACGATAGCAAGATAGCTAAGGAGAAACGCCCTTTGTTTTATTCTGTGGGGCCCTCTATTATAAATTGCCTATGTTTAAGGACAAGTAACAATTAACGAAGGATCACACAATAGATTTTACTCCCTTCAGTGGCTGCCCCAGATGGTAGAGACCCAGATCCAGGGAGTCAGATGGTCCCTTTTATTTGTATATTTGCAGATCCAGCAAAACAGGCAGAGCAAAGAACAAACAACGCTTCAGTTAAAGAACTTGTATCCCAGGGCACGGACACTTGAGGCAGTTATTACAAGATAACTTTGGAAGTGACCCGCAGGCACCTGTGCCTGTTCTAACACCGTGGTAAAGATGAAGGGGGAAAAAAATCATATTTTTTGCACCTACTGACAGACAAAACCAAACAGCCCAGTAACTAGGGCAAAACGTCACAAATTGCTTCCTCACTTAACCTGTGCCATTTTCAGAAGACTGCAAGGGTTATAGTATAGCAGCTATATCAAGCAGACCAAAAGACAAGACAGATACCTTTCAGGTTTCCTCTTTTGACAGCAGCCCAGGGAATTAAAATCTTCTCCTGCATATTGTTCATAAAATACACGGATGATTAAGGAGCCTGCCCCTGCCCATGGGCTGGCCAGAAGGGCCACGGCAGGGTGGTGGTGGCTCCAGGCCTATACACATGTGTATATTTATATACCTGCTTATTTTGCAAAACAAATACCTGCACTTCCCTTTCTCTTTTTGCTTCTAGCCATCGTACTTGTGTTTTGCTCCTGTGCAATGCACTTATCCAAGGCGACAATGTATGAGCTGCATTTATTACAAATTTCTCTCCAAATAAGAGGCTTTGTTATTGAAAGCAATGTTTTAAAACCATGTAAATGTTAACACTGTGTATTTTCAAATTTGGATGCTGAACTACCCAACACTCAGAGCTTTTCTCAGAGGAATGTTGTAAGTGGGGTGTTCGTTCCACAATTAACCAATTTAGACACAAGTTACTGGAGTGGCTGGACTGCTCTCTAGACCTGGTCTGGCAATTCTCATTTTTCTACAGAGTCTGATGGAGCTGCTCACGTATCACATACCTCTTTCAGTTTTCTGGGGTTTTTTTTGGTTTACCATGAAATTGAACCTCCTACCTCATTAAAGAAGAATCTGATGAAAGGGAAATCTATTTCACAGGAAGCAGATACACTTACCACAGAGCCATGAGGTTGCCTCCAGGCTGCTGTGGATTTAAGCAAAACGTGGGAGTCGACAAAATAGTCAAGGTGTTTTAACCAAGCAGGAAGGGATTGAGGGAAAGGAGAACACCCAGGAACACACTCTGATCTTACTTAAAGGCGTGTAAATCCAAAACAGTTTCTCTGAAACCCATGACATTGCTTCAGATTTTGGTTGGTGTAAATGAGCTTTGAACTTGGCCTCTTAAGCGACAGGTAAAAAGTTTGATGTTCTAGACTGGAGGAGAGAAAGCGGTTAATGTTTCACCACACTGTAAAAAACCAACTGTGTCAATAGACTGTATTCCACCTAGAGGAAGAAAGTTTCTAAATGTGGTTGCATAGGTGCAGCCTCCAACCATAGTATCCGAAAATACAAGGCAAGACATAATACGTCAATGGAATATTATTTTTTCCCTGAGAATAGGAATGATGTGATCATTGAAAGTGTGGTTTAGGGAGCCTCATGACTCAGGGTGGTGCAAGTCTCACATTCTTTCACAGGTTAATAGTTCTATTTGGAGAAAATATCAACAAGCTGGACACGGCTGCAAAGCTTTCTCCAAATGCCTCCAGGACAATTCAGCTGGAAACAGGGCTGAGCACAGCGTGAGATCCAGCTGTCCTCGGAGAACTCCAGGGCTTACTGGGTCTAATTGAACTGTTTCCTTCGCTAGTTAAAAGCAAGTAGCACAGGAGGTTTTGAGGACTTAAAATTAAAAATGACTACAAATAACATACTTGATATTCCAAAAAGGTCATCACTGAAGGTTCCTGATTACAGATCTGTAGAAGGCCAATCAGAATGACTGGGCAAAGTCCACAATTTTTAGTCTCTGGACAAGGGGGCCAAAGGATACAAAATGATACCCCATCTATGTCATTCAAGACTGAGACCACATACGCCACCACATTAGAAAGGCACTTGGCTCTTACACCTCAAGATTGTTCAAGACTGGAAGGTTATAGTCACACCTGCACATTAACTTAGTTGTCCCTCTGATGAGATCATGACAGGCATTTGCCAGAAAGTCATCTACAATAACCATCTTTGCTGGGAGCAAAGGCCTGCACTCAAAATGGCTGTGTTAAGGACAGAAGGAGGCCTTGGAGATAACAGGAATAATGCTTCTCTCCTCCTTAGGGCATGTGGCACACTCAGCATCCCCTGCAATCATATGCCCAGAATAAACCTGCCCAGCACGTGCAACTCATATCAGAACATTACCAAAGTCTCTTCCTCACTGAGAAACATCTCACCTAGGTGATTTTACACTGCTTGTGTAGTTCAAATCCTTTCCTTCCTGCAGTGGAAATGACTGATAGAGAAGCAGGTCCTTGTACCCTCTGCTCCACTAACCAGGCACTGTCAACCATATACTCCCTCATTCAGTCTGAATTCAAGATCCAGATTATGGCTCAGAAACAGCTTATAAAGATGTTTCCCCCTGCTTTATAAACTATCCCTGCACCACATACAGCTCCTGCAAACAGCTGCAGCCACTCCAGTTTGTCTCCTCTAGAAAAAACATGCAATAGCTTATCTCACGCATATTTCCAGGGCAGACAAACTCTGTGGTTTGCTCTGTAAAGAGGTTTTGCTTTTTCCCTTTCTAGCTGCATACTTTCAGAACCAATATCCTGGCTCTACTAGGTAGGTTTTAAGGCCCATGGAACTTTTGAATTGAAGCTTTCACACCTCTTTCCTCCTTTATCAATCCCAGTACAGTCATGCAGCGCATCCAACCGCATCACATAGTTCCCACCCTTCCCTTGAGAAGCCTCATTTCAGTGTTCTTGTCCTCATCTTGCACTTGGAGCTGCCTAAATCTTACCTTTGTCTACAGATAAACCTTTTGTGAAGACTTATTTCTGATGTTCCCTTAGTAAGTACGTAGATGAGCTATACTCTACATCATTCATATGCCCTCTGAAGAGAGTAGGTCTGCGCATGCACTCACGTGGAATCCCTCTCATCTCTAGTTATCTTCTCCCTGAACTGAGTGTTCATAGTAAGGACAGTGTAAATTCCAGTCTATAGAATAACATCGCTTCTGTATGACTTGCTACTTTAATACCCGAGTGAATCATCAAGCCATGAGATTTACCCTTAGTAATAATTGTCAAGTAAGGACACACTATCTCCTTTTGCAGAAGGTAAACTGAAGCGTGAGACAGAAAACATACAGCTTACCTAAGAATCAAAGGCAGCTTTTCAGCATCTCAGTCCTAAGAATCCTAGAAACTGAATGCTGTTTTCTCATCTTCAAAAATATTTTTAGCTTTAAATTAATTTAAGAAAATATTTGCAGGATAAAAGGAACAACTCATTAGCTCACAGGTGTTCTCATCCTATGGATAGATGCAACTGCTCTGATTAAGCTGGTGTGTGTGCTACTGGGGCACCCAAAAATCTGATGAGGTAACAACCTCATCACAGAATATATATACACTCATACATATATATATGTGTGCATATATGTGTAATACATACACACACACTCTCTCTATATATTTTAGGAAGTTCCTGGCAACAAATCATGATTCTATCAGGATGATAATAACGACAGCAGTAGCAATGATATAAGTCATTTCCTCTTGCCTTAGTCACTATACAGGGCTATACAATGCTGGTTGGTTACCACGGAAATCAATCATATCGGCCTGAATTTTCTTCTTTTAATATAACCTCTTCTGCCCCTGTTCTTCCCTTCCCAAATACTCAGTTTCTTGACAAAGAAACAAAACCAGTAGACAGCTTCCTCACTCTGAAAGCCTGCAGCATGCTGCAGCCAGCAAGTGCTCTGTCCATCCATCTCCTCCCAGGGGGGCACAGTTTCTATGATAGATTTACCTTCCCTCCAGCATACACAGCCTGGTACTCATACCCCAGCCTTAGCATTTCCAGTTAAGGAGCTCCAGTTAATCTCATGAAATCTGACTTGGCCTGTCTGGTAGCCCAGCTTTTTGGACAGCCCTCATTGTGGTTTTTAATACATAGCAATCTCATTGCTCCTTCCCTTGCACCTGTGAAAGGGTGCAGAGCACCCCTTGGCTTTACCAAAGTCTAGTTTGCTCAGAGATCAGAACTGCAGCTGTTGATGACTTCTAACTCTTTTTGGCATGTTATTAACCAATACTAATAGATGCTACGGTAATGCAGACATACAGACAGGAATTAATAACATGACTGAAGTATTTAAAGTGACCATATGGTATTTTAATCAATCACTTTGCAGTGCTGTTGCCAGTGGCAAGTCATTTAGCTTTTGATATCTAGGCAAACTGCAAATCAAAACTGTGACTGCAGCTTATATGAATTCACACCAGCTAGTCCTAGACTAGATGGTAAAGGGAGCGATGACTGTGAAGATGTAGAAAATAATGTTTCCACACAGACTTTTTGATAACAGGCTGTATCACACCACGGAAGTCACTGCAGGTATGTTCCACAAACCCAGGAGAGGTTTGAAGCTTACTTTGAGGCCTGCTGCAGTCCTACCACTTGAGTCCTACTAGCAGAACTAGGAAGTTTAAAGGCATGCAGTTAAGTCAACATTAAACAGCTATTATACCTTTGGCCTGCAGCACAGATGTACTCGAAGGCTCCATGTAAGTGTCTGGCTCTTTCAAATAGAAAGCAAAAATAAAAGATAAAGATGATTACAAAATACCAGAAACTCCTAGAAAATGAAATATTTTCTGGAGTGACTTTTGGCCTGTGATTTCCCCATTTGCCAGGAGTTTGGGCTGCACTTAAGCTGGATGTTACAATGTTGTGTGGGTCCCTTCAAGGAGCAAGGAGAAGAGTTTTGCACTGATTGCACAGTCTTGTCTGAATTTCTTCAGCAAGATGAGCAGGGATTTTCCATTTCCCATGATCATTCCTGACTGGCTGCAGTGATCTCCCCCAAGTTACCGAACCCTTTCAAGTACAGGACAACTGAACTGGGCCTACTAAGAGATATATATATAGATATATATAGTTTTTTTTTTTTAAGCTAGGCACAGATTTGCAAAACTAATCCCCCCTTTATATCAGATAAGAAAAGACTCTAAATAAGAGAGCAGCCCAGTTCTACAAGGAAACTTAGCAAATTTTTCCTACAGCAAAGGCTGGGAAATTCTTTGTTTCAGTAACTACCCACTTCTTTCAAGATCTCTAACATCAGCGTCTTCACAGCTGTTTCTAGGTTAGCCCCAGAAAAAAACAGAGGTCTTTGGCCTCTTAGTTATACGATCTCTGCTGGAAAGGCAACTACTCAGGCATGCTAATGCATTTTTGGGTGCTTATGCACAGCAAAATGTAGGTGTGACCGCTACATTGCTTCAGCATGGTGGCACAGATAATGCCTGTAATAAGCAGGTGGCAGTAGGCGGTTTGGCTGGAGGTGAAATTAGCATTAAGTCTACTGGAGACTGTAGCCACATAACGTGGTGGCTCTCCAATACTGAAATCCGTCACATATTTTAAAAGTCCTTGCTATTTATGCCACCAGTGTGATTTTTTTTTGTTTTAAGTTACACACACTTATATTACAATTAGCATTTTGTTTTGCTGCATAGGTCATCAATACGTGAAGATGGAAAGGAAAGGTGGACTCTGAATGGGTCCGATGCAGGCTCCTTTCAAAGTAGCTTGAAGACCCCCAAAGTTACGACATAAATGGCAACAAAACCGTTCACTGTTCAATATTTATATATTCTTTAAGCTGCAAAGTCTTCACAAAGTCTTACCACAAGATAACAGAGAGATCACAATAATTTTGAGGTGGCAAATGCTCTCAACTATAATAACCTCTCCAACTCACTGAAATTCCTATGTACCTATAAACATCACTTTGGCTCCCATCTACACTGTCTGGCCAACATTTACTACAAACAAGTCTTCAGCAGACATTCTTGAATCACCATTAATTTAGGGTTCCCTTGTGATAGGAAAGGGGGATGTAAGATCCCTTTTAATGGTTCTCGTACCTTATGAGCTCCAAAGTAGGAAAAATCCTGCAGGCGTATTACTCAGTGCCATCGAGTTCAATAGCAGCAAGCAAAAGTGACATCATCAAAGGCACCAACTGTGTTTCTCAGAGGTATTTGGATGAAAAGGCAATGTGGGGGACTGATCTCATTTTGTAAGAATCCCAGCTATAAACAGATTAGCAAATTATTGTGACAGTCAGTAAGCCATTCGTGAGAATGTTTACCACTGAATTCCACAGGCCAGGATCCGTCCAGCTCCAGCATCTTAAAATACACCCAATGAGCAGAGACTTCCAGGAATCACACACTGCTAAGGAAGGTTCCGGCGAGGCAGGCTGGAAGCTAGAAGATGACTGGAGAAGAGGGGGCAGCGGGTCACTCTTTCCCAACTCTTGCTCCAGGGATCAGGTTTAAAAGCCAGAAGACAGAAAGCCCAAACGCTAAGCACATCTGGTTGCGTGGAGGTGTTAGCCAGACGAGTCTGACTAATGGACCTGTGCCTACAAAAGAGCTCCCTAAGGTGTCAGGCTAGTACCGCGAGTGAAAGATGATGTTTGGTTTGAGCTTTATCTACATCAGAATGTTGTGGCACTTTCTCGCTATAGTAAAATATTTAGGGTATTAGAGTAGTAGAGTCTCAGAAGCACTGGATGGAAATACTTGTACAGACAGTCTCATACAGGAAAAAAAATAAATATTTCTACAATGTAAGTCATGTTCATACCGGTGAAGCAAACCTAAACAAAATCCTTTCTGGTATAAGATAGGGCTAAGATAGAAACTTGGACCTGAAAAACAATGAATTGTACTTTAATACAATTCTTTGCTTTTACAGCATCTTCTATCCGAAACCCACACTGCATTTTGTATAGTTATAGATAGAAAATAAAACAAAGGCTAGATAACTCCAATAAGGTCAAATACAGCATCTTTGGTAGAGTCACAAGAAGCCAGACCAAATCCTTCATCACTTTGCCAGCCTGCAATGAAATATGCTGCTTCTGGGAAAGGCAGAACTAGAAAGAAACCCCTTCCCAAACTTTTCTCAAGTCAAAAAATCATTTTTCCTAATGACCCCACAACAAGACTCAGATCCCAAACTTGCAGATACTTACAAGTATAGCTGACTACAGCCCTCTGGGCTGCTCCATTATGAAACCTGGTTCACTGGTGTCATATTGACTCACTGGGACCCCAAGCACAAGGCAGAACAAAGCTGAGGGGTTGTTGGAGTCAACAGGGAACAAACATATCACCGAGTCCAAATTCCTGCCTTCAACAAACCAAAGAATTTCCTCCTATAGTTCAACATATTAATATCAATACAGGAATAATTCCTAGCTTGAAATAGGCATCTTCTGCGCAGCTATTTATCTACCTGTCTAGAGTTTCAGAAGGATATGTAAGGGCCAGCGAGGAACCAATCCTTATATAAGTTTCACTGCTCCTAATCTGACCTAAGGAGCCTCAGTCATGTTTGCCTTTTTCATTGCCTTGTTAACGCTGGGCAACGATGCATTCCCTACCAAGGATGGCTATGTTCACAAATATTTACAATGACTGACTGAATGAAATCCTACTTTGTTACATCCACACTTAAGTGTGCCAGGGAACCAATCTATTATACTGCCAAATACAGAGACCTTCATGAAATAAAAACTTTGCTTCAACTTCGCTTTAATAGAGTTCATCCAACTCTTAGCTGCAGATCTAGTTTTGCATATAGTTTACTTTCCAGATCTGATAACACTATTTGTTTCCTTAGTATATTAGATATTCAGACTACCAGTTTCATCTACCTTGGTTGTCAGGGCTTCCAATGTGACATTGCCCTTTCCCATCTTTTAGTTGAAAAGCCGATCCCAAACTTAAAAAGCTACACACACGTAGCCTTATACAACTTCACACTGCTCCGCAAGAGACCTTAACCTGTCTAAACATTCAGGGTCTTATCTAAGACTGACCCAGATTGCTCGACCTCATACACGGGAACAGAGTAGGATAGCTGCTCTGCTCTTTCCTGGCCACATGCCTACATCATTCTCCTCCAATCACAAACTGGGGTGAGCTTCAGCCGACTGACAGTTCTTTGCCCGTTATGTTTGTGTGAAATGAGTAAACTAGTGCTCTCTCCAAATAGATAGTTCAAGTACAGAACACCCCAAGCTTTGGCTGTGGCTTTTCAGTCCAGATTTTTGCTATTTTCCACCATTCGTTTACAGACTGAAGGGAGCTCTGGAATGGGGAGAGGAAGGTCCTCAATCCACTGCAGTTTCATCTCCCTTGAAACAAAACCTTTCCTTATAGCCAAACACTGATGCTGCTGCAGAAGCAGCAGGCCAGTCCCCGTTCCCTTACAGTATCTATTCAGAGATAATGTGGCTTTCCCCTTCTCAGTTTTGTCCTGTATTTCTAATTACTAGTAAGACTAGATTGTCTTTTTGAATAGAGCTATTAGATGTAAATAGACTCATGTCATTTCAACAACTCTGCAGTGCATTCATTAGTTCTAATTGCTGCTGCTTTGCATTCCTACACACTGGACACTTAAATTGTTTTTTAATGAAGGTTTTGGCTTGCTGCATTTAACTTCATTGATCCTGCATACAAATAAAGTTTCAGCTAGTTGGAGTCTAGATCAGGATATGACACATTTTAATTTTCTATTTCATAATATTCAGGGAAAAAAAAAAAAAGCAAGAAAGAGCCCCAGTTCTGGAAAGGATCTCAAGAGGAGGGCAGTGCTGGAATTCACTGATCCAAGTATCACCCGCTGCTTGTTTGCAGAGAGAAAAGTTTCACCTCAGTATGAGCCACTCACTCCTATACCTATATGCACTCCTGGCCTTCCTTCCTGTCTTATCTTTGTCATTAAGGCAATAACAATTCTTTGTTAGCCCATGTACTGACAATACAACTGCCTAAGAGTTAGATGAAAGATCCTTCAAAGGCAGGCATATGAAATCTTCAGCATCCTGAAGACTGTATACCTTTTGCGTTGGCTTTTAGCTTGCTTGCTGTTTTTCCTTGTTAATTCAAAAGGGAAATTGTTAGACAATAAGACATGCGAATATGACCAAAGTTCAGAAGGATGTGGAAGGACAGTCTTGAGACAATTACCCTGATTGCCCTCAAGACACAGTCAAATCGTTTAATGTTTCCTCAACAGAAAAACAGTGATGCCCATACATCCTTTACGTCTTCCAACTTTTCAGAGCAGGAACTACCTTCCTTTCTAAGCACTCTGCACATAACACAATGGTTTAAAGCAGGGCCTGCAGTAAGATGAATACTGGGCAAAGCCAACATGACTGAGGGCAGAATTTGACCAAAGATGTCCAGTATTTTGGCCTCATGTCAATTATTTATTATATATAAAGGCTCAGATTAGGATTAAGTTCAGCATCAGAAAGGAAGCATTAAGTACATAAAACCAAATTTTCCACAGATCAGGTCCAGTGGGATTTAGTGAGATATTCACATATGACATTAAAGGTAAGATACTACTGACTGAACTTGCACACCCAGTACAATATCCCTGCAATTGGTATTTTTGAAAAGCTCCTCAAAGCCCAGCTGCTGCGAAGTTTTTATAATGCATGCTGGGATGGGTTTAAAAGGAAAAGAAAGAGGAGGGAGCAAACTCAACGGCCTATCGCAGCACCTCCATCACTTTCCTACCCTATTTGGAGGGAACAGGAGCTTTCCAAGTATCTGCACGCAGGAGAGGCTATAGGTCTGAGACCTGCGTCAGCAGTCTGCACTCTCCTCCGCTGCCCTGCCAGACACTGCACTGCCTGGTGGGATCCAAGTTGTTGTCGGACCTGCTGAGTTTGTTATTTGCACTGCAGTGTTTGAAACTGCTGCAAGGAAACCCAGGGGATATTAAGCAGAGCTGTTCCCTCACCGTGAGAATGTGTAAACACGAACAAATCTGGGGTCTGCATGGAGAACATCAAAGTCAGGTAACGCTCAGCTTAGTACAACACCCCATCACAGTGAGGGGACTAAAGTGTAAAAGAGTTCTTGTTTTACATAGCTGCTGTGAAACGTCACATAGCCTGGGGTTACAGCAAGTGCTGGCTGTGTTTCCGTACCCTAAACCTAAAACCCTCTTTCTACTGGCTGCCTGGAGCCAGAGCGTTTTGACCTTTTCTCTGCTTTAAGGTGCCCTTCTGTCCTGCTTTTCTTGAAACAACATGCGCTCTGCATGCCAGGTGCTGCTTATCTAGCGCTGCTGACTTAACACACGTTACCAGCCTCAGAGAACAGCAGCACCACTTCTTTCATGTCGTGGCTTGATAGAGCACACACAACACGGGAAGGGGGCGCACAGTTTTCTCAGACTGTGTGGGTACCCGCAGAGAAACATGTGAAGTCTAAGCCAAAGATATGCCAGCCTCCAAGTACATCAGGAAATTTACTCTTTTCCTGTCTCAGCCTTATTGTAATTTTCATGGAGAGATATGAAATTGTGAGGCAGATCTTAATCTTTATTTCTGTGAATAATCAGATTAACAACTCATGTGTTAATAGACTGTTTACAAAAGTAAGGGCTACAAGAAAAGACTCTGCTTGGATTTATCCTATATAGGGATAGGACACCCTTTAGTCCAAGTATGTTGCAGACATACCTGTATTCTGGGCCAGATCTCTACTCTGATACAATTACTGATTTCAGTGAAGTCACGCTGAGTAACAAGCTGACCTTCTCTCTTTAGATCATCATTTTGATTTGGCTCACTACTTTACAAGCCCTGTCTGGGGTTTTCCTCACCAGATACGATCTCCAGGCTGCCCTTTCTCTGGGATGACACAATAATCTTCAGTTGCAAGCCCCTGAGAAAATTTTGTAAGAACATTATGTGCCATCCTTGGGCAGCCTTCCCCCCACCCAGCTCACGTTCAGAACAGCTGGCTCCATCATTTAGTGGTAAAAACTGCTAGCAGAGTATGCAGTTTTGTTATAACAACAGAAAACCTGGACCTACACACATTTCTCCTCCAGATGGAGAGTTTCTCCACGCAGTTCTCTTCAAAGTGCTGATGAGTAGTTACTTTCTAAGGGAAAGGAGGAACCACTTTCCTTTATTCCTCTCTAGAATCGACCTAGATCTTTCACAGAGGTGCCTAGGTATTGCATCAAGCAGGTATGTCTGAAAAACAGTAATATTCTTAATTCTCTGCAGAGAATTAAGAAGTCCAGACCTCTTCCAGGAGATTCAGGCTCACTGCAAATCCTCGAGGTCCACAACGGGCACGATGGACAAGGCAATCACTTTACTTGGCAAACACCATTACAGGAACTAGCTCTCCTCCCATTTTATCCCAACAACAGTAATAAAATAAGCATGCATTTCTGTTACCACTTACTCTTCCAGAAGGGACAAAAGGCCTTCATCTCCTTGCCCTGATGAAAGCACTATCACATCTCATGTACCTTTCACTGGAGAAGCTAGGCCAGCAAAATCAACTCACTGAGCTACAACTGATGAACTGTAGTTGTGCATGTACAGAGTCCACTTTCCTATCTAACTCCAGCATGTTCTGCTGCTGTCACTGCCAACGACAACCCCCTAAGGACATGCACTCCTACAGCAACCCCTGCCACCAGTCACTGCTGATGAAGGAAGGGGATCCACATGTGAAAACTGCTTTCTCAAAATCAAAGCGCTGTAGAGGACAGGCCTAAGCATTCAGCGGAGCCCTCAACCTAGGAGACCACATCTGCAAAAAACGAATTCCAGAGGACTCGCTTCTCTAATTGAAATCATTTTCTGTGTGGAAAACACCAGGAAAGCCACATTTAGAGTGGGAATGAGTGAGGACTTCAAAGATATTGTTCAGATCGAAGAACAGGAAAAATAATAGTGTTTTACAGCAGATGAGTATCACAGAGGGTTGTTAGGCAGTGTATAGCACATGCGTGGAAATACAGAGGGAAACTTCTGTGAGGCTTTCTGACCCTTCAGACGAACATTTCATTTTGAAACGTATCCTCATCTTCACCAGGTGCTTGTTAGAGAACTGCTCAGATTTACAGCCTGAAAAGACAAACTGCTACCACACCCAGATAAAAACATAAGAACAGTACCCTCAAAAGTCTTATGAAATGTGTATTGCAAATACAGAGGGAAAATACATCCCCCCCGTACATCACAGTCCCAATTTATATGATGAAAAGAGTTGGTGGCTTCTACTCCAGAGCCAGGAACGTGGCTCTCCTCAAAAGCACGACGCACAGAGATTTGGAAAGCAGACAAGCTACAGGTAGCCAGGCCTCTGCAACACCCCAGTCCTTGCCATATGGCTTCATGTTGAACTTTACATATGTGCCTGAATCCACCCTTACTCAACAAAGCACGTTCGTTTGAACTCCTCTGAAACTCAGAGGGTATCGAATGCAGGTTTAAAGTTCAGCATATTCTTAAGTGCTTTGCTGTGTCAGGGCCTATAGTACAAGGCTATCTATCGTGCAGTTTTAGCAGGTGTAGGGACACAAGCACAACATCTAATTGTAAAGCATTTGAGGTAATGAGGTGACAAAAGTTAAACGTATGCCAAGAAACATGCTAATAGATGTTTTCATATAATCTCATAGTGAAGGTCATCACCAGTAGATGAAAGTAACTCTCACCATCAACTTGTAACTATGAATTCCCTACTGTACTATAAAGACGAACATGACGCTTCTCACGCTGTTCTTGCATATTAAGAAAAAAAAATAGAAGTTATACCAATGGATCTGTTCCCTTGCAGAGGAAGGAGAGTAAAAGTGTATAAACTGAAGAGAAAATTCTCACCTACGCTAATACCTGCTCGAGTTACTAGCCCTGGAGGGAGAGTAGAGTGAAATTTGTCTTTATTAAGGCCTTCTTATGCCACCAGTATAGTATAAATAGGCTTTATTTCAAATGAGAATCAAGATCTACATCTTTACCCTGTCTTGTACCTCACCATCCCAAATACATATACCCAGGTCACTATTGCACTGTTTACAAAACAAGCTGTTCCTGAAGCAGTGGAACAGATTTAATTTGTGTCCTTTGCCCTTGAATTTACTCTCTCCCCTTCCCTACTCCAATATTTCTACCAAGCATAAGACATCATGTTCTGTTCCTGTTCCAGACCTACATAGCCTGACCGACAATTTGGTACATACATGCCGACTCTCCAGCTGACTGCTATCAAGATGCGTATGTAATAGCTGAATTCTTCCTGCCTTTCCATTAGCAGGAACATAAGTTTGGCTCCTCTGCTCTGCATCACTGGGTCCATGAACGTGTACAGATTTACTAACATTTTCACCCTTCTAAAACATTTGATTAGAATGAGACAATACATTCAACTTAAAGGCATTCACGGCACTCAGGAGGGAGCAGAAATGCCAGGCAAACTGGACAGATTGATAGATTGACAGACATTTAAGTTATATAAACCTCATTTCCCTAGGAAACCACACTAAAAATAGAGTAAATAAAAAAAGAGGAGGAGGTTTGGAATGCTTTGTCTTTTGCTTATTTGCAGCATAGCCAGTCTGTTTCAGAGTTAAAGCAAGCAGCACTATTTTTAGTCTTTGCCTAATAAAGGGATTTTAAGTTTTGCACGAAACAAGGCATTCCCCAGAACTCCTGTGAGCGAAATGGTGAATAGCTTAGCACTTTAGTACACTAGCACAAAAATACTTTTATTCTCCAAAACAGTAGTACCTACTACTTCAAATAAACCTACTGACCAGAGTTGCCCAGCTAGGCCTACATGCCCTACGTCTAACTGCAAGAAAGATCATGTTTATCATCACATGAACACACATGTGCCAGGGACAGGAGGGGCTTCTCAATTATTCCTCTTTGTGAATGGGTAGTACAGGGTAGGGAGAAGCAGGGTTTCCACCGAGAGTTTGGAAGCAAGCTACTAGCTACCGGCACAGGAAGAGATAGGGCCTCTGGCCTTCAGGAGGAAAGAGTCTACAGAAGGCTAACGTGAACTCTTTAATTTACTCTTATTTTCCCATAGGAAACACTTGCTCTATACTAAAGGTCTCTGTACAAGGGAAAGGCAAGCAATTCACTTCTACTCCACCTGCAATAGGCCAACAAATTTACAGCCAGGACAGCCCAGTACTAAATCCAAGCTGATATAGCCAAGCAGATTTTAATGTCATTTTAACTCAGATGCTTAATTTTTCAACTGCAGTTGGTGCACATCTGGCCAGCTTGGCGCTCACGCTGTGCAAGTATATGGTTGTCTGCTCCTGTCTGTGTAGGCATTATAAGGCTTACCTTGATCCAGTTTGGAAGCAGATGAGCTAAACTGCACGAAGGTAACTCAGAAGAACAGCCATGGAAGGGATTTACTGCAAAGAAGCAAAAGAATGAACTCACATGGCAGCAGTTATCCCTTGCAGACAAGTCTTGAGATAGCTTATTCTCTGCTCTGCCCCAGCAGCAACGCAATAACAGATTTCCCTTTATTCCGTGCTGGGTCTGCAGCTAGAGCCTAGGTCACACTGCAAGACTACTTTCAGTAAATCCTTATGAGAGCATCAAGCTCTAGCTACACTAGACTTTCATTTTTACTCTACACAGCAAATTCCCCCCACCCCTACAGATCCATGACCTAATTCAGTCTCAAAGCATAGAGGAGAAGCACAGAAAGAGAAAATGCAATGAATAATCTGGAATTATGGCACTATCTCACACACAGGACTTAAGTCATTCCATCCTTGATATGTTATTGTTACTCCTCCACAGTTCTCTGCATGTGATTTGTGGTACGCAGCAATGACACAGAGCATGACTGTTACAAACGTTGTAGCAACAACTTAAAGTCCTGTTAAAAGAGATCAAGGCAACATGACATTTTCAGAGAGCAGGATTAAGTTGCTTTGTGCGATGCTCCAGAAGGCTTAGGAGCTCTTGAAAATTGTTTGGAAAACTGTTTGGGGTTTTTTTTTCTTTTTCCTATGAACAGATTCTTAAGCAAGCGTGTTACCTCCTTGTACAAAAGCCAGTCATGCAGAAATGTCACTGCCATTACAGAATTCACCATGAAGAAGGAGATAGTAAAGGGAAGCAGATACAAACATCTTATTCATCTGGATTGGCCTCCTGAACCATAAAGGCTGGAAAGGACATGGGAATAGCCAGAAAAATAATCTGCTGACTTGAATTCTTGTCTGCTAGTGGAACTCCTGAAGTCTCCAATGGTATTGGAGGATAGTTGCAGCAGTGTCTGGGTATTCAGATTTTATGGGCACGACTCTGTTTGACACTGGGAAACAAACTGAATCTCTGCAACCTCTTCTATAAGAAAAAGATATCTAACGCACAGCAATACTAATTGCGTTGTGTTGTGCATTCAATTTCTCATTTTGGAAGACGGTCTCGGGACAAAAAGCTGTTCCCCTTCAATATTTTATAAATCCCTTTCCTGCACTACCCATTTGTTTGACTTGCCCAGGATCTCAGACTCGCAACACTCCTCATGAAAGAAGGCACCTTACTACCCTCACTAAAGATAGGAGACAGAAAAACTACAGTCTAGATATTAAAAAGGTGATGAAAGCAGGACTTTATCAGAATTTGGGCATCTTGCACAAAGAGTCTGTAATTATTGATACTTGTGCCAGTAAAATTCCTCATACAGCCTTACAAAACTTACCAGCTTTTAAAGAATTTAGTCATATATTTAATAAAGTTCTCTCCTCAATACTATCAAACAGTTCATGAACGCTACAGAAAAGATCTCTCGCTGTGGAACTTTTTTTTCCCCCCTCTGCAAAGCAAGGAACCTTGTGAGAAAGCACGTCCAAGAGAGGTCCGTGCCAGACCACCTACCGACCTGTTTAGCACATGCCAGGAGCTGCAGGATGCCAAGTGGGCCAGTGGGTTTCTCTGCCCAGATGAACTGTTTGTGTCCCGGCAAGGGCAACAAGTTCAACCTCAAGACAAAGGAGCATTTCTTTTCTCCTACTTTCCTGTTCCACTTTTGTGTCTGCCTGTGAGTCTTTGTTGTTAGAAGCAAATGATTAATTGGACACTGGGGAGCTGTCAGTATTATTATTTTTTTAAACCAATGGACTTCTCAGCTCAGATGCTAAGCACTTTAAGATATTCCTGCTTTTCTTCAAGTATTATGTTATTAAAATGCATGCATTCATTTAAAGGCTCTTTACCAAGTAATTTGTACTTGAAGAAGCAGACAAAAAGACAGCGAGCCCTTACAACGCGTTAGTAATAAGGCTACAGCCAAGTCCTGCTCCCTAACACCAGCACTATCTGAAGTAATCCCTCTCCCTTTTGTAGAGCACTGGCAGAACTGGCCACCCCCAGCATAAATCACAGAAATCCTAGCGCTGATCCACTGTATGCCAGGCAGCTCACACCACCGAGAAGCTGTTTTAGCATCCCAGATTTTGATGGTTCTTTCAATACTCTGATACAGCCTCTCCTCGGGGGACCGGCAGGGACAAGCCTCAGCTCTGTAGGACCCCTTGTTACGAAATATTTTTTGTGTGCTAGTAAAAACCACTCAACACTCAGGTGAGCCACGTTTACCGCTCTCCCCCTCACCCCATTGACTAGCATAAAGGAGGCTGCAAACAGGCTGAAGGTCGGAGCACGTATTGCTGTGGATAAACCTTTACTGCGTTCTCCTTAGAAGCTGGCTTTCTTCACAAGCTACAAGCTCTTCAGGATAGAAACAGCTGCTTCTTGTACACACGGGCTGTGTTTGGATGCGCCCCTAGAATTCATCATCGCTCTGGGTAACAGAGCCCTTTGAAATGTTGCTTAAACCCTAAGCCAGCAACAGTAAAGTACAACAAAAAGCAAAGAAGTGAAAATCTCTGCCTACAGAAGTCAATGAGAATTTTTGTCCTTGACTTCAGTGAAGCTAGGCTTTCATCCAGTGTATTTGTACTTTAGCTTTCCTATGGTGAACAAATAAAACTGAAAAGCTGAAGTGCTGGCACCAGTATTATGAGTCAGACAATCAAGTATGCGCAGTATGCATTTCTTCGGAAGAATCAGGCTTTTAGGACATCAGTGCCTAGATATACAACCATGCGAAACTGTAAAGCTAGACAACATGACTTCTTTAGCGAGAGCAACAAACTCCTGCATGTTTGCTTTTATAGACAGGAAGTCAGCAGGGTTATCGGTCTCAAAGCAGTTTTGCAGATACAGAGTTGCAGCTGCGAAGCACACAGGGTTGCTCTGCATGCTAGGGCAGGAGAGGGCACAAAAAGAATACTGCCAGAGCTTGGACAGCCCTCGTCAATAGCTATGATATAAACACAACAGCCTGTGAAATGGGATTTTGCCTTTTTATAGCCCAAAGCCAAAAATGGTATTTGGTCCCACTAAGTCTTTCTGTCCCCTATAGGTATACTAACACCACTATGCTGAAAAGAGTAAAGAGAATACTTCCACATCAATTTTTGCAACTGTTAATAATCCTCATCCTTTCAAAACATGTGTTTGTCTTGTCAGAATAACTGTTCACATTCATTAACTTTGAGTTGTTTGATGCTATGCTGTAATTTTTCATTAGGAACATCTGACTGAAAAAAAAAAAAATCAAAGACCAAGTGAGGCTGTAGTATTAAAAGGTATCTTGTTTTAAAATCCTCTTAGGGTGCTCCTTCTGCTCATGAGCCTGTACTTTATCTGTTAACATATTGGAGAAATTATAGCATTCCCATTACGTACAGGCACATTTGATTTTTTTTTCTAAACACACCAGCAGTATTCCTTCTGTCTACATGTATCTGCACGTATTCACCAGCCATTACAGCAGGTGTGTTTTACCTGGGAGAGGCCAGAATATTCATCTTTTGAGATTCTGGTTCATCCGAGTTATAAACTTTGGGCAGCCAAAGTCACTGGTCGTTCTGGAAGAACTAAGAGTAAGTGAAAAATCATAAATGCGTAGAGCATCTGCAAAACCAGGAGCATTCTTTTACTAATTGTCTTTCAGAGCCTGAATCTTCTCACACGCAAGATAATACATCTGCTTTGCAAGAAGGATGAAGAGACACCATTACAGAATAGACTATATTTATATCCAACCGTTCCAGCGGAGCAGATTTTCAATCTCACACTGAAAGCCTCTTCTTTGCAAAATTGTGCTTCTGGGGCATACAGTCCTTTCCCATGTATCTTTGGAGTTCACTAGCATCTGGGAGCCACTTCCTTATTCAATGTCCTTCCCACCAGGTGCAGCACCAAGGGCTCTTACAGCTCTGCACACACACGTGTCACCCTGAGCAGAGCTGGCAAAAACTGGGGGAGAGCTAGAGGAGCATGAACAGCCCCGAGCCTATTATACAAGTGCCACCAGGAGATCCCGTGTCCTCCATTTGAAGTGACACGGTGTGCTGCTTTAAGAGCCGTTGAGGGAGATGAGTTAGAAACCCCAGAGCTTTCTTGCCTTGGGTCATCCTCCCCCTAACCACCTTTTTTCCCCCCTCTTCAAGGAAGTTGGGTCTGTGGTGCACAGACTTTCCATGTCTGCAGTTGCTCATAGCCCCTTGTTGTGGTTTCTTAGGAGCATTCCTGAACTGTGAACTCGCTGATTCTTCCAGATTAGAGCAAGGAAGCCAGTCCAAGCACCTCATATTCCCCCCTCGATGCAGAGACAGAGTTCAGCTGGTTTGTGCATGGAGCCTGAGCTCCAGAGAAGAGCTGAAGCTAGAAGTGGCTGCTGATGGCTATCACAACAGGATGCTCGCTGCACATTGTCATATAAAGACATCATTGCTTTCCAATAACGACTCCAACAGCTGCTTTTCTGGCTTTGAAGCAGATACCTCTGAGTGAGATATATGGGTGCCTGTGCCCTTTTCTTTCCCTTAGACTACATTTAATATCCATTTACTAAAGTTTATTGCTTTTCTCTTTAATCCAAATGATGATTTCATGCAGCTCATTCAGCTGCAAACATAGCTTTTCCCATGAAAGATATACATACATATATATATATATGTATATATATATATATATACACACACACACACATTTAGGAAGATTTTATCTGACCAGCCCGAGGGCTGAATGTCCACTCAACAGCACAGACACCTGAGCAACTTGGGAGCAGAAGATCCATTGACAGGCCATAAGGTTCTGCTCTAATTCAGTTTGGATATGTCTACATGCTATTCTACAGACAGGAGTCTGTTCTACCTGTGCTCAAATACGGAGAGCCAGTTTTGACCCCAGCATGACATAACTGTTGCTAGTACAGACTTTTGCCCAAGTTAACGAGCTCTGCATAGACATAGCATGTACTAGGACAGGTACAGAGTCCTACAGAGTCACGTGGCTTTTAGTCGCTTCAGTGCATGCGGTAAACAAGCTCATGCTAGCCTGCAAAAGACCATGCGGGCATAACCTTAAATACTCTCCAAAACTCCAGCCCACATCCTCATTTCCCTTAGATTCCCTTGATACAATGTTGCGATTTGTTTTCCAATTGCTATAGCAATTACCTAGGCAGGTGTCTGACTCACTTAGGTGATTCCTCTTTAAAAAAGACTAGCCTAAGGTAATGCCAGGGACAGATTCCCATCTAGAATTCGTAAGCGTTGGTAAATTGTGCTTACCAAGCTTCGAGGCGTGTGGCAGCTCCTGCTTTCCTGAGGAAGAGCCCACGTTTCTCTCAGGTCTCCTGGGCTCGCAGAGGCTGCAGCAGAGCTCCCAATCCCCAGCTGCCAAGGCTATGGCCAGCGTTGGCTGCTCTGGTGGAGCTGAGGCCTCAGCATCGCTTTGTCCTGAAAAAGATTTTGGTAAAGCGTTAGGAGAGCAAGGGGGAGGGGGAGTTTTAAAGTTTTTTTTTTGATTAAAATTGCAAATGGGAATCAGTTAATCCTAAATGAACCCATCCAGCTGTGAAAGACCTGGAACTTGCACTTAATCATACAATATTTAAACTTGATTGAAGATTTGATGTACAATCCTGATTCAGTCTTTCACCTTACTCAGTAAAACATATAAGCACATACTATTGGCAGCAGATTTCAATATACTTAGGCATATACTTACAGCTGAGCACAAAATTATATTTCCTAATGATGAGTGAAGAGTTTAAAAAGATGCTTAAATATTTTGCTAATTCAAGGCCCACACCAGTATTAGGTGTTACAAATCTACAGTTCCCAGTCTGCCTAATTCACAAGATAGACGTGTGAACCACTGATGTTCCTTCTTTGCACTTTTATAAGTTCAAATTCAAAATGGGAGTTTATTTATTTATTTATTTATTTATTTATTTATTTATTTATTTTTACAGTGAGTCACTACCTCCTATAGGAAAAAAAAAAAAAAGAACATTTATTGATGGAAATTCCCATAAAGCTTTAGGGTTAAAATGGCAAAACAACATCCATTGCTGTATATCAAACACAAGCAGGATATTCAGAGCCTGACCTTCTAGATTTCAGTCTAAAATTTTTCCTAAAGGTTATAGCTGGTGGCCTTAATTCCACAGAAACACGGACTCCCTGCTCTGATGCAGGAGGCCATTAAGACACGAAGGTTCCTGCCAGAGACTACGAACACCTTCAGACATCCCACCCCAAACTGTGATGAGTAATACAGCATTCATCTTCCACTCTGAGCAAGCTGTGGCATTGCCAGCTCTCACCCGAGCAGCCAGTGAGTCAGCAAACGGAGATGTCTCCAGCTGTAGTACAGGCAGCACATGCTAGTACAAGCTAGACTACTATTTAAGGTCATTCCTAGCTTCTGCATGGCCCTAGGCCAAATCGTATTTGCAGGGCTGCAGCCAACTCCTCCTCCTCCTCTGTGAAATTATCCCATCAGACCCAATGTACAGTCACTTCCTCCGCATGTCCCCGGGGCTCTTTGGGCCGGGGTGGCTTCCTTTGCTGCCGCCACCACCTACACACAGTGCTCCTGCCACAGTTTGGGACACCTTTCTCCCAAAAGTGCAGCTGGAGCTTTGTTTTCTGGGCAGTAAAGTCAGGGAAATCACTCACAAATGCAGCTGGGGCTACAGTCAGACCATAAATGGGGAGCTTTGGGCCTTGTTATGAACTTTCATTTGGCATTTAAACAATTGTTTTCATGTGACTGTGCATCCAGCTAAGAGGTTTGCGGCACATGGTTTTCTGAAGAGCACAATCTCTTGGGCCTCCATAAATCTCACAGACTTTATGACTAACCGCGCCTGGGTGAATACGCTAGCCCCGATTCAGGGATATTGCCAGGAGGTAGATGATCCAGGTCTTCCCTCAAGGTCAAATGCGAAAACTTCATTGTACTGGAGCACATTTGAAAACCAAGGGGAAATTTATCCCATCTTTCTTTTACAAAGGTGGAAGTAGATGAAAGTTTCACTATAATCCTCAGTAACGTCTTTCATGTTGAGCATGCTTTATATTTGTCATCAGTTCATGATACCATCCCAAATGCTAACAACAATATTATAATGCAAAAAAAATCTTTCAAAAATTTAATGGAGAAAACTGTAGGAACAGAATAAAACGAGCTGAGAGACATCAACAGGGTAGGCGTTTCAGCTTCACTAAGCCTTCATTTATTGCTCTTCCCCCAAAGATCAATGAAGACCTTACTCTTGAAATGCAGAACAGGTTAGAGATTAAAGTACTAGCTGAAGATTTTCTCCCAGCAGACATTTTGTATGATTTCAGACGACGCTCAGTCCCTTGTGCCACTCCTCCTCACCTGCAAAATGGCAATAGCAATCCTGCCTTATAGGGGTGCATTGCAGAGTGAAATGCTTTTAAGAATCACAGAAATAGCTTTGAAATTATAAGAGCCAATGGGGCTTATACTTAGATTTCACAGCAAGAAACTCAGGCAAACTTCTGAGCCAGCTGAAAAACATCACTTTAAATTCTACTCATTTATACTTTTTCAATTCCATTTATGTCAACAGCCCACTTACCCCTAATCTATTTATGCCTCTAGCTGCACTTGAGGTGAGAACATTGACATTTTGAGCAAAAGTCTTCAAAAAACAAGTTAAATAAGGACAGGTTCTTGATCCTAGGCCCAGTTCATTTAGAATCAGTGAGAAATGTTACTGTGATAATTAATGAAGTGTTTGCAAAGGAGGCCCTTCATAGTTTTGCAGAAAAGAAGGCCATATGTAAAAGAGCGGATCACTAAATTAACTATTAAAATGGCTCCGAGAGACAGAGCCTGTGGAAAATTAAGTGCATCATTCTGGGCTGCAGAGAAATGCTTGCCTCCATGATGCTCTGGACGGGCTCCTAGGGAGGCACCAGAACAGGTGGATCCCTTCTCTCACACAAAACCTAGAAGAGCCCAGGTAGTGCCAACCTCTTTAGACCAAAGTCAACAGCCAAAGCCACTTAGAGGGAAAGACTTAAGGCCAAGGTCCGGCTTTGCCTGATGTGGAGCAAGGATGGGAACCCTTGAGTCAAAGCTCCCAGAGCAGTTACAATTACCAGCTGGCAGTCTCTCAGCTTTGCCTTAGGAACTTGCTCTGCTTTGTGTCACTGGCTAAACATGCGTTGGAGCAAGGACAGGAAGCTGTTCTCACAGTTGTACAATATTCCATAAAATGGGGGACTCTGAACAGGAGAGGAGCTCACCCCAGATCAGCTGCTAGGGAGAACTTTATTCAAGTCTTTGAACCAGGCAGAAAGGGCATTCATTACAAAGCTACTGGGCAGAACAGGAACACTTTCTCCTGGTTTTTATTTTCCAGTAGGTTGAAGCACACTCCAAGGCACCTACTGAATCAGATGAACACAAGCTAGAGAAGGGAGCATCTAAGTTGTGAAAACTACTCAAACTTAGCTGTGAAAGAACTGCCAGCTTCCTTAGCGTTATCAAGTGATGAGCATAGAGTAAGCTGTCATACTTTTAACAGTATCAGGATTCTAAAAAAAAATCTATCTAGTAGACACATTTTCAACTCTTATTTCATGAGAGAATGTAAACATTAAAAAAAAGAAAAAAATCCTTCTTTATACCATCCAGGTCACAGCAGCTAACAGAAAAGGAACAGAATCACAGAATGGTTCTGGTTGAAAGAGACCTTTAGAGATCATCTAGTCCAACCCCCCTGCTCAAGCAGGGTCACATACAGCACGTTGCCCAGAACCCTGTTCAGATGACTTTTGAGTATCTGCAAGGATGGAGACTCCACGACCTCTCTGGGCAACCTTTTCCAGTGCTCGGTCAAGCTCACAGGCAAGAAGTTTTTCCTCATGTTCAGGCAGAACTTCCCGTGTTTCAGTTTATGCCCATTGCTGCTCATCCCCGGTCACTGGGCACCACTAAAAAGAGTCTGGCCCCATCTTCTTTACACCCTCCCTTCAGATACTTCTACACATAAGATCCTCCCTCAGTCTACTCTTCTCTAGGCTGAATAATCCCAGCTCTCTCAGCCTCTCCTCACGTGAGAGATGCTCCAGGCCCTTCATCACCTTAGTAGCCCTTCTCAGGACTCACTCCAGTAGCTCCATATTTCTCTTGTACTGCAGATCCCAGACCTAGACACAGTACTCCAGGTGAGGCCTCACCAGGGCTGAGTAGAGGGGCAGGATCACCTCCCTCCACCTGCTGGCAACACTCTGCCTAATGCGGCCCAGGATACAATTGGCCTTCTTTGCCTCAAGAGTACATTGCTGGCTCCTGGTCAACTTGTCATCCGCCAGGACCCCCAGGTCCTTCACCGCAGAGCTGCATTCCAGCAGGTCAGCCCTCAGCCTGCAACAGAATAAGTCTTCCTATCATTAAGTTTCATCTGTTATGCTGTTCCTCCTAACTGGAAAAGGATAATGGATTTCTTAAAATTTTACTTAGTCTGTGAGGCCTTCTCAGAAACAAAGACAATAATAAATGTTGGGGTATCCACATGCTAGCTGGGTTTTATGAGGTTTTTTCCTGAATAAAACATTGGTTCATTTGTAAATTAAAAACATTTGTTTGTTGTGCAACCCCCTTTTACATGACACAAATATCAAATGCAGAAAGTTAAAGAATGGTGGCTTGTTTACCAAGAAGTAAATATACTCTCAATTTAGAAGAAAGTTTTTGGTTTGAGGGTTTTTCTTTGCCCCAGCATAAGGCAAATATGCCAAGAATAAGCAAAGAAAACACTTCAGAAAAGCCAAAATTTGGTTTGAATTTAGGACAATTATAAAGAGGTGATTCTTCTTTTCTTTGAACTACTAACGTTACCTGCAACTAGTTCTACATTCATCAATCGCAAATCCTATTCAAAGTTGCACAGGCTTATGTTCGCTTTCATAGCTAGAGGAAAGATGAGGAACCACTAGATTGGGCACTTCCCTAGTATCAGCCACCAATAATTAGCTTATTGAGGAAAAAGCATTATGTTTCAAGTAGCAATACTGACTTATGACAGGGCCAGCACCACTGAACTAAAAACAGTAGCAGGTGCTGAATCAGAGGAACGTATCTAGCTGCAAGACAGAGCTGCGACAAAATTAGAAAGCTGCTCAAAGATGTAAGCAAGATATACCATGGAAGTATATACTGAGGCATAAGCAGCTGTCTTTGGCAGTTAGATGCAGTATACCAAGTAATTTCTCAATTTGCAGATTCTTCTGCACTTTAAGTGTATAACAGGGCTCAACAACACTTCTGGAGGATTAGTGAAAACCGAGTTTCTTGTAAACTTGTATTACAGTTGATCTGAAAGGTTGACAAAGAAAAATCAGTGGGTCCTGGAGAAAAAATTAACTCTGGAAAAACACAGAGTAAGTTGCAAAACAAGCTTTATGGAAAACGAGAGGCAGCTTCTAGGTGGGAAAATGGACAGCATGTCACTTTGTGAAGATTAGGCAAAGGCTGCCCCTGCTGTGATTTGCAGTGTAGCTTTCCAAGTGTCTGATGTCTGTCCGGTGTCCGTTCACGCCAATGCAACGGCTCCACCGGAGCTCAAAAGCAGAACTCATCTTTTTCCTATCCACTGTTGATAAGAGTTCAAGAACCCACAGTCCACTTGCATTTATACTGACTGTAAATAATGAGCTTGTTTTGATAAGAGAAACAATCGCAGAACTTTTCTGAAAAAAGCTTTTTTTTTTTTTAATCCCTTTATTCTGACAACATGCGGATTTAACGTCGCTTCTCCCTTCCCTGTCTTGTCCCCTGTGACTGCTGATCCTTCTCCACATTTTGGTTTTATACCAGAAGCAAAGTACAGGGATGCTCTGGCATGCTTATACACCACGCTCTTCTCCTAAATGGAATGTCCTTCGTTATTAAAGTGTTCCCCTACAAAAAAGAAAAGAAAAAAAAAAAGGCTTGCCTCAGTTATTCACCCTCACTTCCATTGTTAGTCAATTAGATATGTGCAACATTCTTGTGTGGGGAGCACACCCGGTCTCCGTTTTAATTGGATCCATGTTTTAATAAGTTCAAAAGAAACCATTTTTCTCCCCAAACCATGATGTTGTTCCAACTTTCAGAAGAAGTCTGCTCCTGAATGTTCTTCTTTTTACAGCCTGTTTTGGCTTGTTTGCTTGCTTTTTTGAATTTATAATCCAGGAGTAAAATTCTGAGCGAGAGACCTCAATTTGTCCCAACTTTTTTTCTGTAAGATGCTGGATACGTGAGGTTTTTGCTATTTCATAAGAATGGTGATAAATCTAAGAATATTGTTGCAACATTCAAAAAAAAAAAAAGATGCTGTGAAATAGCTCAAAACTTACAAATATTTATAACAAATCAGTCCAGTACTATTTTCTGAAATGTTCTGGTCATTTCTAGCAACGACAAGCACGGCCTTGGCCCATTCTTCCATGAGACATACAAACGCAATTTGCAGCGGCAAAATGCGTCACTGCAAGTTTCTCAGACACAGTCCTACTCGATTCTCAAGTCAGGCCAACACAAGATGTTTTACACATTGCAGCAGCAGCGCTGCAGGTCAATTTTGCATCCGCCTAAGCACAGGCTTCTTATTACTGTTTCGACACGAATTTCACTGACACTTAAACCTTTCTGGGAGTGCAATGGGACATTGGAATGAGAGTAACTGATGTCTGCCATCCACTTTCAAACTGATAATATGAAGTACCTCTATAAGAGAAAAAATGAAATATGAGATCTTGTGTTCCAGTAACTAAATCATAGATGAAGATGACAAGGACTACCACCGCAGTCTATGCACTGAATGCCACAGAGGTTGTGTCAGCAAGATGTTGGTTCAGGCAATAGGGCATTAGTGACCATGCTCACAAGTGCCTCATGTTCTCCTCACATGTGCTCCATACCATGCTCTGGATCTTGTAGCAATACCAGATGATTTCATAACAGCAGCTGGCTGGAAAATGATTTTTTTTTCTTCATTTTCTCTCAAAAAGTTTCAAGGGGATTTTTTTCTCATGCCACATCAAGATGAAACCAAACCTTTTTTATTTTATTCAGAAAATGGAATAAAGAACCAAGGGAATAGCCGAGATGAGCGCCCAGTGCACTCTTATGAATTGTGCTAAAGTAGGTTCAAGTCCCTGCTCAAAGTGTCACATAGCAGGTAAGCATCTTAATCAGCAAGACAGTAAGAGGTTGGCCAAGTCCGTCCCATCAGAACTGCATCACTTTTACGTAAGTAAGGTTTTGATGACCTGGTTACCCTCCTAAACGGAATGTTCTGAACTACAAAAATGCTCCTCTACAAAAAGAGGAAGGATGACTTGAATCCTACTTCTCCCATGATTAGCGGCTGGCTAGCCCACGATGCTTCCCTTCCTCTGACTTTTACGAGATTCTAGTTAGGCAGAGAGCGCTCTTCCAGATAACAGTTTAATCAAAACTGCTCTGTTTCCAAGAACAGCTTTGGAAACCTACTGGCACCAACATTTTCAAAAATTTGCAATCATCTGCTCAGCCTTTTTCTATTAAAATGGCTCTCTGCTTCAAGCTGAGTGCACAGCTTGTTAGAGTGCTGAGTGTTTGCAGTCCAACTCCAAGCCTGAACACTGATGCTGGGCTTCTCTCTCCTGTTTTTTCAGACTGGAAGAGGATCAGACAACAGATTTCTCCCAACTCGCTCCCAAGGGGTGGATTTTAGGCCATTGTTACAATTCCATTTCTAGTTCCATCAGCGCTAACGATGCTTGGTTCCTTGGGCAGTTAAGCCTTGTGCTCAATTGATTTTAAAACTAAGCTACACTAAAGCACTTTTGTGAACTCAATTCTTTGTCTCCAACAGCACTCTGCTTGCTTCGCTCAGGTACCCAGTTATGCACAACATAACGCTCCCAATCTCTTCATATTCCCTAATACTTCAACACCCCTAGCTCTCTCCAATACCCATTTGCCTACTCCTCTAGCAGGGTAATAAACATCAGGAGCTATGCTTAATCTAAAGCTATCTGCCTCGGCCAGCTGCCTGGCCAGGAGCTGCATGCAATCAGAAAAACAAGCCGCTCACTGTTTTTCAGGAGCTGGTGTGCCAAGGGGGCTTCGGGGCTGCAGGCAGAACTATAAAATCACAATTAGATTTTGCTGAAGCTTCCCAACTGGTACAAAAGTTGCTGGAGAGGGCAGAACGGTAAACTGGCACATGCACCCAGTGGTTGCATAAGCCTTATTTTGTTAGGAAACCAAGCCAAAGACCACAGTTACAAATGACACACGGGGCCCAGCACTCAGTCAGGGTGGCTGTGTCCAAGTCTCAGTTCCCATGTAGGTATTTTTGAGCCCAGATTTTGAGATGCCCTAAACTTTAGCATCAGCTGCATCAAAATGAATCTCTCATGCATTTAGAAAGACAAAATACACAAACTATCTGTGACTTACCCATGAAAGGTTCCAATAACCATATAGCATCACTACATGAGTAGTTATCACTGCCAATTGTTTAAATCAAATCAACCCTGTTTATTTTCAGAATTATAGCTATTTAGTTCACCTCTCATTGCCAGCTAACCTACCCATGTGGGCATTTTCCCCATCTCCTATTTTGAGCATCCAGAGAAGATGCACTAGTTACAGCTCCTCTTACTTTGAATGTCTTTAGCGTGCATCTGTGAAAAGGGGAGCCACCACACTGACACTTCAGGTCAGACTGTCAGGCAAACCTCACCTCTTTGAAAAGTTAGTTTCAAGAGGTCAAAAAGCAGTTGTTGCCAATTTTATATTGGAAGACTAAGAGAAGCTCGGCTTCTATTATGATTTCAGTGTTTTTATTTTAGAATCTTTATATGAACCAAATCTTATTTTTCAAGTAGTAGTTATATAAAATGGATTGCCACCTTTGTGAGAGGCAGCTTACTACCCCAAAATGAAGATGACATCAAGCAACAAGCACAAATTCACGCAACAACCAAAAATCCAGTTGTACAGCATCGTGCCCTGGGAATCTAGCGCTGTTAATCACCACTTTATACTGATTACTTTTCTTGACTGGCAGGGAAGAAAACGTCTAATAGGAGCCTCATCTTGTACTCAGCAAAGTTCATCCAAACGTCTGAAACAGTCACAAGGTCTGACACAGGCAGTGATCAGATTTGTTTCATTTTCTTATTTTCCATGAACCAAAGTGACTTGGAACCACAACATTTTTCACTCCCCAGGAAAGTCTAATACCCAAACATATTCCGATTTATACACAAAAGTTCAAACTGCATTTGCTTATGCTACAGTAGAAGAAATGGTCGCTTGAACGTACAGTCATCTGTTGCAAAGCAAACTGCTAAAAATACAAACAGATCCATACTCACCCCCTGGGCTTCACCAGATAAACAGCAAGAACAGGCAAACGCAGTAAAGCTAAGCTCTCTGCTTGTGTCAGTAAACACTTGTAGGCAAAGACTTTGTCGGAGAAGGTTTATGCAGCTTTGATACCCATCACAAGAAATGCTAAGCCCTACTCGTACGTGCCTGTAACACACAACCTATCTAGAAAATTCACTGCTTTAGCTCACCAAGTTGCAAAATACCCCAGCAGCTCGTAGTGTATTCTCTCTTCCCAAGTCTCGTTCATCCTTAGTGCTGCTGTTTCTTCTTCACCTCTGCAGCAACGACCAAAAGCGCAGCTCTGCTGGGCCAAGTGCGCCCCACGCTCCCAGAGCCCTCCCTGCAAAACTGCATGGGGGAAACTCGCTGCCTTTCTAAAGGCTTTGCTGACCTTTCTCGAAGGGCAGTGACCTTTCTCACTGGAGCAGGGAGAGACGGTACCTGCCTGGCTCAGAAAAGCTTCTGGGTGGCAGAGGAAGGATTGGCAGGGCAGGGCGCGCCGCAGCACCCTGCGCCCAGCAGCCAGCTCCCCTCCAACAGGGACCCAAGCCCCGAGCAGACCTCGGGGCAAGGCGTGCTTGCCAAGAAACCCAGGAGGGACTGGCTGCGTGCAGGCAGCCCGGCTCGCTGCCAAAACACGCTCAACTGGAAGGTAGGATCCTCTTGTCATCACATTTCTCTGCGAGTCTTTTGTTAATCAGCACCAGACAACAAATCTAAACTTCCTCCACTTAGAGAGTTACTTTGTTTCAATTTATTACTGCATGTCCTAATAAAACCCAGCTTGCAAGGGTTTTTTTGTTGTTGAAGTGCTTGCTTTAAAGAGGAGTGTGACAACTCCTCCTCAATACTATGGCTGACCCAGAACCCTGCAACATTTTAAGATTATTAGAGGAGGAGAAATGTACATATAGTGAATGAGATACCGGCAGACTATTTTGTCCTTTTAGATCACAATCCCTCCTCTAGCGGTAGCTAGTACCAAACGTTTCTCAAAAGGTACAAGAACTCCAGCAAACGGATATTACAGAAACACCTGGCAAGCAAGGGAACGTCCCTCCCATTCTGAGGTTCCCGGTGCCCCGCACATGTTTCACAGAGCACCGGAAAACCTACACGGGAAAAACAAGCCGAAAGCAGAGCTTCTTGCAACGCATAAAGAAAAGGGCATTTTTTCCACTTTCTAAGACAGTAAACTATGATGTTGCAAGTCAACAGAAAGATTATAAAACACGTTCATTAATACCCCACAAATTTTCTGTCAAAAATCTTGTACTTACATCGAGTTGTACAGTGCCCATTGAAACGCCTTCATACAAGTATGAAACAGTAGGAAAATATAGTCAGCACTAGATTTGTTTCTTAATACTCTCTGTAAAGAGCATGTTAATATAAAATACCCAAATTAAAGGAGTCAAGGAGAGTCCTGATGAGCAAACATATTAACCTGTATAAGAATTAAATATTTTTAAACGAATGGATTTTTTTTTTTAAGCAAGAAAAGAGGAAAACCACATAAAAGAGCTCCCCAAAGACATTTCTACAGTGCTAGAGTTTCAGTGGTAAAATAAATGCAAATAAACTTCTGTTCTGGTAAGGCAATAATGTAGTTTTAGAGCGTAAAACATGTTGTGGTTTATTTTTCTTCAAATTGTCTAAAAGGAGCAAACAAATTCAGTCAGAGACACCAGGGATATATCATCATCTGTTTTCCAGGGCAATGGACTGAGGCTCAGGAATCGGAGACCTCCCCTTTAGCTTTGCCATGCTGGTGCTTTGCCACAGTGGTATTTGCAGCAAGCACACTTAGGCTGTCCTGCCCTTGGCACAACTGGGATGTTAAGGAATCCCCTTTCCTAAGGAAAATCAGTCAGGAGTTTCTGGAAGCGCTCAGCATGGCTCCACCCCTAATTAATTCCGACACAAAGCACAATTTCAAGCGTCAAGTTGTTTTTCCAAGGAACGCGCTCTATGAGGTGTTTGCTTTAACAGCGCTAGCCCCTGCAAAAGCTATCAACTATCTGCAGCGGTCCTGCTCCCTCCTGAAACGTTCCTCTGTTAAAGACTTTACCATCTGACAGGAACTCATTATCTTCCGTGCTTACGCTACCCACCTCACACTTGTCGGTCACGTTGGTATCAGAAGGGAAATTTGAGGTTTTGCCTAAGCTAGGATGATCGTTTCCTACGCGTACGGGCAAGGCACACTGTTCAGGCATTGACCACACAGAGAGACACCCCCTTTAACCCAGGCCAGCAAACGCAGACAGACTAGAACTACCTTGTTTCTTTTAAAAACAACAAGGAATAAAGAGCTCCTTCATTTCAGGCAACTATCCAGGAAATCGGAGCATTTTGTGGACCATTCCTGGGGATTACCTGCTAACATCTCCATTTCGTTCCTCCTGCGGCCTTGGTTTTGTGTAGTAAGGAATGAAATTTACCCCTGCCCAGGAGAAAAAAAGAAAGATTGTGGTATCCAAAAAATTAACTAAAATAAGCCACAGAGGAAGCACACAGCACGGAGCCGTGCATAGCATCAGGGCAGCATATTTCATTTCCATTCCCTGTGGAGCCAGTCTTTCCCAACACCAATTGGTTTCCTTGCAGCCCTCATTTATGCAGCTTTTCGGCAGGGGAATGACAGGAGAATGTTTTTGGAACAAGATTTAGCTCCAAATCAATAATAGTATCACAGTCTACAACTGAGTCAATTGTGTTTCCTGCACAGAATGAGACAGGGGAAAGCTTAGAAACCAGATGATCAATCCAAAACTTTTCTATGAATTTTCATCTAGATTTGTAAACATAACTTGTCATCTCCCTGACTCTTTTTGCCTACTTTTCAGATTGAAAATAAAACTTATTTATCATAAGATAAGAGGTGAGTGCACGCATACTAGCGGAAAACTTAATTTTACTGGTGAAATTCCCCAAGGCATTTAGTAATGGCATACTTTTGGCAATAAAGCTCACAGAAAACAGAAATAGGCCAATGCTGAAAAAACAGTCACACTCACAAGGCCCAATCCAGAACACCTTGCAACCCACCTGGTCAAAAAGTTGTCTGCTCTTTCTTGAGGAAACAAATACTGGCTTTCAAATATCAGTCACCTCCAGCTGGTGCTTACTTCAAACCACAAAGTAGGCAAATTAAAAAAAGTTGATTCTCATAATTATTTTGATGAGTTTGAGAAAATTGAAATCAGCTTGCTGGCTAATCTGTGAGCACAGAAACAAGTGAAATGAATTTCAAGTTACCCATAAGGTTATTTATTGAAAAGCTCAAATATGCCTCCAGCTCACTGGAAGTCTCCCAAGAGACACATACTTAACTTCTAAGAGGGTCTAAGAAGAGACATTTACAGATGCTTGATTTTGAAAAAACAGCAGATTCCCAGGCTTCCAGTGGGTGCCTGTCTTTCCCCTTCGCCAGCCAATGCACAGGTAGCGGCAATGGTGATACACGGCTTTGTCTCAGCTCCTTCATAAAATAACCTCCACAGAGGCATCTCCACAGATTCAGTCCACCGTGTAGCAGAAGAGGGGCCATTCTCTGTCCTCACTCACTATATGCCAACTTTACAACTTTTGCAAGAAATAAGATGGCAGATTACTATTTGCTTTCAAACATTTGTCCAGAATTTTATGAATACATAATAGAAGTGTGAATTGCACGTGCATTTACCAACTCTACACTACACACGTAACAAATCCTGTTTAAATATCTTTCCTTGTAGGTAAACTAGGTTACGTCCCTGCGGACAGAGGCAGTATCCCTACATATACTCCCAGCAGGTCAGATACGCAGCAACTGTTTTAACCAGATGTGGGGCACAAATGACTATGCCCTGCCTCTCTGGGGAGGTGGCCCATGTCTGGCTTTCTTGGAGCACTAGCAAGGCAAATAAGGCCTGTACTATGCTGGTAAACAGGCCCTTGGGACATCACTCCATACAGCCTGTGGAGAACCGATCGCTTTAGTCTTTAGGCTATGGCAAAATCTTACTCCCAGGTAAAGGAGAAGCATGTCTCCAGTGTAAGGCGCATAAGACAGAGGAGGAGGGGGGAGGAGACTAGGAGGTAGAGAGAGAAAAGGAATGGAAAAGACACCAGCTTTGTCAAGAAATAAAATACACAGGGAAACACATCCAGGTCTGATGCGTGGCTTTATAAGAGTTTGTATAGTCTGAAAGTGTAACTGCAAAACTGTTTTGGCCTGGTCTGACACCTGCAGAAATTTTAGATCCTCATAGGAACCTTCTGAGAAGAACACACAGCAACGACTAGGAGACACTCAGCGTTCAATAATGAAAGACTCATACAGCCCTGCCTGTGAGACAAATAACGTAATTTCTCTCACTTTGAGGAAATAGAAGCACACAGAGGTTAAACGTTTTGCCCAGGGCTTCAGTGAGTCATGCTAAAGTCAGCAGTTGGACTAGGGAGTCCTGAGCTCTTGCTCCTTTGCTCCAATCAATTGACCGCTTTCCCTCTTTCATGACCGATGAGTCAGCTACTGTCTAAGGAGGGCATTATACACTCTTTCATGAGGAGAGGCTAATTCCTCCTCTGCACGTACTGTTGGGTATAACAATCTGATGTTACCAAGATAATCAGTCCATTGTCTCAGTACATTAATTGAGACAAATGGTGTAATGAATCACTGCTGAGGTGTCTGCTTCAATGTCTCCTCTTTGTTTACTGCTCCCAAGATTAATGCATTCATTCCCGAGAGGTGACTGCTGATGTTCTCCCTCTGTGAGCACTGCTGCTGGGACACTTTGTGCGCTCGTACTATCTCATTTGCAAAATATTTTCCTTATGCAGATTTGCTATTTTCAGAGCCTTTGGAGAATTCTTTTTCCATGCCAAGTGTTTTTGAGGTTAAAAGCAAATGTGAGGAATCAAACCAAAACAATTCCCCTTGCCTCTCACTTGAGCTGAAAATGGGAACCCATCATTTAAAAGCCTCACCAAGCAGGATAAAGGTTAAAATGATATTGTCAGCTGAGTATTAATCACGGGAGCATTTATCAGGGGCATCTGTGACTCAGCTGCCAGTAGGGGAACCAGAGCCCCTCAGGCACAGAGCCAAAAGAGCGGTGATGCCCACTTTCTTTACAGCAGGGCCCAGCATTGGGTATTACCCATGTTCATGTTTTCACCTTTCAGCAGAGTCGGTTCCTGAAATCCAGCTGTTTGGAAAAAACACCAGCTAAATCATTCCCCCAGAGAGCAAGCCATAGCTGCCAGAGCCAAAAACATGGGCCGTTAAAGCTTGAGCTAAACGCCTAAGCCAAGATTGTGACACGCCTGCACTAACAGATGGCCATACTTGGGATTCACTTCTTTATCTTTCCTCTTCTAATCTCAGTAAGTTGCAGTCAAAGCACAGTGAAAGGATTTCCCTTGACCTCTTTTGCTGCGACTTCGGCAGCAATCCAGGTCGCCTCCCTTGGCAAGGCACGGCAGATCGAAGCAAGTCAAAGTGGCACTGCCACTCTTAGCACCCCTCCAGGATCAGCCATCATCCTCTCTTTGCTTGCTCCTGATGAAGGCTCACTGAAGGGCTCTCAGCAGGCGGCCACTCCTCTGCCCACACTCCAGCCTGGCTAGATCTGAGCTTGCTTAAGGCTAACAGTCACTTGGGTGCTTTTACACACTCCCAAAGCCCCAGGCCTTGACACCCCATTAACACGGCTCCACAGCTTCTAGACACAGGCAATTCATGCACAGGTGGCACAAGCAGGCACACATATACCTAAAACTATGAAGTCAGGCTCTGCATTTCTTCAGACAGCTCTATTTTTCCTGTTTCAAAATTCCACCTGGCAGAGAAAAAGAGGAAATAGCCCTTGCATTTAGCCCTGCAACTTTTCCCTTTAAGGGTGGTGTAATCCTATGTATCATTTAAGACTATACAGCAGATGTGGCTAAATCCAGCACACGTGCATTTCCCCTCAGCTCGCAATCAGTGGCTGGAGAAGAATGCTAGTCCTCTCAAATCAAATTATTTAGTGTTAACTGCAGAGGCTAAACTTAATACAAAGTTATTTTAACACAGAAAAAGGCCTTGAAAGAATGCCTCCTATTCAGTGGAGATTAAAATCTTCCTTAAGAGATCTACTGTGAATTAAGCCAAAGTATACACAGAAAAAAACACTTCAGTACCCAACAGAGCTGTACTGTAACCATCCATGGTCATGCCCAGCATCAGTAAATTACTGCAGGTCAGCCACAGCCACATGGGAGTTTAGCAAGAGCTGCTTAATGGTTTAACAGAGCACAAGCGCGCATGTAGACAAAACCCGGAGCAGGGCTAGCAAAGTCGGTTCAGGAGAATTTACTACTAGTGACAGTAGCCTGAACGGTGAAGAACTGGCTCTTTTGAGGACTTCTGAAAGAATAAGACATGCTAGCCCTCAGCCATCCTGATCCTATTCTCCAATATCTATTCAGAGACATCTGTGTCTCTGCCAACCCACCTACAGCAGGCTTTACATATGGGTCCATCAAATACCGTAAGATCAAGCCAGCCACTTGGGAGAAAAGTGCCCTCACGCAGGGTATGGTCTGCATAGAGGCCTTTGTGGAGGCCACAGAGGCATGGCCGGCGTAGCTTTGGGATTAGAGGTGTAAACTTGGCTCTGCACTTTTACTAGGTTCACAGTCAAACCATTCTGGAGGAAGGCAGGACCACGCCTGATTTAGATACAATCAGAAGCTGACACTTGGGTGTCTCCTAGCTGGCTTAGAGCACACTGTTTTGGTTACGCTCTTCACAACTGATTAAATTCCAGGCTCGTTTGGAATTTGTTTCAAATGTGATTGTATTGTATTATGCATTGTATTTCCAGGCTGGAAACAAGTTCTGATGAAGTTTGCTTCCTGGCCAGCAGTTAAGAACTGGTACAGGAAGAGCCCAAAATATTTGACTGCTCTAGTGAAGAAAGGGGTTTCCCTCTGTTAGCCTAGCCAAAACTGAAAGACAGTTTACAGGTTGCTTCTAAATGTTTAAACAATGACACGTCAGAAAGTTCAGTCTGAAACAATAAGAAAACAGTTTTTCAAGGCTAACTCTGTCTTGGGGACATTAATACTCAAGTGAAGCTCTGAATAGGCAGACACTATGATAATAGCTTATGTGTAAAAACATTATTCAGCTGATGTTTTATATAGTAGATGAAAGAGACTAAACTGCATGTCTGTATAAGCAGCTCAGTTCCATATTATGACACATTTTCAGTTCTGTCCCCTCGACTGCATGCCTCTTATGGTACAAAAGCTGAATTATGTGAGCAGACAAGACTTCCAGATCCTTAATTCAGCTAAGGAATAGCAAGTGTCAGAATACAGGAATTTGAATTCAGTTAATATAAATAAATAAGTTAAAGAAGGTAACATCTGCTATTTTGACATCTAGAATTTAATCAGTAGGGATTAGGAAAGAACATTAGGAGTCTTAATTACTACTCTTTCCTTTTTAACCATTTTGTTATGCTAAACGGTCTACAGTATGCTGTAGCAAAGCTCTGCTTGTGTTGCATTTTTAAAATTCAGAGTCACAAACCCTTGACAAAAAGGAGAGACAGCAAACGTACCACTCCTAGGTGTACAAGCATGCTGCTTTGTGGCTTTTCAGCCAGGTACGCCCATTAGGACTCACCCTTCCCACTCGCAAGACAGAAACAGTTTATGTTCATTATTGTAAGAACAATCAAATTACACGTCATTTAATTTCCTTTGAATTTTTATCTGACCATGTCTAAGGACTTCTAAAAAACCCATATAAAACTAATCATACCAGAGAATTCAAAGTGAAGAGATGCAGCAGCAGCTAGGTAGATGAAAGAAGAGTTTCAAAGCTAATATCAGCATCAGTCAGAAAGACATTAACATGTCTTCTCCTACCTGCTGCCCCCCACCAGCCTGCTCCCCTACCCATCACAGCTCATTTTGGTTATAGCCTCAGACACAGTCCCAAGTCTGGTCATTACACTTGGGAGTGCTGCAAAACTGTGACAACAATCAGTTAACATCCCAATTCAGACCTACAGCTACCAGAGAGACTGAGCTCTCATGAAATCCCTTCAGATCCCCTACTCTGCCTCCTTTCTTTCTCCCCGTTTTCAATGCACAAATCGGTTTTCAAAGAAAACACAAAGGGTCCAGTGAGTGATTTAATAGATTCTGGCTTAAATAAAAACTAAATAGTGCAATATACAGTGCTATTCACGCAGCTAGAAAGTATATATAGTCTTTTCAATGGGCTCTCAGAGGAAAAAGAGGGGAGGAAGGGGAAAAAGAGAAAGTGTTTCATAGAATCACAGAATGGCCAAGGTTGGAAGGGACCTCTGGAGACCATCTAGTCCAACCTCCCTGCTCAAGCAGGGTCCTCTAGAGCACATTGCCCAGGATCACATCCAGGCGGGTTTTGAATATCTCCAGGGAAGGAGACTCCACTACCTCTCTGGGCAACCTGTTCCAGTGCTCAGTCACCCTCACAGTCAAGAAGTTTTTTCTCAGGTTCAGATGGAACTTCCTGTGGTTCAGTTTCTGCCCGTTGCCTCTTGTCCTGTTGCTGGGCACCACGGAGAAGAGGCTGGCCTCATCCTCTTGACACCCCCCCTTCAGATACTTGTACACATTGATGAGATCACCTCTCAATCTTCTCTTCTCCAGGCTGAACAGGCCCAGCTCTTGCAGTCTTTCTTCAGAGGAGAGGTGCTCCCGTCCCCTCATCATCTTGGTAGCCCTCCGCTGGACTCTCTCCAGGAGTGCCATGTCTCTCTTGTCCTGGGGAGCCCGGAACTGGACACAGTCCTCCAGGTGAGGCCTCCCCAGGGCTGAGGAGAGGGGCAGGATCACCTCCCTCGACCTGCTGGCAACACTCTGCCTAATGCACCCCAGGAGACCATTGGCCTTCTTGGCCACAAGGGCACACTGCTGGCTCATGCTTAACTTGTCCACCAGGACTCCCAGGTCCTTCTCTGCAGAGCTACTTTCCAGCAGGTCAACCCCCAGCCTGTACTGGTGCCTGGGGTTATTCCTGCCTAGGTGCAGGACCCAGCACTTGCCTTTGTTGAACTTCAGGAGGTTCCTCTCCGGCCAAGGGTTTCATAGGCAGCAAAACCCAATCACAAATTGTGAGAGAATCTATGGGAAGCATGTTCCCTAAAAGATGAGTAAGTAGGGACTGCATGCACAATTATTTTTCTGGTACATGATAGGGGAGATAAAAGGGATGATCTTAAATATCAGCAACAGAAGGAAATGCAAAAAAATATACAAAGGCAAAAAGCGCTACTCAAAAAGAGACACCCCACCCTCCCCATTAGAAGCCAGCCTTCTCCCAAGGCTCTGCAGAAGCACAGGCAGCAGCTCTTGCCTTGGTAGATAAGGAGTCCTGCATTTTGTAATGCAGGATTGTCAGAGGAGTTTTGCACAGTGCACTCTCTGTAGCAATCACTTCCATAGTTTCCTGCTCTTCCTGGGGCTGCCTGTGAAGGAAAGGAGCGGCTGGAAAGGAGGAAGAGGGTAGGGGAAGAATGAGCAAGCAGTTCAGAGGCCTGTGAGACAGAGGGGACTAACAGCCAAATAGGGATTTCCCTTTAGGTCGGAGCAATAAAAACGTATGCCAGAGGGTTGACTTAAGGTCTATTTTGAGGGCTTGGAAAGATGAAATGTAGGATTTAAACTCAATGCAAGATAACATTTTCTTTTAGGAGCTCAGGCTATTTACATTCCACTTACAGCTGTGAAGGGGCACAGATAACACGCTGCCCCAAGCAGTCCCTCCTTCTCCTAGTGTTGACACAGACTCAATTTGCCCCATAGAGGAAGCTAAAAATATTTGTCTTGTAATCCAGTCTGTTCTGTCTTAAGAAGGGCTATTTACAGGTAAATCACCCCACCAATCTCTTCAAAGATAAAATGCTTTAGCTTTCCTGGTATTCCAGAGTCCAATTTTGCAAAGTTTAACTCTGCTTCTACAGTGGTAAAATTCCTTCCTTTTTTATCAGATATTATTTCAGTGAAATTGGAAAATAAGGGAGACCTATGGGCTCTATTAGACAATCTCACTATCAGGTTTGTCCTTTTCTATAACAGCTGTTTACTAGAAACTGTTGAGAGTTTGTTCAAAAAAAACAAGCCACAGAGAAACATCTTATTATGTTTAGCTTTTGCAAATGTTCAGATCCCATTATTTTCATCCTTGATAAATTCTGTAAGACTTTGATATTAGCAACTAAACTTTGAGTTTCCTGTCCCCTCTTAAGGCTTTATATTCTCCAGTGCCTTTTCCCAAACTACCTTCTCCAGATAAAGAGAAACTTCTCTGAATAACACAAAGAAAAGATCTGGGAACAGATACATAGGTTCACACCCCCATCACCAATACCAGTCTCTCCCTCCTGGGGAGGAAAGCAGAAAAATAGCATCTGTGGTGATACTCTGTTGAAGTTGAACCTTCAAACAGATGTTTCATTAGTTTCAAACAACTCATGTTTTCAAACAACTCATGTTTCCAAACAGCAGTACAGGACATAGCTATGATCAAACCGTGATGGTCTGAAAGATAATTTGTTTGCTATCTCAATTCTTTCTTCAATTTTACACCTGTAATTTTTACCTCTTAGCTTGAAGAATGACAGCTATTCCAAATGCACATCTTTGCATGCACCCTTATTAGTATTTAGAGACACGTATAGTGCATGTGGGATTCGCCTGTCTGTCAACAAGAGTCAGCTGCTCGATCATACAGATCTGAAGTGCAGTGCCATGACCGGTTGGTGACCTGCCAGCCAGCACTCTGTGACTCTGAAACAGGAGAGCAAGCATAGCTAGGGAGATGTCAAAATCCATGCAGAAACTAGTCTGGCACTGCAGGTCCTCATCACATAAGTAAATATGCCCCATCATATTCTCACTGTATGAGCAGGTGTCTCATGTCCCAGGCCAACACAGGAGTTAAGGTCTGCACTAGGGAGAGAGTCTGCTAAAGCTGCAGTCAGATCCCTTCACATCGAGTTCCAATTTCTCACAGGAATACTTTCTTCAACTGTCTCCCATCTGGACACCTCCTGATTTTATATATTCTTTTCTTTCTGCAGGAAAAACCAAAAAGGCATGCTAGATTCCTAATGAACAGCTGATCTATTGAAAACAGTCTCCTCATCCTACAACTAGGTCAGCTTCACCAAATAGTACCATCTGGGGGCAAAAACAAATACCTCCATGGACCTAACAATGCCAGTCTCCGCTTTTGTATTCGCGCCCAACAAGCATACACAAAGCAAGGAACCTGGGTTCAGCACCCTGCTCCATTTAGGTTTTGGGTGCCTAGCCTCCTGTTTTTAAAGGAGGACATCCTAACTAACCTGAAAGGCTTCTATACCCACATGCTCAGAGCTTCCACTTGAAAGTCTTCCATGTTCCAGCAGGAAGAGCGTTCTTTCACCTTAAATAACAACCTGATACTTAGAGAACACTATGCTCTTGGGTGCAGGAGATAAGGGTTTGAACCTGTTCAGAAGAGAACTCATCCAGAGTCTCTTACAACTGACAGAACACCCTAACCTATAGTCTATTGACTAGAAAAGGCAGGAACATCAACCTCATGAATCTATGCTTTCCTTCATTTGTCCCCCATCCCTTGAGCACACAAAGTATTTTATTCAGGGTCAAATGACTTTATGAGTTTGTTAAGGGACAGTTTCATTCCAGAAAGAAGTGAAAAATCATGAAATATAATTTGATTCAACTAGGTATCTAAATCTTTCATGTGGGTCAAGAATAAATAGGCAAACAACTGCTCAGATAACCCATTTGTTTAATCCATCCCATGTCCCCATTCGACTGCCTTGTTTTTTCTTCCAGCACAAGTTTTTCTCTATACCTTTACACTTCCCTTCTGCTTTCCTTTCATTCTTTCAGCTTCCTCCTCAGTGAGCTGGGCAAGGCCATTTCAGCTGCTAACCCCTTCCTTTCAGGGCAGCTTGCTGGCTTGTTCCTAACTCACAGGACCCTCATGGATGTCCCGGACTCACATCCACAAACCCTTGCCCTCCTGCTTCCCTAAAGCAGCACAGAATTTAAACAGTGGAAACCTCCCCTTTTACTAGACCTCGCAGCACTTTTACAGGAATTGATGTCAGCTTGAATATGTGGCAATTGGAAAGAGGACATTTGTACTCTGGAAACAGCGAAAGCTCTTTCCTTTGCTTTGTAATTAGATCTTCAAGTTGACCTAATCCAAGTGCTGCATAAAAGGGCTTTATTCTTCTTAGCCTCAGTGACTCCAGTTGGAAAAAAAAGTCAGTCAAATTGCACTAAAAGGTATCCTTAAATCCATTCTGTGGCACAGACCCAAAACTTACTAACAAATGGATCATGTATAATTGGAAAGGAGTCCAGCAGAGTCAAAACACTGGATGACAATATCATGGAAACGGGCACATCTTCTGCAGCTCTGGAATTGAAATCTTATCACAAATGAGACATTTTGGATAAAAAAAGCAGGAATCGCCCGCACCTTCACTTAAAGCTAGAGTAAAAAACATCCAAGAAGTTAGCTGCCCCAATTCCTCTCATTATATTTTGCATTGCCATCCTTCTAGGAGTGGAGATTCCCTTTACACCATAATTCCCAGCTTTCCAGCAACTTGCTGAGTGACAATGGATAAATCACTGGGCCTGCGGGTGTCAGTGTGTCCTATGCAAAGTGTAAGCTGATGAGGAGTGTCACACATAAGCACATTATTACTAACAGGAGATGAGTTCTTTCTAAAGTTTTGCCCCAGACACAAGAAAATATGCCTGTAAGCGCTTCTTAAGGTCTGGCCTGAAAAAGCACTCTAGCCCCAAATTTGCTGTGAAATACAGATGAAGCATTGCACAAACAACTTCTCCCATTTTGCAAAAATAAATCTCAGTAAGAGATCCACGTGGACTGCATTTTCCCCCAGGCCTTTCTTCCCCCACTGGGAACTGAAATACATTTTTAAAATTCTCCCAGTAGGAAACATTCCACGATGTCTCTGCTCCAGCAGAGTCCCAGAAACCATGTAGAGATTATATTTAGTTTTGTTTGAACAAAAAAGTTTTTATCATGGGCCATCTTATTTTCATCAGCACAAGGAAATCTCTGACAGCAGCTCTGCACCTAATTCTTCCAACAGCAAATTCATTTTGAGATTCCTCATTTCCCACCTCATGGTTTCCAGTGTCCTGACACAGCTTAGTACCCTCACTTGTACCAATGCAATTCTTTGTACAGCTGCGCTCTAAACTACGTCTGCATTCTGCAATCAACCCAACATGGGTACAAGTATGTAAACCCATACCACTTCGTAACTCCACATATACACACCTGCATTTTTACTGACTTATTTTAGAAAACCTCCACTCACGAAAATTTATTCAGGACAAGTAAATTTACCAGGGTGACAGCATGTGGAGCTGGGAACTGCTTTCCTCATGAGCTTTCCTGAGGGAGAAGTTGTAAGGGTCATTAATTTGAAGTTAACCAAGAGTTGTGAGTTGGTTTGAAAGATTTTACTGAGAAGAAAGATTTCTTAGGTTGTAGACACAAAATAAGAAATAATCATCCTTTTGAAGGCACAGAAATAAGAATTTGAGTACTCATGCTTTGACAGTATAGCAGGAACAGGTTATGAACTGCAATAAAGTACAAAATGTTCAGATTTGGGGGGGAGGAGTCTGCTTTCCTCAGAAAATTTGAGGCTTCTGTTAGAAAGTTGAAAGCTTTCAATTACCATTTTTAAGTTTTAAGTTTTGTTTTAAAGTGTGGGTCATCTTAAAGAAATGTTTTCAGGGCTATTCAGTTATTTCATATCAAGTTAAAGCTTCTGGCGGAAAAAAGTATCTGACTACTGCTAGTAACTAGTCAAACTGCCATTAGGAAATCCCACATCTGCCATCCATAACAGCACCTTATAAACATGAGCTTGTTTCTTCTTTCCTTTTTTAGGGAAAAAAGGAATTGAGACAGATGCAGCAGTAGTGTGTGTACTTCCTCTGATATCCTCCAAATGTTGGAGTTCTAGTTTCATGCTCAAATATTACACAGCGAATGTGTGAGCACAGCATTAAAACAAAGCATACTGTCTCTAGAAAGTTCTTATGATTAATTTTGGAGATCTAACAGCAGCATTTGATATTATGCTGATAAGGCACAGGAAGGAGCAGCAGCAGCTCTAAGGACAATAATTTCCTTTATTAGCAGGTTTCACAGACAGCTACTCATTCTCTATCTATATAATACCACAGACTTGTCAGATACATACTAAAAAAAGATTGTATTGTCTTATTTCCTATGTGTAAAATAGGATCACAAGAACTCAAGGGAACATGCTCCTTCCCCCAGTCAAGCTACTACATCATTGACTTAAGATGACACCTAATTTTGTTAGTGCTCTTAAATTAAATCAACGCAATATATTAAATGCCATGCAAAGTAAAGCTTTAAAAAAACCCCAACCCTGTTATCTTACATTGCATTAAATTGATATGCATTGTACAACACTAGCTAAATAACAGATTTTAGAGCAGAAGTCAGGGGCCTGCTCAAAAAAAGAGCTAAAACATAACCAATCAAACAGCAAGAGTTTTTTTTTTTTTTTTTAAAAAGCTTCATGTAATTTAGTCCACTTCAGAGGCACAGAAACTAGAGGGCAGTGAGCAGGAGAACATCAAGCAGCCAAGCACCAACTTCATTTCCAGCAGCCAGATATTTAGTGAAGAACATTCCCTCAGGCCTGGACTGTCCTGGAGCATGAATCCTATTAGCTCAATGCCACAAGATCACAGAGTGAAATAGCTTCACAAAGTAGCCCAGGGCAGCACTGTAAGAGCCAGAGCACGTCAGTGCAAGCAACGGAAGGCCACTTGCCAAAGAGAGCTCTGCTGTCGATCTCCTCCCTGGCTTTGGGTGGCAAGAGGACAGGGGTGTTGGGCCACAGCTTGCAGCTTCACACAGTGTCAAGGGAAAAAGATTAGCTCATCTTTCAGTGATAGACAGGAGCGTGGCCTGTGTTTTTTCCACAAACATCACTTTTCCCAAGGGAGAGGGAATTTCAGCCCTTGCCTGTGTGAAGCAGTAAGCGCCAGTTATCAAATGCAAACTCGCTGCCTTCCAGCCAGCACTTCTCCAGCATGACAAGCAGCTGGAGGGAGAAAAAACAGCACAATAACCCATTGAGTCTGAAAAAGAGAAAGCTCTTTGCCACAGGGCAGTGCTACAGGTCTTGCTGAAGCTTAGGAAAGGTAATTAGAGGCCTTGTATAATCCGTTCCTGTCACGTCTAGGCTGTAATGGAAAAATGGACCTCCACAGCTCTTTTAAGATATTTAATGCATTCCCAGAGACTCTTTACTTTAAACATATGGCATTTCCAGTGTAATCCCCAATCATGAATACTGTGCAAAATACTTACAATATTGGATAACCTTTTGAGTATGACGGCTCTGCAGTTTCTGTATTGCAAATGCACATAAAGCTTATTTGATTTAACACCTTTTGCCAAGGAAAACATTTTGAAGAAAATTTGACTCCCATCTCAGTTGAAAATGAACTTATTTTCAAAAGAAAGAAAAAAATCTTTTATTTCTCAGCTGAGCTGCTTTGTTCCAAGTCTCTTGGCTGAAAAGATACAAAGAACATTTGCCTGCACTCATGATAGCGATGTTGTGAATTAAACTTTGCTAAGGCACTCACGAGTATTTTGGTAAAAGTACTGACTGAAAAAAGCAAACTGACCTGGTTCAGAACCTCAGCCTAGCTCTGCTGGAGCAAGCATCCAAAAATATCAAGTTATAAATTGACGCAAAAAAAAAAAGAAATAACAGCCCCCCACCAAAAAGCTCACAATACGTTTGTAAAAGTTTAAGTTCCCCCCCCCCCCAAATATGAAGAAACAGATCAAATTGGGAAAGGCTACTTTCCATGACAACAACCAAAGAAAGAAGGCATGACAGGAATTGATAAATCCAGCAAAGCTGAGGTCATTCTGGAGGAACAGCTTACAGCATGCTGAAAGCACCTGAAAGCTGCTGGGCACAACAGGTGAAAAGAGACACTTTCCTTAGAAGTGATACAAAGGGGAGAAGACCAGAAGAATGGGAGGAAGCACAGAGACAGTTTTACATGTTTTCTGCAGAAGCAGTAGCCTGGACTGGTTAAATGACAGTTCCATCTCAAGAGCTTTGAACACAGTGGAAGTGGCTACCTCTTTGCAGAAGCTCCCTGTCTAAGCAGAAAGGTAGGCAAGGAAAGAGGTGGAAGAGGGAACAGTTATCCAGACATTATAGATGAGGAACAAAGGCACAAATGGGTTAAGTTATTATACCAGGTCCTATAGCCTAAGTACAGAAGACCACTCTTTCTCTTGACACTATTTATAACTGCACACAACAAAAAGGGAAGGCAAGCTTTATCAATTAGAAGAATTAATCCTTCTCAATAAGTGGAGTAGTTCAAAAGGAGTTGAGAAAACCAGTGAAAGAATAAAAAGAAATCAGCTGTTACATCAAAAATAAGCACTAGACTTCTCACTAAATATAAAGCTTCCATCAGTCAGAGGCCCCAGGGGAGTGCAGAACTGGGGACAGATTGGTATTTGAGGAACAACCCCCCCCGACCCCGCACATACATAAAGAACTTCAGGCAGCTTTTATGTGATAGCGCCATGAAGTCTAGTAGAGTGGATTACAGAAGACAGGAGATCTGAATCGGATCCCTTCAGCTCCCACTGCCTGAAGTGGTTTCAGGCAATTTAGCTAAAGCATCCTCAGTAGAGGTGGCTGCATTTGCAAATGCATCTTAAAATAGGCATCCAAATCAAAGACAACTAAAAATTAGTAAACATTTTAAGTGCTTTGCTTTTTGCTTTGTATATGCTTGTGTCACAGCCCGTGAATGAAGAGAATGGAAAGCACCATCTTCATAAAGTGGTCAGACGTTTCTGATGTCTTAAGGAGCAGTGGAATGCTCTGTTGCAATTAAGGTACACTAATGATGGAGCTATAGCAGCATCTGTTTTGGCTAGTCACAGGTATGTTACCAGTCAGGACTAAGAACCTTGAACAGGAACAAGATTTTTAAATAAGTGTCCTCTCTAGAGAGAGCGCTTTGCAACTTCTCCTCTGCAATTACACAGCACTCGGGATCTCCTCCCAGTAAGTAGCATCTATGATGCCTTAATGACAGTATGGGTCTGCTTTCCAACGTTAAACAAATTTTTCATTCACAAGCCAGACTCTGAAGCAAAGAAAAACTGCTATTATAAATCCAGAAATATATAACCAAAGCAAAAGTTAATCCAGTACAGAGAAGAGTATTGTCCACTGTGTATCTCTTCTCATTCAGCAGTTTTCCTGTATCTTTGAGGTGTAACAAAGCCGAAGAGATGAACACCAGTATTTGAGCTAGCACAAATGAGATTACAGATCCTGGCAAGTCTCATAAGGAACCATCTTTTGTTAGACCATAATTGCATCGTTCTTGTCTCACTTCACAACAAAAGCTACTAATGAAAATGTAATATGAGAAGTGTTGTCTCGTTGGCAAGAATTTTAGTCTTAAAATATAACACTAGTAGAAAAAACAAAATCCAACGTATTAAAATCTAATAATGTTTAACTAACACTAGCTAGAGATTCAGCTATGACTTCATTCTGCCCTTACTAACTGAATACTTACGGATATCCAGTTGTGTGTGTGGTGTCTTAGATCAGCTGTAAGAATCTCTCACAAACCTTGTTGCATCTATAACCTTGTAATCTATAATTATGTTAACATTTAGCACAAAAAGAGTGCTTAACAAGATCCACCCTTGACCAAACTCCAATAGTAGCCTCCACTCAGCTTGGCTGCTCTCTTTCAATGAGACCTTTGGCCATTTTACATCTAGATAGGAAAACTTAGAACGCGTAAGGAACTATTAGCCCCAAAGTTCTCCAGTCTAATGAGTAGTTTTCCAGGAAGGACCAAACCAAAAGATTGAGATTCACGGAAAGGGTTGATAATTTGTATTTAATACATTGTTTTGTTTAGATGATCAGTTATAGGAGATCATAATCAGAATAGTCTGCTAAACTATCTTTGATAGATCCAAGTTGCACGTTATCATATTTTTAATTCACTTTCACATCTATGTTTATGCTCCTCTAGATCTGTCCTGAAGACTTGCATGCACTAAAGGTCGAACACCTACAGTTGTGTCACACTCTTCCCATCTTCTTGAACAGGCAGACTGCTACTATTCAGTCACATGGTACTATCTGAAGCACAATAGATTTAACTCTGCTACTGAGCCCACAATTTCACATGAAATTGAAGCGAAATTCAGGTTGCTTATCTCAGCCATTAATAAAAATATAAATTGGAAACAGAACTTAATCATCCTGCCATATTACCATTTTCAATGCCATGCACCCTATCCATAGCGAAAGCAATACAATTTCAGATCAAGTACTTAAGTCTATTCCACATTTTCATTGTTTGGTTACCATACTTTGTTCTCATATTTTGCTTTTATCTCCTGCTTTTTCTTTCAAGCTTGGTTGCAGCTTCCCTTCTTCCACATTTATCCTTCTCCCATTATGCTATGGGATCTCTAGAACAACTTTGCCTCACTCCCTGCAGACTTTGCCCTTAGGTCAAAGTCATTCTTAAGATGCTCTGCTTCCAGGTACAGTCTGGAATTTTACAGGTTCCCTTTTCTCTCTCCTTCATTCATGATGAATATTCCTTATAGTTTCAACATTTTGACCACAACTATATTCCCAGTTTCTTCTACAGTCAAGCGCCCCTGAGCTCCTGAATCACATGACTTCATTCTACACTTCCCTTAGTTTTCCTATCTGTTCTTTTAAAAATTGGTTCAGACTTTTGCTTCTTCTATTATACACCAAGTCACTGAGAAAGTGAAATTGGTTGGAAGCTTTTCCTGCAGAGGGAAGAAAAGCCTTTAAGTCCTCCATTCCCAAATTCAAACAATGGAATAAGGAAAGCCCTGTTGCTTCAACACTGTGCAGACAGCGATTCAGAGTTACATAAGCGGATGAAGGTCAGAAATGCAGCCAGGCCTCCTCAGCTGGAATTCCCATCACACAGAAGCTATTGTCCGCCCAAAATGAGTACAGGGACGTTACTGAGAACTTCCTCTTTGAATAAACAGGGTCAAATATGATATTCAAGAAAATCCTCAAGTCAGCAAAAACAAAAAGCAGTTGTGCTCTTCCAGGCCAAATATGGCCATAGGAAAAGGAGGAAAAGGTCTTTTGACCATGTGAAACGAGAATGTGGTCAGAGATAACTTTTATTCTGTTATGCTACTTCAGCACAAGTGTATTCCCTGTATTGCTACAAGAAATTAGTGAACAAATTGCCAAAAATCTGAGAAGTTGAACAAACAAAATACTGATCAACTTCCTCAGAAGTGGTCTTCAGTAAACTTTGATTTGATCTGCTGAACTCTTGAGCAAGAAAGAGCAGAGAAAAAGAATGAAGAAATGGCTTCTATACTCAAGAAAGCTTTAGCTGAGATTTCAGTCCAGCAGTCAAAATGAAAGGAGTACGTTAAATCTGAGCCTCATTTAACATCAGAGTCTTAATTTCACCATCACCTCTGTAAGCTTTTCTTTTAGAATGCACACTTATATTTGAAAATGTTTTTCACAAAGTGTCAAATATTGTTTTGAATGTAACAAACTTTTGGAAACAGGAGTCACATGAATAACTTCAGCTCTCCACATCTGAACAGAGTGGCAAATTTACCATGAAGGGAAGGATGACTGAGCTCACATTAGAACAGGACAGCCCTGAAATGAGAGGCTGAGATGGTCAGAAAAAATGACTTCTATATACATCGGAGGAAGAAAAAAGGTACGTGAGAACCTGGTGGAATTATATGGCTCTAGGGAGTCATTAGAGTGGTGGGGGGGGAAGAGGGGGAACAAAACAAAAAGCCCACAGCATTAGAACACTAGTATTTGGTTGGAGGTTTTCAACATGCTGTTATAAAAACTCCATCTCTGGGAGATATGGGACTTGAATTCATTTTTCTTACTGAAAAGCCAATTTAATCAGTAAAGCATAAAAAGATCAAATTACTACACACCATTAACAATTTAAATAGCATCTTTCTAGCATAAGACCATTTCAGAAAGCTGCACTGTGTTCTTTCCAGGAGGGCTGATATTTAAGTATTTTTAGGATCAAATGCTAATGGCAGAAGATTTGCTTAGCTTTTTCCCTGCCAACAGGGGCTACTGCTCTATAGTCTCTTTACTACTATTTTAACTGTGCTTATTTTTAAGGGTGGCAGTTATTAGTGACTGAGGCCAGCTTTAGAGACCAGCAGAACAGACTCATGAGCTTCATCATATCATGGACAGGGGCTCTTGAATCTATACCCTCAGGCTCTAACCTAAAGTTGTCTGATGGGCCAAACAAAAAGAATTAAGGAAGTAACAGTTTTCTAATAATTTATTGTACTAGATCTCCAGCTGCTCATATTACATTGTTTTTACTGAAATCGATTCACAGCATCTCAGCTATTCTTACAGCATCACATCAGTTAAGTCAATTTTGCACTTATTTAACACAACTCAATCTCCATACACCGGAAGAGGAGGATTGTTCAAATACCAAATGCGATCCTAACATTATTCTTTTTGGTATAATTAAATCTTTCAGTAATAAAGCTGGGACACTAATTTAAATACAAAGTTAGACAAGTTTTGAAAAAAACATATCTTTAAGACTTCCTTGGCAACTTAAAAATCGTATCTTAACATTGAGGCTGAAATATACCCACCATTAACACGTATTCAGCTGGCAAGATGCAGAGGATGTTGAGCCAGAAAAGCATTGCATATCACTACTGGAAAGGATGAAAGAGCAACATGGAGAATAATTATTTAATAAAAGCAACAAAAAACCCTTCAATGAAGCTGGCAGGATTCAGCACTGTAGAGCATGTTAGATAAGTGACATTTCACAGAATGAAGCTTTACCTACACACACAGCCATTTTAAGTGATGCTAAAAAACCCTAGGTATCATGGTGTTAACCCTTTCTTCCACCACAGGAGAGGCAGAGAAGCAATCATTTCCTGCTGATGGTAAAACAAACATTTGTTTTACATGATTTAAGGTTTGAAGGAGAAACACTAATTTCACATGGTAGTTTAACTAGTCTGCTATACCCACTTGTACTTCTAGATTTCTATGACAAACATTAAGCACATTAAAGACAACAGTAAGTATTTCCAATAACCACCATAGTGACAAAAGCAACAGATTAGAGCACAGCAGGTAGTAAACATCACATGATTATTCCCCCTTTCCTGCCACAGATGAGACTTCACCTAACCATGCTGCTTTCTTCACCCATGTCTCCATCAGCATGATGCTCCAAAGCAACACCAGTCAGATCTTGAAGAGTTTAAAGCATCTTTTTCCCATTGAAATCAGTGAGTTAAGTTCCTAAATATCTTTAGAGCTCTGGATCCGAGTTCAGAGAAAGGCACTCGGCAACACCTCATTCAGCTGAAGCCACTATTCCCTCTGGGTTAACTAGAGCTTTTAGGGGTCAAGTCACAGCTGCGTAGGGAAAATCTGCTAATTTATTTTGTTCTTGAACAGCAAAATCTTATGAGGCTCCAAGTAAGCTTCTCAGTAGAAATAACATTTGAATTCCTGGGAGGGGATCAGCAGAGAGAAGTGTTTTTTGTTTGATTTTCCAGTTGTTTCCATTCAGGTGTTTGTTAAATTGATTTCAGTGCTTGATATATTCTGTATTTAAGCAAGAGTTGTACCTTAGATGTCATTTCTTTTAACACCTTCTGAAATTCACATAGCCCCTATCTGCTGTTAGTTCTGAACGCAAGCAGAATATATTAATCAATGCCAGAGGCAAAGGAACCCAACATAAATTAACTAGCTGCATTAAGGAATAAGTGATTACTCCATAATACACTGCACACAGAAGATGAGCTTTCCCTTTTTTCTGGCACTCATGGTAAGTGGACTTTTATCATGACAGACAGAACTTTGAAAGGTTTCAGTTGATTAAAAGCTAGAACAAATCACAACCCCTTCTCCCTCCCCCAAAAAGATTAATGTAAAGCACCTTGGGATTTGTCTACATGAAAAGCTTCATATAACATAATCATTGTAAAATACTTGCCAGCATTTGTCAAATTCTATCCTCTGAATAGCTGACATCTCTATTAAAACCTCTTGATTAGTATTCTATTCAGCATTACCAAATAGTAAGTGTCAAGCTCTCACAATAGAGTCCCAGCTGATGCAACTAAAAAAGTCTAATGCAAATTCCAGTAGGCTTCAGATGTATTAAAAAAATTCCCTAGTTAAAGTATAACTTTATTTGCTGACAGATGCTTTTGTAAAGGAGCTAACTTCTGAAGCCAGCAAGCAGTAACCACATAGGCAACAGTGGTTGCATCAGTGGAATAAGCACAGCAATAACAAATAAGACTCCTTATTACTAAATGAAACTTAAGCACATTTGCCAATATCAACAGGTACTGCACCACTGTCTTTTGGAGGTTTGTCTGCTTGTATAAGCTGTCCCATTTCTGTGGCTGCAGGGAAAAGCTGCTTTCAAATTTCACCTACATCAGCAGTGAGGAGTAATGCCACAAAAACAGAATTAGTTCCAGTTTATATCCAGATTACTGAGGTTGAAGCCCTTGAAATTTCAAATTTTCCCATGAGTGAAATGAAGACAATAAATAATACTTACCTGCCATAAGAGGCAATTGGGCTATCTCATTAATATTTGCTCAGTGTTTGAAAAGTTCTAACTCTAAATATTATAATTTGTCTCAAGCTCATCCTGTGCATAATACCACTGATTTCAGTTCACTAGCACCAAAAGATATGTTTTGTCAGTGTTCTCTCTACCCAAGCACACTGATGCACAGAAGTTACTGAACAGCAAAATGGATTTCTCTATTTTCTGCTCCTGCCAAATACAAGACAGATAGCTTCCTTGGCATGCAGCCAAGCAGACATAGCTCTTCTTAGCTGGCACCAAATTCCCATGCCAGTGCGCTGCTCGGCTACCTGAACTTATCTTCATATAAGAAGAGATATTTAAAACCACAGGGAATCAAAAGTAAATTGTTTCCCTTCCCATTTGTCAGCCTACGGGAGCAAAATATTTTGCTTCCAGCTTTGCAGTTGCAGCTTCCCTTATACAGCTAGACTGTATTAGTACTGGAACCATTATTTGGTTTGCACCATACCTGTAGAGCCAAGAACTGTAGACACAAAACAACGGAAAATGTGTCACACTAGGAAAAGTGAGAAATAGGGTTGCTGGCAAGACATGGGTCAAAGCAGACTAGCAAAGGTAGGCTGTATCCTCCACAATCAGTACATCACTATCAACAGAAGTAGGGAAGGGATTGGTGATGCAGCAATTCAGATTCCAAAGCTTAAGGAAAAACCCCATGTGACTTTGGCCAAGTCACACACACCCATATTCAAAAAGTATTTTCTTTGTAAGAACAGTCATCTTGAATACCACTATCTGCTATTGCTTAAAATCCCACCAATGCCTTTGTTTACCATTTAAACTCTACAGATACTTTAGCTGTGCTTCTATACATTATCAAAACACTTCAGTCATGGCAGTGAGTTGCTTGCTGCCTATCTTCTTGCTGTGCTTGAATGAGATCAATTCTAGATAATCCTCCTTTTGGAGGAACTGGGCACCTCCCTTTTAGAGGGCACATAATACAAAAAAGTCTCTGCACAGAATGCACTAAGAACAAAAAAACCATTTTCAAAGACAAGCAGAGGAAAAGGCAAAGTTCTCTTTTCACATACAGTTGCCTATGTTTAGTTGGCTAATCAAAGCAATGCTCAGGTCTTCTGATTGGATGTGAACACCCCTCAGCAAAAAAAGACACCACCACATAGCCATAGGCTATTCCTATGCAGTTCTGGTCTTGCAGCTGTGCTTCTTTAGCCTAACTGTAAAAATTAAGAGTTGAGATCCTCAGAGGCTATAACAACAAGGAATAATCAATAGAAGTATAGCATTTATCTTCTAGTTTCTCTCCTCACTGAAGGAAAGACAACCCTGTTGCAATGCTTTCTTGTATTTTTAATGAAGAAAGTGACATGCGTTGGGGATTAACATTAGTAAAAAAGGACCAAAACATCAATTCTGAAACAGAATTCCCTTGGAAACACAAGGGAAAAATTTAGACTTGATTCAAGTTCACAGTGCATTTTTCCATTTTCTGTTCAAGAGGTCAAAAAAATATATCAAATGAAAAAATAAGTGGAATCTCACAATCTCAATACAAAACATGAACGTGGAGAATACCTCAAGGTAGATAAATTAGCCAGAATGTTGTAACACAAAGGAGGCCACATAAGAAGCCATTGCATGAAAACTGGGACTGCAGTGCAGCAGAACGTGGATGGATCGAAACAGCGAGCCATGAAGGAGGACTGGAACTTTTGACACAAAGAAAAGTACTGATCGCTAACTGGCTTGCATAGCTGGGCCTGATGAACATTAAGATATAATCAATGTACAGTCTTATTCATAGGACCAAGGACTTAAATTTGTAAGCACATGAAAAAGGTAATATGTAATTACTATAAGCAACAGCATTATGACAAATCATCCTATTGCCACTCTGCTTAATGTAAAAGCATACCTCCTTCATCCTCCAGCACATCCACATTTCAATCTAGACAATGACATTTTATTGAAGGCCACTAACAAGTAGACTTATCATAAAAAGCTGCAAAGATTTTTCTTAAATTAAACTGAAGGCCCTCCACCCCACCCAAAACACTGGTATCCCAGTCCTCCTTCCCTGGGAGAGTCCTCTCTGTATCTCACAGAAAGAAAAGGCTGGTCACTCATGGATAGCAAGAATATTTGTAGCTACAGCAAGGGTTTTTCCAAAGTGTCAGGTTTTTTTTTGTAATGAGCTTAATCTTCTCATTGACCAAATCAAAAATTAGCCACTGAGTACTGAACATAGGAATAACCTCAAATTACTCCACAGCTGTCCACATAGGCTCTCATTGTTCCTTGAAACAGCTGGTATTAGCCACTGTTAAACAATCCAACATAAAACAAGCTCTGCATGTCAATCCATACATGAATTACTCTGCTATGCTTTATAAACAGCCTCTACAGGTTAACTTTTTTAAACAGGAATTTTACAGCTAGAAGGATGCAATTCCTCCCACCAAGCTGCTTTTACCATGAATTACACAGGACTGCAAAATAAATCATCAACCCAGGATTCTTACACGTGCACTTCAAGTGCAAAACTGCTGACGAAGTCAGCACTTCAACAGGAGAAGAAATTAGAAGCAGGTTTCGCTTGCCATGCGAGAGCTTCATGTTGAGATTGTTACTGCAACATTCATAAGTCTTGCCAAAAGCATAGGGAATTGAGTTACAACTCTGGAAGTGGTTAAGCAAAAACCACATCGGATATAGAGTCACATGTTGATAGAGGGCCCTTGCCCACTAGGTCTTCACCAGTGAGCAAAGCTACAGTGTCGACCCACCTTTGCCAACGGTGGGGCCACAGCCCCGCCAGCTCCAGCAGCGCTGAGCCGCTGTTCCTCACAGCGGTGCTGAAACACTGAGGAACAAGAAAGGGCCGAGACACCCAAAAATGTGAGAAATGAACCTGTTAACAGGTAGTCAAGGGGTGGCGGCTTCCTCCAGCTCTTCTGCAACATTCAGTGTGCAGCGAGCTCCTGACTTACAAGAGCTGGGTCTCCAGCCTACTCACATTTTCAAAAAATAGCTGTAGTCAAGCAATGTGTGCTCCCACCAAGCAAGATCCTTTCTCACTTCAGGAGCTATGTTTACCTGTAATCTCAGAATATGATTCCTGTTAATCAGCACTAGAACTAGAGTTTGAAAATTGGGAACTTCAGCTCTGTATCCTAAACCAGCTAGGGCAATTGAAAATCCCCTTTTGTTGCAGTCCAGCACACCCTTTCAGAAGAGAGGACCATTCAACATCAACCTGTAGTTTCACTATGAAAGTGATCTATGCCAGCTTTAACAATTGACATTTGAGATGATAAAACTTTAAGATAGTATGAGCATCAGTAGCTGAAACAAAGAGTATCTTTGTGTTGAGACACATTCAACATGTGAAAATTAGGAACTGCAATGAGTCTCAGTCCATCTTTCAGACTACGGTTCAGACCGAATCACTAGAAGAAATTATGATTGTACTACCACATTTACCAAATATTATAGTAAGCCTTTCCAAAAGCCTCTAGAGATTATGGAAAATAAGTACTTCTATTTGCCTTCTTTCAAATTTAAGTTGTTTTCATTCCCAACTGGGGTAAATATTTAAAAAAATTAGGGTCCCTGCCCCTGTGTTATCAAAACTTGAGACATTCAGAAAACTTCAGAAAACCTGGACAGAATTCAGTTATAAACTAGAAAATTAAAAGATCAAAGAGGAAAAGCACAATAGCATGCCTTAAGTACATAAATAGTAGTTGCAAAGAAGAATGAAGTAACACCACTCTACCTAGCCACTGAAGGCAGGGTTGCTTAAATTAAGGCAAAGATGATCCTTGCTAGGCATTAGGAGTTAGGAATAAAGAGGATGAATCACTGGGGAGAAGTTTCTAGTAAAAGGATGATACGCTCCTCCCTTCTCTCCACCCCCTGCCTCTCAGAAGTAACATTTTCCACCAGAAGAACACTAGCCAACTCTGTGAGCATCAGTTTTCATCACAGCTGTTACTCAGAAATGTAGAAAAACAGATGAAGCAAGCCTCAGCACTGAGTGTCACGAGCTGTACAGAAAGGCCAAGGCTGAAAAAGGAAGTCTCATCACAGGACGAAACCAAAAGGTATGATGGACATTGGTATGGTGTTTGGTAAATACTGCCGAGTTTACAGCTAGAACACCTGTTGGACTAAAGCAAAACATGAGCAAAACACAAATAAAGGATGGAAAAATATATATATCAGACCAGATGAAAATGAAAGGTTTAAAACAGATCAAGCAGATATATCATGCAGTTTTTAATTTACTTAAATTCCCTGCACAGAAAGGGCCAAAGGGCTGACCTGGCACAAGCACTAACACTGCAACAACTCCGGGTGTAAAAATGTTTGAAAGCATCTGTTCACTCACATCTGCTAACAACAATTAAAAATAGAAAAGCAAATAAAGAATGGTTTGCTCTTAGTTCTTTTTATTGTTTGCCACCCTAACCCACTGTAGTGGGGGTATTTTCCTCCAAACCCTGCTTTTGGGCAGGATTTTAGGATTCTTATACCGCAAATACTAAGAGGCTGTTTCAATATGATGCTACTTAACAGCTGATTATATGTACTGGCCCACATACTGCTGATAGCTTCTCTTGCTTCTGTGCTCCTTCACTCAAAAGGAACTATTCAATAATGTCATGGTTAAAACCCATCCACTTAAAACAGGATCCCCCCCCCCCCCCCCCCCACACACACACTTTTTTTCCTATTCCTCATAGTTCCTTGGCACCAGGTTCCAGGAGCTTTAACGCAGTCAGCAGATCTCTAAAGACAGCATCTCCTTGAGAGGCTTAAACCATTGAAATTAAAGCACATCTGGTGAAATAGAATAGTGATTCTAATTTTTTCATCTCCAAAGGGAGAGAAGCTTAATCTCCCTGCTGTGGTAACTACACATTAAGTAGTGATGTTGACATCAGCATCATCTGACAGAGTACGCTTACAGCTACTCTTATTAAGTTCTCTCTCCATCACTTGGATTTTCTCATCACTGTACTACCTGAACACCTCTATCTCCACAGAATACTCAGTGCTCCCAGTAAAGGGAGACAACAAAATTTCCCAGTATTGTAGAGAGCTTGCCAGAAGTGTTTTAAGTAAACAAATTCCATATGAAACATCACTGCGACTCTTCCCCTCATCCAAAGGATATATATGCGCACACACACCCCACTGTTGAAAGCAAAGGTTTCTCAAGTGCAAAACTGCATGTTTAGTCAGATACGGAGAAATTCATACATCAGGAAGGACAAAGTACAGGACACTTATTGGAAGTGCTAGTGAATAGGCTTATTTATTTTTAATCTGTAGGGAGGATTTTTCCATTTGAACCTTAGGACAGGGTCAGGGTCCCAGAATTAAGGTCATAAGAGGAAGCAAGCTCACTCCACCCTAGACAATCCCACATGCTTGATTTGAACTGGAACGGTTGAGAACTCAGGTCGTGAAGGATACGGAGAACTAAGCAGTCCTAAAGCATAATTTCTATTCATAAATTCAGAGGTTAGAACTGCAGATGCTATGAAAAAAGTAGGTTCATTGAGGATGGTGCTAGACTATTATCTAGCATCTATTGTGCTAGACAACAGGCTATTATCCTAATATGACACTGACCTGACTCAAGTTTTACAGTATATCATTTCATATCTCTGTTTTAGTTTGCTTTTAGTAAAACAGAAGTGAGATAAATTCCTTTGTAAGGATATAGTCTGAAATCCTTCTGCAGATTTCACTGTAGTCTTAATTTATGGTCCCCATCTGTACCTCACTTTCTTCCATTTGACCACACATACATCTGAGACACTAACTAAAAGTGAATATAGCTGCTTTCAGCATAGTGAGTCAGGCTACTTTTAATCATCTTCAGCAGGACCTCTGACTGTGTCCCTAAACACAGACATATGAGAAACTTCTGCAGGACTTACTCATATATCCTCAAACCATCACTCTGCCTTCCCTTCAGTGGTCCCTAAAGGCATTTTCTAGTAATGCTGAGTCTAGATTTTTGTACTGTAAAGAATGAGATTTCTGAAGTTATCCCTATGAAAATCTTCCACAGAGAAATCCTATACTTACAGGAAGCTTTTCCCAGTGTACTTTCACTCTCCTCTGTTTCACTGGTAACAGCTACCCCCTGCGTGCTATCATAAATAGTTTCTATACACTGCTTTGGTTATACTCTTCAAATACCTCTCAGGCATTATCCTGTTCCTAAATACGGACATACATATTGTTTCATTTCCCTAAAGAGCAGCCCCTGCATCCTCCTGCTCATATTTTTTCTGAATTACCCAGTAGCAATCTGGCAAAAGAACTCCTAAACGATATCCTAGGTCTGCTCCTCCATCAGTATAGAGAAGCTAGCAAGCCAACAAAAATAATTTTTCCACAAGTAAACATCAATGAGCAATGAAGTCAGTTATTTTCTGATAAGCATCAGTAACTTCTTACCTAGAAGTTGTTCTGGGGGGACTTTGCACTACTACCAATTGCTCATGGTCTTTATTCCAAGCAAATAATTAGGTTTTACTAAGAAAATTAATCCTTTAAAAATAACCTTTGTGGTCATAACCACATACTTACTAGGACCTCACACATACAGAGTTCCTGTGGCTTCCTTTAAATAAGTATTCTCAGTGTAACTCCTAACTCGGGTAGGATTTTCGAAAACCTGCCTTTAGCTAGAAAACTATGGAATAGCCAAGCAACGTGGCCTGTAATAATGGCGATCAGCTTTATAGTTCATGCTTTTTACAGGCCTTCAAGGCACAATGAGACCTCAAGAGCTGACCTTTTAGATAAGCTGGTACTAGAGGAAACTATTCATGGGTATTGCTTTTTTCCTCCCCCCCTCCCCCCCCCCCAAAAAAAGTCTTGTAGAACCTAGGGCAAGACCCAATGGGACATAACTCAATATTTAGAAATTCCACCGATATGACCTCCCCTTAGAAACTGTAGATCTATATTTATTATGCAACAGCTTCTGTCTAAACTACAGACTTCATACAAGTTGTTTACAATAGGGAAGGATGTGGAAAAGAGCTCAAAAAGCTCATCCCAGCTCCTCCCTGCAAACTGCTGCTTGTATCTCTGCCTGTGTCCTCAAGTTTTGATAAGATGTTTTTAATATAACCAGCAATTGAGGATCATGCCTCTGCTATACATAGCTGCTTGGAAGCCAGATACTGGTCATAGCTCCCAGAAGCCAGCCAATGATGACTTTCATCCCAGCTTTTGGGAAAAAAAATCTTGGACTAGAACACTGCCTAATTTAGGTTTTATTATGGTGAGCAAGCTTGATGCCCTTGATACACATGTTGATTCAAACCACAAAAGTAGTAAAATGGGGGAGGGAGATGAGGTGAGAAATGGAAATAATCATGGCCAGCAAGTCATTTCTAGCAAATAGAGTTCCACACAGAGCTTTCAGTTGGCTAGAGAGATCGTACCAGAGATCCTGTAGGGTAGGAAAGTTCATTTTATACTATATCCATTTGGCACAATAGCATATAAATCTTGCTCAAGAAACTGTGCGCAGAAGAACATGTGGCTAGGCTACAAAGGCAAAACAACCCAAACCCACCAAATATTTGCTGCCTCGGGCAACCATTTCAGTGCTACAAAATATTTAGTGGTTGTTAATTGTGTCAATGCTTTGAAGCTCTGCAGGACTCATTTTCCAGGCTGTTAGGGTAGCAAAGCCACACCACTTAAGACTACAGAAGTCAAATTTTGCAACTAATTCTGATATTACTGTGATAGTGTATACATAAACACAGACCATTAGCTGGTAGCAAGCAATACAGATTCCCTGAAATCAGAACTGTACCCAGTCCAAGAGGCCAAAGACCTTGGAAATCTATCAATTTCACCCAAGTTTTAGACTTCTATCCTCCTAACTAGTTTCAGAATCAGGAGTCAGGTTATCTGCTGATGAAGCAAATTTTCTGGAAAAACAGGAATACAGCATTTGAAAAGGCAATTTCATTGAGCTATTTTTTTTAAATTCACAGTAATTGAGCATCCCCAATTAACAACTCTATTTTGTTCCAGTAATATAGCTGTGGACATATTTCCTTGGCTGTAAACAGCAAAGAGCTTCCTACTGGGATATAATCTTTACATTCAGCCCTGAAGCAGATAAAGCAAACCCCCCACCCACCCCCAACATAGCTAAAGGGAAAGGCAAAGAAAAAATAGATGGTAAAATGCAATTTCTTATTTCTTATATTTTCTACTATTCTATATCATTAGTTACTAACAGAGACTAGTTTTACCTATTATAAGAGAAAATTGTATGTCATTCTGCACTGACTGACAGCATTTAAATCTGTTCAGTTAATATTTGCTGTTAACATCAGACCTAAGTAGGCAGCTTCAATGTTTTTGAATCCTGATGCATCTGGGAAGTGGAAACAGGTATGTGACTAACAATGAACTTCACTCTAATTCTTACCACAGTGACCACAGACAGGCCATCAAGAATAGCAGTAATCCTCCATCCTACAAAACTTTAGACTGGTATTCAATACAGATTGGTTCCCATAGTCCAAATTTAAATTGTTAACACTTAGCATCTCTGCATTTTATGCCTCCACGAACTTATGTGCCAGAATGCATCTGTTCTACCTCTCCTAGTTTTTGTACCTTAACAGATCTAAGTGCCATCCATTGAAATGGAAATGCAGGCATCAACATATTTTAATAAAGCATGAAGAAAAATGCATCTCACCTCCATATATATATAAAGTCCTAAACCTAACCCTTACTGGTGAGCATATCTCTAGTAGTGTCCTGGCTTAAGTGGTGTTATATAGATACAGCTTAAACAGAGCCATCATTTGGCCTATGAGAATTTAATACTGTAAAACAAAGCAAACAGATTGGAGCAGCTTGTCAACATTCAAGGTGAAATTCTGACCCCAAGTCACAAGCAAAAAACTTCTGACTATAGTTCTATAAGATGTCATGCTTTATATCTCAACATCCTACAGACAAACCAGAGATTTCTTTTCATAGCAATTCAACTTAGTTTAATGCCATGCACTCTACAAGGGAGAGAATCTCTGAGCATTAGATGATTAATAAAGCTAGTGTATAACATCCCTCCATTCAGGGCTGTATAAAATATACAAGGCTTGCCACTGCAAACTTTCTTGGGGGGTTGGGGGGGAACCACTTACAACCCAAACCAGAAACAAACAACCACAGAACCACAAATCAGGCATCAAACACTGGGTCCTACACACACCACCTTTTCAGTCATGTTCAGGAGAGAACAGTACTTTCCTAAAGCACTTTAGCATGGAAAAGGGAGTCAGAGAACTGGCCAGATAAACTTCCATATGTTAAGGACTTCCTCCAAAGAAATATAAAGACGACAAATGACCTTGTAATTTGTGCAGAGAGAAACACAAGAGAAAGCACCTCCTTGTATCAGTTCTCAACTAGAAGATGGGCCTCATTCAAAGCCTACTTAAATCAGCAGCAGTCTTTCCATCAGCTTCAAAAGGCTTTGGGCCAGATCCTAAACCAAGAGTCCTACATCTAGACAGCATACAGAGACTATGGGGAGACATTACAACCAACAAAACCACTGCTTAAAACCAGAAGCATGACTCTGCCCCAGATGTCATCGAAACATCTTGGGCAGTTTTCTCCATTAAAACACACACAAAACACTCAAGTCACTGTATGCCAAGAAATAAAACAAAAAGGAGCAATACTATATACTTCTCTGGAAACCCAGGCCAAGGTGAATTACCAATGTTCAAATACTGCAAGTTCACTTAAGTAATGTATCAGCTGTCACCAAAATGCATCATCTCCCAAATCCATCTGCAGATTTCCTATCAAACATTATCTATACAACCATTCAAAAAAGCAGCATGAGCACTATCTGGACACCTACGTACCACTCACATGTGCTGCCTACCTGCATTACTTCATTTCTAAATGTCTTTAATACTATGAGGACCTTATCTTTTGGTTAGCCTTTGAAAGTGTCTATATAGACCTGTGCAGGCAGACTGGAATTTGTTCTGCCCATAGCCACCTTAGTCAAAGTCTAAATTTTTAGATGTTTAAATCCACTAGCTGGAATGGGAACTAGGGGCCTGTTCATCTTTGCAAGTGTGTGCATTTTGCCTAAAAGCTGTGCGTATCAACACCTAAACGAAAAACCTCAGCAATTTCTTCCAAGGGAGTTGAAGTCAGGTGAAGCAGAAACTTGAACTCAATTCACCAGCTTAAACCCTTTGGAGAGAATCCTAAGCTTCTGGATTTCCAGCAACTGAGGCTACTGCATGTCTAGAATTTACATACATGCATAAAACTACTGATTTGTATCTGGTACATATGACCTTGTGTAGGCACATAAGAATTCCCTCAAGCCATCATGTGCATTAGCAACTAGATCATCCCTTCAAACTAAAGAGTTTGCCAGCATATGAATTTCCACAGAAGTGAACATTTGTTTTTAAATACAGACAATAACCTCTAAGATCACAGGTCTAATTCAGCAAGACACTTGAACACATGCATTATTTAATTATGCAAGTAATTCCACTGAAGGGCTGAAAGCTAGGAATACAAAACACAAGAGGACATAACCTTTTAAGCGGGACACAGAGGGCTTTCTTGCTGATTTTCTGTTTTAAAAGCTTCACTCTCCAGCCATGGAATAGACACAGTTTGCTGATCAGCTGCATAAAAAAAGAGTCACAACAGTAAACATCTGAACCCAAGGCAGAAAATTAGGTGCAATCAGTTTATTCAATGCATACCGACTTTCCTCAGAACTGAGCGGTTTACCACTAGGAATAGCAGCAACAGCAGTAACAGATGTTGTGAAGCAGACTATCCGAGCAGAAGTGTACCCTAAAGACGAGGGAATAGACGATCTCCGTTAATGAACGATACACATAATGACTATGAATAAAAGTTTGTGGCTCTATTATAGTTCCTAATAGTATTCCTGATAAATTGTGTGATCAGCTCTGAAGAGAACCACAGTAATTAATTTTATGTCTGACAAAGGAGATCTATAGTAGAGCTGTAGAAAGCACAGTATGCTTTAGCTAAAGTAAAGGTGAAAGTCCACTGCAATAAACTAAACCACCAGGTCTGGGATTTTTAACTACATTAGAGTCGAGACATCATGAAATCTAGTCGGAGCCATTCCAGACTCTGCTCCATCACTCAGCCCCTAATCAGAACCAGTTGAGGGGAACCTGACTGCACAGTTCTGACTCAAACCCTTGGCATGCACAGAATAAATAAAAAGTAGCAAATTATTAATTTAAAGAACAACCCTTTGACAGAGGTGATACCTTAGCAAATACAAGGGGATTTCAGAAGGATGTGTATTTATGTAAATTCCCCCGTTGCCAAGGAAAAGAGACATTATATGTGCAGTACGAGAAAGCTGCAGGGCTCAGCACACCTATTCCTTTCCCCATCTCCCCCTCCCTCTTTTTTCTACTAATTGTCTAACTATGTCTGAAGCAGTGATTTGTCACAGTTTTCCATGCAAGAAGCCAAGCTCAACTGCAGTACTCACAAAATATCTAAGGTATTAGATCAAAACTTGCATGCAAGAACACACACAAAACCCAAAATGCACCCAACACACACAAAACCAGTTTTTTTGGATCTAGGCCTTGAGAAACAAAAGAAAAAGCCCTTTTCCATCATACACTGTCCTAAAAAAAAAAAAAAAAAGATAGACTCCTTGGATTACGTGCCCTCTCGCTTCTTTTTCTTCCTCAGTCATGTTTACTACAGTATGCTCAAACCCTTTAACTGAACTGCAAAATGACCAGCCTGCAAAATCTCTGCAGAAAACCTGTACACACAGCAGCACATGGAGCACTCATTACTCATGTACTGCTAACAGAAGGTGTTCAGAACTGGCTGTCCTTTTGAACTGGTCCTGGGCCGGTAAGAAAGTAAAAGGATACATTTAAACACACAGTCAGCCTGTCAGCTGCCTGATGGAAATGAATAAGGAGCAACTAAACACACAGTTCCTCCGTTGGCTCTTCCCCCAGCAGCGACTTTAATGAATTAATCACATCAGAACACAGCGAGACCCAAACCAAATTTGGAACTCCACTCTGTTTTCCCACAAATCCTTCTTATTGATGGAAAGTCATATTTCCCCAAACACCTACACGTTCATCTAATGTGGGCAGCAACTGCTGATCTCCATAGCAGCGTATATTCTTCCTTAATGACCTGACGTTCCACCCTCCCCTTGGCAGGGCTTACAGCTGGCACTCTACACGCCTGCTTATAGATGTGCATTGTCAATGGGAGGTGACCATGGAACTAACAGATTAGACAGACTCTAAAGGCACACATATGAGTATAAACTAATTTGGAATTGTACACTTTCAAATATTTGAGACTGGCAAAAGTGGAAGTCAGGGCCCCTATCCACAAAGGGGGGAATGTGGCTAAAAGTAGTAAGATCAGAATTTATTTTTCTTCTGAATCTCAATTACATGAAGCCCAAATCCAAGACTAAGATAAATTAAATCAAGTTCCCAAAATTGTGACATTAAAACTGAATATTAAGAGCTGACAGTGCTATGAACATCCTTGGTATTTCTTTTGTCACTAGGAGTAATGCACTTATTCCAGACGCATGACATGGAAACCCTCAGACAAACCATTATGAACTCTGTTGCTATGGCATACATACATATACATGTATACACACTTACATGCTCCAAAGTACTCTTTGGTCTGGCAAGCTGGAAAATATAGGGCAACAGGGGAATCTTTCTGGCTGAGTCACTATAGGAGCTGCTGAGAACCTTCTAGGGCAGTCTGGGTATTTTTCTGGCTTTAATGTCTTTCAGTAAGGAGTGTAGGGTTTGGTGCAGTCCTAATGCTTCTCCTTCCCCCTGGCAGCCTTCCACCTTTGTGAGGTAAAGGCTGAGGTTCGCAAGAGCAGCGGGGGAAGAAGGGTTAGTAAGTGACTCTCAATAATTCCCTAACCCTCCTCCTTTTCTTCCTCTTGGCTTTCATAGTTTTTCCCTACTATTCCTCAAAATACAATTTAATTACTCCATCATTGCCAAACAGAACCACAAAATCCCTGTTGACTAGTCTTAGAGTAAAAAACAAACATACACACTCTGTAATAACCCCAGCAAATCTAGAATTTGCAGTGATTTAACACATTCCAAATATAGTACAGACTGCAGCTGAAAACCCCATGGATTTGACTTTTTCCAGTCTAGGAAATAAAGCTTTCATCAGTCTGAAACTCCAGTTCTAATAAAACAAGGGAGTGCCTTTCACTTAATGTTACCATCAATGTCTCAGGTGGTGCTGAGTGCTAAAGATTCAGCACAGACACTTATGGATGAAAACTTTAGAGAAGATCCACAGCTTTCTTAGCAGCAGGGAACCTGAAGGGCTTTTGGAAGAGCCTGTCATGGACAAATTAAGCCTAATTTGCATAATGTCACTGCCTTTGAGGGCAAGTGGAACAGCTGGTCCAGGATATCTAGTTGCCAGTAGTGCTATGGGCTGACAGATAACTAGATGAAGGGCTCAGACTGTCGTGCGTTCTGCAACTTTGCTACCTCCATCCACCCTGAACAGGATGCATTCACTTTCAGTCACTCCATTTCAGATACACTTAAGCCAACTGAAGACAGACTTACGTGAAAATGCTGGTCCGTTACCTGCAACGGCAAGGACACAAAGATATCCCATTCAGCTGCCCTTGAAAGGCAAGGCACTTCCTCTGGTGAAGGGATAGAACAGATCACTACAGAAAGTGATGTCAGAATAACATTGTTAAACCTACTAGAGCTTAATCAGTCAGGGGTCTAAGAATACATAAAGGCTGACTCTTGAGCTAACAGCATACATTAGCAAGAGCGGTACTAGACAGAAACTGATGACCTAAGTCAGTCCAATTTTAGCCTGATTTATTGTCTTTAGTAGATCACTCTAGTGTCTTCTACATCCTGCCTATCTTGTCTGCACTTTAAGCACATTTGAGTGGAGCTGTCTTGTTACTGTGTTCTCAAAAGGCTTCTAAAAATAGACCATCTCACATGGGGTTGGCAAGATAGCTGAAAAAAGAAATGGACTGTTCCTCTTCACTATTTCCTATCAACTCTAAGCAAGGGAAAGCATATGCTACTGATTCAGGGACCCATGTCAGATAGGACACAAGCAGAAGGTGAACAAGACTTGCCTCACCTCAGACTGGGAAATTGAAGTCTCCCTGCAGAGTAGCTCAATCTCTGCTGAAACGGTAAACGGACAAGACCTCATCACTCCTGAACTCTCCTTTCTTAGGAAAGCCCTTCTGCCACACTGAGCTTCCTTAACAGCACTAGTCACGTCAGCTGTAGTCACTTGCTGATGGAGAGAGCTGCTTGCATAATCCCAGTGTACAAGCTATGAACTTGCTTGAGGAGGAATATGGATGTGTCCAGGCTACAGTTTCCTTTTTTGCTGTTCCCCATGTCTAGTGGGGGGCATAAGCTTCAAGTCAAACATCAGTGCAGCTCTCCTAACCCTTTCCCTCCTGATTCACACTAACTGGATCTAGTCTATGGGTCAAAATACCCTTTTAGAGCCAACACAAAGGGCAACAGGCCTTTTGTCTTTTCAGTTTTGGGAAGAACGCAGCCACATCACTTGCTTTTCTCCATGTACCATCTGTCCCACAGCCTTCTTGAAGAAGAGATGCTCATTGACACCAGTTTTCCCTTTGGGCTGAGCCTACAGACCTCCTTCTCTTCCACCTTCCATAAGGATCAAGGTCTACCCACGCAAGAGGCAGAAACAAAGGAGGAATCCACTGACACTTGCTCCCACAAAGAAGATGGACGTAAACCTCAGTCAGTAATTGGCTTCTGCAGCAGCTTTAAGCAGGCTGGTATTAGGAGCTAGTCTAAGCACCAACACTTCTCTAGTATGTCTCACACTCATGAAGCAACATAGACAAGCTAGGCAGCTCACTTGCTTGTAGCTGGCTACTGCAATCAAAGAGTTTCCATTTCTAGCGCTGGCTTGCGATCAGGCCTAAATGAAAGCACGATGCATTCCCCCTGCTGCTGAATGTTTTGTCTGCCTGTTCCTTAACCCCACTGATGTAAGCTCTGTACTTCCCCCCCCACCACCACCTTCAGTGTTTAATTTCAATTTCAGCCTAATGGCTAGCTTGGATGTGTTTGCTTTCACTTTGATTTATTGCCAAGCTGTGTCTGAAAATGTACAGGGGTGGTGGAAATGTTTAAAACCATATTAAAAGCTATTAAAACTCATTGCTTTTGTATGTTACCTGGACTGTTTCCTCCTCTGAAATGAGGCTAACTCTTTGGACACTTCCCCCTCCCTCTGCCATTGCAATATGCAGGTGTTATTCTTTGAAGGGATGATGCTCCAGACCAGAGCATCTGGGTTTCCTAAAGGAAAAAAACAAAGTTACCACCACTCCCAAAACACAAGAATTTCACAGTGAATCAATTTGCAGAATGGTAAAGTAAGTATTTTTCAACCAGATGGCATTGCTATGCAGCAACGCCTGATGTCTGAGGCTGGACAAGAACCTCTTGAGCTCCAACGATAAACCTAGCTGCATCAGCCCCAGTTACGGGCACTTGCACTCAGTCTCACTGAGATATAACCAACAATACTGTGTGCCTGTGTTCAGAAGGCCAGGGCTGGAATGCAACTAACACTTTTCCTAAAGCACTTCACCTTCTTTCCCCTTGTCTGCAGAATACATTAGTATCCTAGATAAGTTTGCACTGGCATCTGCTTCTTCAGTTCTTTTTCTATTCTGTAGTTGTGCTTAATGCTGCTGTTCCTGCACTTGGTAACTGCTGGAGGCCTTTGTCACAATAGGGCTGAGTGTAACAAGACCAGACTTCAGAAAATGAGGACAGTCCCTTCCATGTGAGCTAGTCAAAGCATGGGAACTGAAGTCACTGGGGCAACATCAGAGAGGAGGTCAGTGGCACAGGCAAGCAGAGACTGCATGTCCCAACTTTGGCCACACACCATTCACATATGAGATAGAAGTGCATTGTTTGAAAATAGAGTCACAGATCATATTAAGACTTCCCTCCATTTCAGAGGGCAGTAGAAGAGTTTTATTTCTTCTCCTCAGTACAATGGCTCAAGCCAAACAAAGTCTTCCCCATGGGAAGTCTTAATAAACCCATGACAATCCTATATCCCCATTTTCATATATTCCTGTCCACAAATCCAACCTGAAGTATCAGAATACTTGTTTGAGGCCAATCCAGACCCAGTTATTCCACAAAAAGATAAGTAATATAATCTATTTTGACATTTTCTAGATCAAGTAAATTTGAGAATACTTCATACACTTTCTTACAATGGTGTACATTTAAACTGGGCCTAAACTTCAACCCATCCTGCCTCACAGCCTGTGAAAAGCCCACTCATCTACATTTAAAAAGCAGAGTTTCAAAAAAAAAAAGCCACACGCACAGATTAGAGAAGAATGGCGTTCTGGGCAACAAATACAAATGAATTATCAGCCAACAATCACACAAGTGCAATCAATTCACAGCAGCACAAGAGTATGATCCTGTGAGAGACTAACAGGAGCCCAAAGGGGAAGGCAGCGTGCCTGTCTTGTTAAGGTATTGTGAGATTCACAGAGCAAAGTCTGTGAAAGAAGTCAATCGGTCATCACTACAAGGCCACTTAAAGAGAAATTGCTGAAACAGCATTGCTAAACAGAAGAGACCATATTGTTTACTAATAGCTCTCCCTTCTACTTTAACAGCTGAAGTTGTTAGTGGTCAACAACCACTGCCTTTGAAGATCAGCATTTCCCTAACAGGAGCATATGGCTTAGTTTAGAGCTTTGCTCACCTCCTAAGCAAGATCACCAAGGCCCTGATGCACACGCAACCACTTTATGAAGTGGAACACAGTATCAAAAGAAACTCACATAATGCCAGCACTTCTACAAAAGGCTTGTAACTTCAAGTATTGTTGATAGGCAGTCATGAAAGTATATTGTTAAACGCTTGGAAAAGAGACAAGGCAACAGTAGCTCTTTTTGTAAGGGCAGTAACAAACAATGGAAATGAATAAAAAAGGATGCTTAGAGAACCCTTTAACAAAGTCCCTTTAACTGTCTGCATGATACAGCTTAAATACACATCAAGTTCTCTGTTCCTCCGTTGTCAGGGCGGTAGCTGTTCAACGGCCCTAGGTGTTTTTCCATAACAACTCAGTAGTAGGAAATATCCAAATTCCTTGGAACAAAGTTCTTCACCTATTCCACTCAGTTTTGCAAACAAATACAGGACAGATGCATTCCTGCCATACTCTGTCCCTCCCAAGCCCAGGCACGCACCAAGCACCAAGGCCTGTGAACTGAATCCAAAAGCCAAAGCCTTCCTCAGATCCTCCCTTTGAAATAACCTTTCTGTCTCCAAAGACTATCGACTCTGCCCTGGGGTCTGTCTAATTAGAGAATGTCAGTACCTTTACAAATAAAAGCCGTAGGTATTAAATGTTTCTTAACCTAGTACAGATAAACTTTATTTTTAATGGCTTATTACTTAACTATCAGTTCTTAACAAACTTTTGAGGAGGCACAATTTCTCGGCAGCGACGGTGAACAATCTTTTGGACAAAGCATCCAAAAAGGCAACAGGATCTCTCCCCCTCAATACTGCAGGAGGGAATATCAGGATCTCTCCATCAATATCTAGATATTAGATGCCTTCTGCAAGAAATACTGCAACAAAAGAAGTTACTAAGTTCCATACAAGCATAGTAGTGTAGTCTATGGCCTTCAATATGCAAGAGAGATGGAGATGGTGCAAGAGCTCCCTGTAGCTTAAGGTATGTAAACTCCATTTTCTTCTCCTTTTTTAAGCTCAAGCATTTTCCTCTGGAAAGAAGAGGCCCTAGCAAGGGTAGCAGTGGTCCTCATTCAGCACAGAGTCATAGTTACATTAACCTGAACAAATCAGTCTAGCCAAACCGAAAAAAACTTTTCCCTGATGCTCAGTTACAATTATGGTTTTCCTGAGGATTTGGTCAACTTTGGAAAGCCAGACTATACATTAGTCCACCCCCTCAGGCTTCGTGAACCAATTTTGCTTTCTTAACTATTGCTATATTCTCCATGAGCAGATCCCAAAGCCACCCGGTTGTCTGACATTTCTTTTGCCAGCCATGACTTAGTAATAGCCTTCTCACTGGTGTTCCTATTGCAACAGCAACCAGCAATTCTCTTATTTGCCTAACTGGCCAGGCTTCCAGCTATACTTTTTATACACACTCTATGCATCAGCTTGGTTCAAAAGTCCACGTCTTCAGCATATCCACAACTGGCAAGCACGTTTCTAGAGAAGTAGGAAAGAAAAAATCCAAAATCAAGTTCACCACTCAGTCTCAAAATCAGTGGCAACGCAGCTGAATTAAAACAGCACGCTTTCCTCAGAGTATGTAGCATTATTTTGTCCAGCCTCTTAAAAATAACCAGAACAAACCAAACAAGCACTTCCTTGAGCTAAACGTAAGACTCTACTTAAACATGGCTGCCTAAACATGACTTCAGATGTTAAGTGTTGAATTGTTGCAGCATAGAGCTGAGGCAGTTTTATTGCTACATTTCCAGATCTTCACCATCCCAGTTACAGTTGGTGTATGCACATTTTAAAGCCAGCTGTTAGCAGTTAGTATTCTTTCTATTTAAGGACTTTTCACCTCCTTTTGCCCCACATCCCCATCAGCAACAGAAAAGATTGTGCTGTTTCTTTTTCATACAGTCAAGGTGGGGAATGCAACATGTTTTCTCCTCTCAGAACTACAGCTTTTCTGCTTCAGAATAGCCTGCGCTGACACTTGTGCTGTACCTGCTCTGACAATAAGCAGGATTCCAATTTTCTGTTTGGAGACAAGGGCTACCCTCTGTGGCCTAAACATATATTGCAGAATTAAGCACAACTACAGAGACACCAAGCTTGCCTGAGATTAACTCAAATTAGGTCAGTCATGGCTGCACAAGATATAAGAAGAGGTAGTACATTGTGAGTAAATTCTCTCGGCCCTGGCTTTATCTTGTCACAGCCCCACTGACTCCGGTATCTAGAACCGCTACATTTACTTCTACATTAGACCATGCTATAGACATACTCTCTTATACTGGTAGGGCAATCTTGGAGGGCAATTTATCAAGACAAAGAGCAGAGCTTGGTATATACACATAGATGATTAAATAGTTTATTAATGCCTCCTTATAGCTAACTTTTTACCGCTGAGATAGTATGCAACTTTCACACACAAATACGTGCCAAGTGTGACAGGAAACAACCCTCCATAAAACCAGAACCGGATGTTTATCTCCTCAATAATCACTTGCCTAAACTACCACTTGACTATTACAGAACGTAGCAGTTCGTCACCACCTTTATCACCTTGAAAAACCTTGAACTTAAGTGCATAAACAATTTTTCATTTTGAAAAGGAAGTCTGAAGTTTGAGGCCCTGATTTATGACAGCACTGTTCAGCACCATCCCTTATCAAGGGATACTCCAACAGGAAACCCATAGCACTTCAGAAAGCCTTGGCTTGGACGCAGGCCTGGTAACGCAATTCTCCTCTCATAAACCACAATTCATGCCTCGCTTCACAACTGTCATCGCAGATGGCATTCCAGGAGACAAGAACCTGACTGCCTACCTAAAAATATGGAAATTCTTATTTTAATAGAAGTTTCCAGGCAGACTGCAACGGCTTCCCTGTAGGATTCATGGGCCAGAAGGGCCAGTAAGAATGGTGCTGTTTCTTCTGCTGACTGCACTTCAGCAAGACCGCTGCACGCTGTCAGTGGACATCACACCCAAGCTGCCTTTTCTGAGCATGCTGCCAAGGCCCAGGTTGACCAAGGAGCTGCCCCAACCAATGCAGAAAAAAAGCAGTTAAGTCTGATCTGGCAGGCTAGAGAAGTGATGCTAGAGAAAAGCAAATCACTGAGGAGGTATTTACTTCTTAAAGAGGCGGGGGAAGGAAGACAGGGCCATTTCTAACAGAAAGAAAACACTTAACTGTTTCCACCAGAAGATCCTCTCCTTCCAGCAGGCTGAAGCAAGTACGGAAAATGAGTCTCCTATGGCCAATCATCAACTGTGTACGCAGAGGAGACACAGGGGTCTGACATGTCACTAGCTTCAGATTGCCAGGGACCTCTAAGAAAAAGGTGAAAGTGGGCAAAACAGGATAAGATTAAAGCTTGAAGTTTGGTACAGAGATAAGCAACTCCTGGCACCAGCCCCAAGTTCAGCATCAGAATTTTTGCAGGGGTTGAGAGGCACAATTAGCTATGAGGCTTTTTTTAAAAGAAACTTGTCTTTAGGCACTGCTCCTGGTTTCATTTATATAAGTGCAGTAGAGAGAACACTGAGAACCACCCTTTGCAACTCCTTAAGATGTGCTATTGCAAAGTATCCAACAACAGTTAAGCTTCCCACAATGGATTAAGACGAAAGGATGAGAGGTCAATAAAAAAAATAAAACAAATCAGAAAAGCAGACTGTCTCGAGGAAAAAAAGAGGAAAACCACCTAACTTTCTAAATTACAGCAGTTATTGGTGCCTGGGCAGTAAGGCAAGTCAGTTCTAACTCCCTGTTATCCTGAATGAATTTTTATATACCCTAGAAAGCCGGATTACAGGGCAGGAGTTCAAGACTCATTTAAGACCTTGCCCAGTAGATGCTAATTCAGACCTCTGAACTACAAAGAAAATACTGTTGCAGCTACTGACAAGCCTTTGAAAAGGACTATTTAATCCCAATAGGCTTTGGGAACTGATCAAGTCTATGCTGATATTCTGAGTGGTCAGCCAACCACAGCCAACCTCAAAAGCCAAACATGCATCTCTTGCTTCCCCCCTCATGAGTGCAAAGACATCATTAGGAAAGAGTTGAGCTATAGGGTATGTCTATTCACTTAAGTATGCAGCTGCCCTCAAGGGTCATTCTGTGTAAATATATCACATGGTATGCAATCCATGCTCGTCTTAAAGCAGTCCTTAGGAATTTCACTTTTCCCAGTGACTCCTTATGATATTTTCCAAGAAGACTGCTCAGCCCATAGCTCATCAGTTTTTCAGGCAGGCTATTCATCTGAAGCCAGTATTCCTGGCTCTGCAGTTATTACCCAATTCTTCAGTGACAGTCAAGTGGCTACAGGAAAAAGCTTGGCTCGCAAGACTGGGGCTTTAAAGATGCTCAGCACTTTCAGCTCCTCTTATAGTTGAGATAAAAAAATCCCAAGAAGGACAAAGAAAAGGGAGGAGAATAAATCTGGGTCTGTAAACACTCATGTTTAATGATGGGTTTAAGCTATGAAACAACTCTACAGAGATAGCTAGAACTTAAAAGTCTACTTTTATTATTTGAGTGTTCAACTTTACTTAGTGAATTAGTATCCCACCACATGCAAAACAAATATTAAAGGGCTTCTTCACATCTGGATGTCTATTTAAGATGCCATTAAAAAAAGCATTTCAGTCTACAACAATAACAGCTCTATACTTCTGTCATTGACAAAGTGCTACCGGTGCACTACTGAGTAAGAGTGCGCCTTCTCGGGACTGCTCTTACAGAAGAAAATAACTAAAGCAGTCTTCTGGATTATGTGCAACTTAATAGTAACAAAGGATCAGTTGCTAATTCCATCTTCTTAGAAAGAGGTAGTGAATTTCTACTAGTGAATTGTTTCATCTATTCAGGGTTTGGTTAAAACAATTTTCTATTAAAATCAACTCTGTGGCACAGACAAATGCCACTTCCAGGTAGCATTCCAAAGTGTCACTCAAGTCCTCTGACACTGGGCTGTCAGAAAACAGACAGGTAAGCCCACAAATTACAAGTAAAGCATTCTGAACAGTTTAGATGACTTACGTGAAACAGACTACCAAACTCTAAAAATCTACCACCAAGTCTATGGGGGCATCCACATTAGTGCTGGGCTTGATTGCTTGCTGGTACACCACAGAAGTCCCATTTGCCATAAAAAAATCTTAGTGTATATCAATCAGGTTAATTCCTTAATAAAAAGATACTCTGTAATGTACACAATAATTCCACATAGTAAAATAAAGTGTTGGACCTGGGACTGCCAGAGCAGAAGACCTAGCTCTATTCTGCAGAAAGAACAGGGAGTTGTCTAGGGCAGCCAAATGTTTAGGAGTGGTTTATTGTGTGAAAGGCTAGAGAGATGGGAGGGACAGACATCTTCCAGCTTGCCAAGGGAAGAAACCTCAGAGCCAAGCACTTAAAGAAAAAGCTTGTTTTCTGTCTTCAGCCTCCATCCCACTTTGAGGATCCCATTTACTCATGAAGTAGTGGAATCTATCATCTTTCCTAGTGGTCTCAACATGTGCCTGCAGGGTTGAGCAGTGGGCCACAGAGGAGGAGTTAGGACTCTAAGTGCCATAACTATTTCTCCAGCTGTGAAATCGGAACTCCAGATTAAAAAACAGCAAGCAGTCTCCAGTCACGGTCCATCTCTTGGGCTCACATTTTCCAGCTAACATGCAGTCATCTGACTGGAACTGCATCTGGAAGCATATATAATCCTAAGAAAACATCAGGGCAGCTCATTTAGGGAAGCAGAAAAACCCAGCCCAAGCTTCTGTTACAGGACACTTCTTAGCCTGGGGGGAAAAAGGAAAAGCACGGAAGATCCAGCGCTGAAGTTTTGTTTTGACAGATTTTAATCTGCATCTTCACTATGACTTCCTGAAAGCTTCTCAGCATTTCTAGCATCAACTCTTTGCACCAAAACTCACAACTCCATTTTATTTCATGCAGGACAAGGCCAAGCCCTGCACTGAACTAAGTGATATACAGATACATGGGTACTTCTGTATGAAAGGCAACAAAGAATGCTCCAAACAGCGTTAATATGGGAGGGACAGTATAGCCAGCAAGTTCAGCCCTTGTCTTTAGTTATCAAAAAGAAATCTAATATGTATTTTGCCTACAGCCCTCTACTTAGAGCGTCAAATGCCACAATAAATGCCACCACCTTGTATAAGAAAAAACTGTGATGCATCTGTCAAATAAGTAATTTGAAGATGTTTTTTCCTTGCATTTTGAAATTCAAGACAAGGACTGACTACCACTGGGCACATGACAGGGCTTACCATAACAGAGCTCTAAGCTTGACCCCAACTCCAGGTATCACTATCACTTGGACAGTATAATGCAAGAGGCTAAATGCTGCACACACACACCATGACAGACTGCTGCACTTCACAGGGTATAATGGCTCATAACATTGTCATCCAGTAAAGCAATGATGATGTTAACTTGGACACCATGGCACCCTCTAGCATCTAAGAGTAGCTCTATTCAGGACAGGAGGCAAGATCTCCCTATTAGTCATCAGCTGTAGACTATTAACTAGAGAAGCCTTTTTGATTCTTTGCTAATACTCAGGACTCAGCCACACTACCCAGCCATCACCTCAGCCCTGCAGAGCTGACTCCTTATGCTTACTGGTCAGAATTTGAGGATACCGGTATCTGGAACTGCAAAAACACATCACAGAGGAAGTAAGATCTTGTGCAGAGGACAGATTTCAGCTAAGTGTACTTGAAGTACTGCAGCACAGGCCAAAGGCAGTCTAGCAAGATTTCTTCCTAGCTACCTAGGAAAGTGAGCTCAAAGTAGGTTGAACGGATCTGCCTTTCTCCAAGCAGATTAGAAGAACAGAACTTCTAGCACTTTGTGCTGGTCCCTCTATTTTGCCTGCTTCAATAAATTTAATTTTGATTAAGTCCCAAGTCTTCAAACTCATATGTTGCCAGTGACATTAACAGCATTTTCTTAGTAGCTAAGATAGGTGGATACTTTAGTGGCAAGTCAAAAGGGCTAAAACAAGTTATGGAAGGAACGGTTCAAAGAGTCGCAAATTGAGATGATACTCAAGTGACCAGAGTTTCTTCCAAAGCACCGCCATGCAGGATGACATTGCTGAGAGCAGAATGAACTGAAAATGGCTGTAGTTACATGACACAGTCAAACTACTTCCTAATATACATTAGTGATGTGGCTTGATAAAGGACAAAGAGGAGAACAGTACGAATGGAGAGCAGCATCTGGCAGATTAGAAGTGCTCTGTGGGCAAGGCCTCCATCATGTTCCAACAATGCTATTCCACCAATTAAAGGCAGTTAAGAAATAAAAGCCATGAAAGTCATTCTGCTCATGACTTTGACATCGATTTACCAAATTCTGTAAGAGTGTTTCAGGAAGTTTCACCTCCATCTTTACTTCTTAAAGAGATTTTTCAAGTCCTGGACATCTTCTCCCCTCCTATTTTCTCTTTGCTTTCCCTCCTACATCTCAAATTTTCTCCCATCTAGTAAAAAAATTGAGAAAGAACATAGTAGCTCACTAGTTTGTCAAGTTTTCCAACACTGAGCTTCACGATAGCATCAAATAGAAGACAATCTCTTCAAAATAAAAAACATGAAGTCTTTTCTCAAACACAGATCATGTGCCCTTACACTACCAGACAAGGTAATAATAGGTACACGCAGCAGGGACTTCTGTCACAGCCACCTGTGTTATGGGCTCCAGGATGCTACTTTTCCCTCCACATACAAGTCAGCTAGGGAAGAAAACTGAGCCAGGTGACTGCACAAACAGGAGTGAGCCAGAACAGGGAGGAATCAGACCTTGGAGAAGGCTACTAGCAGGGTTACCCTCAAGAAAGAGATGAGGGAGCAGAGAAGTACAAAAACCTTTTCTGATGTGCTTTGTGAGCAGCAGCTACGTGCCGCTCCCATCCATCAGGACAGGCTGTACTGTGCTCTCTCCACACTGCTCTGCATGCGATACTCAAGGTTGCACAAGTATCCCAGAGATTTCAAGTGCATCTCTGGAGGGAGGAAGGGGGAGGGCAGGATGACTTATGAATAGAGTTATTCACCGAATCCCACGGTGGGCATTTTTTTTCAGCTTGAAACAGCAGCCAAGCTCTCCAATACTAACCACACAAAACAGAGGCTCTGCCAAATGAGATGCTGAGAAAGGGGAAAAAACCTCCTGGTTGATCTATATTTCATCAGAGTAAGCTACTGCCAAAACCCACACCGTATAGGGACATATGATGCCTCTACATCTTGGATAGCAGGCTTCGCTAGTGATAACTAGACCTGGAATTATTTTTTCATGTAAAAGGAAAAGCAGTATGGACCAACTAGAACCATTTGCAGACTAACACCAAGCTGTGTGACTAGTTGTGGACAATTGTTTTTCCTTTGAAAAGTCAAGCCATTCTGCTGTTTTTGAGAGCTGTAGCCAAACAAGGCAGTACACTGAAGTCAGATTGCCTAAAATTTAAAGGGCAAATAGTCCCCGAGGTAATTCTTAAAAGCTTGAGATGTTTAACCAGGAACACTTTCATCCCAAAGGATTCTCATTTTTAGTTCAGGAGTGAGCCAGGAAAAAAGTTGAGTAATTTGTACAACTCTAATAAACACCTCACACCAAAGCATCAAGAGCCAGCAAGGCAGATCTGCCTAGACATCTAGCTCCTTCACTTCTTCCCATATCTGAGCAACACTCCTAAAAGGACATCTTCCTTCCCTTGAAGGTTCTCCACTCTCCCTAGAAATTCTGCACTTCTCACATAAACCAGATTCTTTTTCACATTCAAGACCTGAGATAGCTGCTCACATTATGTTAGATTTAGGCCACAGTAGCAGGGTTGTTTAGACAGACATTAGCAAGACCATGTAAGTACATTAGTAAGACATCCTCCACCACAGGTAAAATACATTTCATTCTTGTGGTATAGAAGTTACCCCTGAAGTAACAAACACCTCAGGCTTTTTCACAGGGATAGAAAAACAGTGCCAGAATGCTAAATACCATTTCCTGTGTACCTCATACAAAAACCTACAGCAGAGCTGGGAGTTACTGCCACAGCTAGTGAGCTTCTCCAATATAGCTTACTCAGAATCCTGCACTGGAGTACTGTAGCTATGTCTTGTAAAGTTCAGACTTTAAATTTAGACAAATTTGCATTTGAAGTGTCTGTGTAGCTCAGGTAAGCATACGTGACTGAGTGCAGTCTAACCAGCTGTACTCATTGTCCATTTACTGTGATGTTACAGCAGGTTCATGCCTGACACAAGCAGATCATATAAGCTGGCAATAAACAAAAGGATCCAGGCGCAACTCAGGTATATCATGTCAGTGCACTGCAACAGACAGTACAAGGCTGTCGATGGTCAGAAAACCCAGAGCCTGTTTTTGAACATTCAGTGCACACCTTACAGCATTCAGAAAAACTTTGGAAAGTCTAGCCATTACTGTAGGTCTATGGCACATTGAGCAATTTAGAAAAATCTAGTGCTATTTGGTGTCAGGCCCTTTTAAGGAGCCTAGTCTAAGAGACTTATGATCTTTGCAAGCGCGAATAGCTTGCAAGCAGGAGTCAATATGGCAAAGAACAAACTGATGAACTTTTAGCAGCTCCAGAATTTCTAGCTGTATTGTCCCCACTTCACATGCGGGCGTGATTTAACAGGTAAATACAGGGCCAAGGCTCCAGACAAGCAACTTCTCAACTTGAGATTTTTGCATTACTTGGTTTGGGAAAGTAGAAGCACATACTAAAGAAGCAGAGATCCTGTGCTATACCCCTACTGAAAGGCAAGCTGGAGCCAGTGATATAGCAGTTGCAGGAACTGACAAGGATCTACAGGTTTGGAAGATGCACAGTTCACATCCCTAAAAGGGGAATTTGTTATAATACAAGCTTCTGGTAAGCTGCTAGAGAAGTATCACACACATCTGTTAGGAGAAAAAAGTCTCAGGCAGGTTTTACACTGAGAATACTAGAGCATAAGAAGTTACTGTAAAAGCAGACGTGTGTCCCTACTCCCAAGGCTTGTCTGACAGTCAGCATCCAGCACAGAAGATAAGAGGTCATTTTGCAGCTGAGAACTGAGGAGCTGCTCTGTGCACTGAGCTGATGCCTCTGCTTCTGTGCTCCAGGGCAGGCAGCTTTAATTAGCATCACCCAGATGTACACAGGCCTCTGATTAGATGGTTCATGACCCAGAACACCCAAACAGCTTAAACAAAGTACTAATTCCACTTCAAAAGGCAAGCCTTTTAATGAATTTATACAAGCCTCAAGGCTAGAATTACCATCCTCATTTTTAAGAGCAGTAATATTTGGAAGTGGAGAAGGGAAGGGGTAGAAGTCCAGAAAAATTATAGCCCAAAGGGCTGGCACCAGACACATGCACTTCCTAGCCTGGTAGTTGGGACAGTGAAATAACTGGAGAAATAACACAAAATGGCTGTAAAACCTTGACAAGACTTCAAAAGAGCCACAAGTTGCAGTACTTCAGGCTAGTTGCAGAAAAACTACATGTACACCCCACATAGTGAGCCTTTGGGAAAAAGCCTTCACTGGGCCTTTGATTCCCCAACAAAAAGGTATAGCAATTTTCAAGCAAGATTCAGGGAGGATCTTGCTCTCAGATTCAGCTGAGCAGAGATAGCTGGCTAGGAGGCAGAATCAGCAACTGTGTGGCACTGATGGGAAAAGCCTGGGAACACAGGGGAGAACCTAGATCTTGTCTTCCCTATCCTGCCACTGACCTGATATATGATCAGAAGACAAATACTAATCTTGTTCTATTTTGATATATTAACCTGCATAAACACTTAAAGTTCCCTTAAAAGGGAACTAAAGTAACATGTTAATATACCCCAGACACCTGGTTGTGGTTCACCAATAAGACAGGTCTGCCTTTGTCCTCAGCCACAGTCAGTCTCCTGCCAACGCTCCAAGCCAGCTCTGACCCAGAAGCCATGCAACTACAGTAGTGTGGTACCAAACCTGATTTAGCAAAGCGTGGCTCTGGCATAGCAGAGGAATCAATGAGTCCTTACATACCCAGCAGGTAGAATAGGTAAGATGATGGAAGAGTATTAATCAGTCTTAATCAGTCCATGCTGCAGAATGACTTTGCCTCAGCAAGTTGCATCTCACATATTAAGCATATGACCGCATGGCTTTCTCACTACTACAGACCTGGACCCAGGTTCCCTGAGGGGGAACCCGGAATTCCATCTGGGTTAATCCCTTACCTACCCCCTATGACAGCAGGGCTCAAAAACTTGAGTATTTGATGTGTTACAACTATTCAAACGCTCTCACAAGTTTTACCAGTGGAAAGCTGATGCAGAATAAGCCATGTGTCCACAGTCCCACAGGAAATACTCATGGAGTAATGATTCAACTCCAGGTCAGTTTGGTCTCCTGCTATACAGTTACACTTTCTCCAAGTTCACACTTTACCATATTGAAATCTTTCAGACTGCTCAGACACTTAAAGTCAGTCATGTGCTCAAGGTAATGTGCTGACATAAGACCCCAAAATATTTCATCCTTACAGCAATCAGCAGAGTAGAAATTCCTGTCAACAAGGCACCAAACAACTTTTCCCACTGACATTCTCACATTCTGCATATCAAGTTCCTGAGCAATCCACACTCTGCTCCCAGTGTGGGCACTCATCTACTGCATCAGTGAAGGATTGCACAGAATGGACACAACTATTCTAGCCACTGTCATTCAATTACAAAAACCTGCAGGGGTCTGAAGCAAAAAAGGGAAGTCATTTTCTTTCAACACATTATCATGCTGTGCATCTGATCAGCAAGCAAGAAACACACCATGAATTGAAATAAGTCATGAAGCCAGCTGACTAAAATAATTCATAAAAAGAACCTATACAAAAAACATATGCCTTTGCTAGAGTCACTGGTCACAAGCCTACATCTCCCAGGACAACGACAAAAGAAAAGATAATACTGGAAAGAAGCCTACATAGCTGATGATTTGGACAGATACGAGCTATGTTTTTGATTTAGCTCTGCTTTAGACAGCTAATTTCTCTCACATCCTGAACAAGGCAGTTTTAGAGATGCTCTGCAAGCTCAAGGAGGTAAGGGCAAACCCTTTAGAAGCTAGGGCAGTGTGTTCAGCAAGGCTCTTAGGATCTGCACAGGAAAAGCATGTCAACTCTCACTCACAGATCCTAAAGAAGCTGAGGTAGGGGGAGAACTTGAGCTCTTCCCATAAAGCCAGGGGATTTTTCATTGGAGGTGGAGAAGCTAGGGAGAACAGTATAGTATCTCTTTGCATTTGTTCACAAAACTGAAGATCCCTTTGATCAGTCTCTCCTTTTGTCTCCTTGTGCAGACAGTTTTGGTGCTGTCAAACCCTTCCTTTTCCATAAAATTTTGCATCCCCTTGCAGAAATAAGCAAAATAATCACATGCTGCCTAAGAGGTAGTGTGGAAAACTAAAGTACCTGCAAGAGCCAGGAGCAGAGGAAAAAGGAGGTCAGGGTTGCAGATGGATGCACCGATTGAACAAAGCTCAAATCCCATCTTCTGTGAAAAAGGTATAATGTTTAGTGCTTTGTAAGGAGAGTAAGGCAAATGAGAACAAGCTTTTTTAAACACATCTTGAAGATACCTTAATTCTAGGATATGCAGGTGAATATAAAGCACAGGAGACAGACTAGTATTGTATGCAGTTTTATTGGCCTGTCACTAGTGCTGCTTAGAAGAGCATGGCACCACTGCCAAACACAAGGGCAGGTGTAGCATTTGTGCTCACATAGGTGACCAATCTAATAAAATCTCAATAGGTAACAAACTCAGACAATAGAAGAGACTAGAGATCTGAGGCATGAGAACTACAGACATGAGGAACAAAGGATAAAAAGCTACCTAGCATGCCAGCATGCAATAGCAATCATGACATCACCTTAGACAGGCTTCTTGACCTCTCAGGTGCTGCTCAAACATCACATAGGAGAGTTCACTTCAGAGGCCTGCAATAACTGCAGCTCCAGAGCACACAGCTTCTATGGCCTGGAAAGTCACTGCCATCCATTCCAACATGAGAGGACAGTTTAACTCTCCAGCAGTCAAGTTTGAGTAGAGTTAGACTACAAGAGCTTTTTACATGGTGTTTGCTTCACATATTAGGAACAGACATCAGTTATTGATAAACAAGCAACTTATGTTTCAGGATGCTTCTGAGTACAAAACTAAGGTGACCAGGGTATTACGAGAACCTGAACATCAACATTTTGACCACTTTTCTACTGTAGCATTGCAGAATTTTCTCTGCTTCCACCTAAGCACTGCCAGTCCTCCCTGACCAAGCTACTGAACTGTGAATTCCTAAACATAAGGACATAACACCAACTTCTGCCATGGCAAGAGAAGCACAGAAGACGAGCCATCGTATCTCCTTAAATCTCCCAGGTTCTGCAGAACTATTTCAAACATACTGACACCTTCATCACAAAGTGAGGGGTATTAAAATACTCCTTCTAGTTTCTGAAGGTATTAGTGACAAGCTCCATTAACAGAACACCGACATCCTTAGATTTTCTCATTACTTTCTCTTCAGTGATCAGTTTTAGTTTACAAGTATATAAGTAACCCAAAATATACTAGCAGCCGAATTAAAGTTAAAACTGCTGAAACTTTTCTCCAAGTTATAAAAAACCCTAACAAGGAAGATTTCTCAATGTAAAAAGCTTATTTTTAAGCTGGTCCTTGATGTTTACTGCTTTACAGTAGCAGGGATGAGAAAAGGAGCAAGAGGTGCCATTTCAAAACACAAGACCTTCAGTGGAAGCTGGAGTCTGGAAGCACTTGGTGTCTGGAACTGCTCTGTACAACTCCAGCACATGCTCTGTAAATCCCAGTAAAAACTTTAGAGCACACCAAAACCAAAAGAAAAAGAGTGCCTGATGAGATAAGTTCCCTCACTTGCCAAAGTTTGGGCCGCTTGCTGGAATGAACTGATGCTACACCCAACACTATTAAAAACCTAGACTTATCAACTATTTAACCAGGCTAGCTCCCACCTCTCCCACAATCACCACCACTTCGAAGCAGTAGGATACATTTCAGCTCAACAGGCAGAGTACAGGTGAGACCACGTTTAACGAAGTGAAAGATTCAAGGTCTCTGCAGCTGTGTGAGCCAGTCACACTGATGTGTAACAAGCCATTAATCTTTAGGTATATGCTACTAAATATACCTGCGTGCAAGTATCCATCTGCTTCCTCCCTCCCCATCTGCCATAGCTAAAGACTCTGCATTTCACAGCTCTCACACACTGCTGCCCTTCTCCAAGCACTCTTTGCACACAAATCTTGCTGCAACGCCACCTTGTGTTTCGTGATTTCAGGAGTAAGCAATATACACTGCCAGGATAACATTTGTCATTGTTTTCAGCAGGACTTCCTCAGCCCTAAATATCCACCTATTTGTGCAGGTGATACAGCAACAGCTGCCCAAATAACCCAAAATCGTTGCCCAACAGAAGCAACAATCTCAGGGAATTCTTACAGGCAAGAATCTGTACTGGCTGGTAGTTGGCAGTCAAAAATACTGGGGAAAAAAGCTTACTGAAAAACATTTGTTGGCAAGATAACTTTACAAGAGTTAGAAGTCTGACCTCCACCCTCTTCATTCCTATCCTTAGTCCCCTTTAGTTGTCAAAAGCCCATGAAAACTTTATTAAAGCTACATATGTATTCTAACCAAAATATCTTGATAGCACCTGCCAGAGCCTGTCCCTGCAGTCGAAGCAAAGCACAGCTGAAAAATCCTACTCCCACTCAATCCACTGGGAGTTTTTCTACCAATTTCAGTAGAACTAGGAGCTTATAGGCTGTCTGCAAGCCCCAGAGGGCTGCTGCCAGAACAAATTTCTGCCTTCCTTTTTCTTGTAGATGTCTGAACACACCAACTTGTTTTAGTGGTCATATAGGACCGGAAGTCATAAATCAAGTGTTACAAACCCCCACAAAACCTTACATGAACTATCTGATCAGGGCCAAATTCATCCTTCAGCCTAAAGGTCTCTTTCTACCCATCCTGCTCTCAAACTGTTACAACAGCCCACTTGAAACCAACTCAATTACATTTTAAGGAAAATTTGCAGCAAGTTTTAACATTACCTGTTCCTCTTAGTAGTATTGTAGAAGGAAAACTATCACCCAAGCTTCATATACATATTTTAACCATAGTAAGAAGTAAGCATATTAGAACTCAGGTGTTAGTGTTAGGGCAATTGCAGCACTGACTACAGCATTTAGAAAAATTCCAGTTTGTGTCTAAAGAAGCATTTTTAGAAGTTCCAAATAGAAGAACTACAAATGACTTTTTCAGCTCTGAAATCAGGATAAGTGTTGTCAAAGCAAAAACATTCTTGACACACTAAAGCTGCTTTAATCCAAAATGCCATTTAACCCCTGCCAAGATTAGTGTGATTAATTTTCATCTTGACATGCTTTTGGAAGTTCTATCGAGTTTGTTTTAACAAGAAGTCATCTCGAAGCTGAAAGAGTGAAACGTTTAGAAGATACTGAAAAAGATTGTGATACCTTCTCCTAAGATTACAAGAGATTCATTTAATAGTTTTATATCTTGAGAATCTGCATTTGCCTCCAAACTTTAAAGTACAGTTAGATGAAATGTTTCAAGAGCCAACTCACATGAATGTCAACAAAAATCCTTTACTTGTAAGTTACAACCCCACAAGGAACCTAAGTTGATCTTAAAACTTCTCCTTTCAGTTTTGGCTCATCCATTCTTTTACTTTCCCTATCTTCTGTTCTGAAGATCTACCTTCCTCCAAGATAGAATTATAATTCAAATACAGAATTATGGATTAATTCCTAATTAGAAAGTAGGTGCATCTTCCATCACAGCAAAAACTAACAGAGCATAGCAAAGCCATGAAAATCCAGAGCAGAATCAAGAAGCATTGCTCAAGCTCAGGTTCTCTGCATCAGGTTGCAAAAACAATATGCTTTCTCCACAGAAATTCAGTTGTCTAACTCATCTTCTTAAACTGAAGAGATACTATCAGATGTAAAAGTCTCCATTGTCTACCAAGATAACAGTTGGAAGCTTTAAATAATTTTGTTCATTTTGGTCAAAGCAACTTGTCAGTGAAGGACTTTACAAATAGTCATACTGCTTCAGACCAAAGGTTCATCTAGCTGGAAAGAAAACAATACCAAGTTCTAAGCTGTCCACCAGAACAAGACATCCTAAAGTAGAGTTGAGGGATGTTATGCCAGCATGCCATTTGAAGTCTCTGGAATAGAGGTGAGTGGGGGGAGAAAAACCAGGGGAGACGGGGCACACCACAATCAACTTTCTATATAACCCCAGCAGTATAAACAAACCTGGAAGGTGGGAGTTGCCCCAAAACTGCAGCATGTTAGAGTACAGCACAGACACTCAAGTCCCATTTTTCACTTCCTACAGCTTCTTAGAGTCCAATGAGCAGGTATGTTACAGTGTTAGTCTGTCCCTCTTAGAGGATTATTACCTTTAGCCCCAGAAGTCGCTCTTTTTAAACATTAGTCTCTTGTATTAGAGGTTTCCATCTAAAGCTAAACCGAGTAAGAGATTAAGCAGCTTCATGTTTATTTTCTGTTGGGGCACATGCACACACCAGTATTTCATTAAGTCACTGGCACTAGTAATATTTCTTCCTGCTCTAATTGAGATGAGAAGTCATGCAATTCTTATTTATACTCAGGCACAGACATCACTCAGTTGCAGTTCTTTGGAAAAGAGAAAACAAAAATGTCCATTTACTAAACAAGCTGTCCAGTAGCATAAATACTTTGCCTCTTAAAAAGAACTTGAAAATGTTTGATTATGAGATAAGAGACAGCTGTTACTTTTCTTCAGTCTGCACTGGGAAAGAGAGATGCAGTTCTTCAGATCCTGGTCTGTTCCTTCCACAACCTGGAGATGCTCCCTGCTCAGAGGATGGCTCCCTGGTGCTCCCCTGCCCAGGCACCAGGAAGCCAATTAGAAGATGCCTTTTCTGTGTCCAAGTGTGCCCATACTGAGAAATGCCAGCTTCTTCAACCTCTAAGAAACAGTTTTCTGAAGGGCTCCATTAAAGGCATAAGTGATCTTGTCCTAAGCCAAGTAAGCCACAGATTTAACTAAAAATAAGGGCAACAGAAGTTTTGAAACTGGTTTAAAAGGGCAATAAAGAAAGCCAGAAGGAAATGCAGAGACACTTTGCATAATACCTACTGACCCAGAACAGTGTTGACCAGTTAGCAGATATAGCAAGTAGCAAGATAACTTCTCTGAAATCTAGGATTCTTCTCATAGCAGGGGAAAGTGCTGTAACAGAAACAAATTATGTCCTTTAAATCAATTTGTCACTAAGAAAATCCAAAGACTGTTAAAAGAAGCCTTGCTCAGTTTAGTGCAGCTCTTTCCTGCTCACACACTGCTGATCAGAAGCCACATAGGCCTTTCTCAAACACAGACATGTTTCAGCTGAAAGCTTCTCAGGCAGACCTTACTATCTACTCCCTGTATAATGCCTAATAACAGCTAGGCAGTTTAGTCTGTATATTTGATAGCCAAAGAACTGAGCTGCGTCTGTTAGTTGCGAGTAGACAGTTTTCCAATACTGTTTGTTTTGCTTAAAGATCCACTCCCCTGTCCCCAGCTGACTTTTTGTTAAGGAACCATCAAGAAAGCGTGAACCAGCCAGGGGCAGCTGGGTCATGCCAGCAGCAGCAGCATACGCTGGCAAATACATCATTACCTAATTCTATACTGCCAACCCCATCCTTCCAGTCTGTTCAGCAGCAACCTAAGCAGCCTGCTGATCGCCAGTTCAACAGAGCCTATCATACCATTGTTTTCCTTGGCATTGAAGCTTTCCAGTAAAACATCTTTGCTTATTTTTGCCAGACTTCAAAGGCAGCTTACTCTAGAACAGTACAAACAGTGAGGTTTAAGTCAAAGAAAAAAGTCTCTAGTTTCAGCTCACATCAGTTCACTCCCCTTTTCCTTGTCTTCAGCTCTGAAATACATCAAATACGTCCTGCCAAGCATGCCTTGGAATACCAGTACTTGCGATTAAAACCATGCCCTGGCCTAAAACCTATCTATGTCCCACCAAAACACTCGCCACCTATGTCCCTTTGCTGCTATGTTGACAATCATGGAATATGATGAATCTAGGGAACTGAAAGTTTTTCCACAGCTGTTTTGCTAAGTAATAAATACACATGAAAGTTACCAAATGGAGAGCTGTTGAACACAAGACAAGAAACTGAAGCTAAGTAGATGAGCTATGGATTGCTAACTGGCTACAGGACTGAATCCTTGTTCCTCCTGGTTGGTGCTCTCTTCCAACTCAGCTGGATCTGCTGAGCACATAGCATACATAGAATTCTGAGTATCAAGTCAGGTCTTAAGCTCTTCATATTTTAGGCAGAGATGCTGATTGCAGATTTATACCTTAGATCTGGATTAAGATTTAGTTACTCATTATCCTCACATTTAGGAAGGCTTGTGTGAAAGTGGGGATACTAATGGTTAGAACTGCAGACAGTTCAAATGCAGAGCTTTAGTTTAGACCTAAGTCTGTTTCCAGTTTAATAGTTTGTATATTTCCATGGAACTTGATCTTCAGGAAATTTATTATTTGATGCAATTATTTAGAGTAACTGAAGGCCAGATCCTAAACCAAATTATTGGCTTGGCTCCCATGAACCCAAACATTTGCATTGCATTGCTTTCTAGTGAGTAGCTCTAGAGTCCAGCAAAAGAGATGCAACCAAACTCTCCGCTCCAGACTAGGCAAGGACCACGTGAGTTATGCCAGGGCTCCTCAGATTCAGTCGATGATACTGACATATTTCTGTAGTGACAGGTGGTCTCATTCCAAAAAAATTAACTGTGAAGAATCTAAGGAGGATTTTTCAGAAGCTTAAGCCACACAAATGTTTAAATTAGCAGTTATAAGCAGCTACATGTGTCCTATTACATCTGCCTTAGTCACCAGCCGCAAAGTTCTTTGGAAGCTGAGGCACTTCAGTCACATTAAGATCACCAGTTCTCAGTCAGTCATATTTACACACTGCCACCAACATCCTTGATTAAACTCAAGATGGTGAGGAGCAGAGATCCCTGGACATCCTTTCATGTACTCTAGTTACCCCCCCTCAGCAGAAAGAGGGATATGAATTATTCACTACAGCAAAGGAATGCCATTTCCTCATGCTGTGCGCACCGAGGTCAGAGCACTGGGACATTTTAATAGTGCTACTAAGAATTCCTGAAAGCCGTAACAGCAGCTAACGGATCTGCCTGACAGGTTCTTAAGAATAGGGTCAAGCTAGTTAATGGAAACTCCAGCCCTCCTGTCCCTATTATTCGGTACATATATTAAAAGTATTATTTCATTTCTGCTAAGCATAAAAACCCATCCCTCCACTTGTATTTGATTTACTAATAGATATCCAGTACTAATCTTTGGGCAATAAACTAAGAATTGATCAAGTCATGTTTATATCACCTGCTAAGAAAACAGATGTGAAAAAACAAAAAAAGAATCTAGTGTCCCAAAATGGAATTATGCTTCTGGTTGGTCAGAAACAATATATAAAGCACTGCTCTGGGCATTATCCCAACAGGTATAGTATTATAAGCTTATTATGACCAACCACACTAATTTGTATGAAATACCTGATTGAGCCTTCACCTAAAAGGCTCAAACCTGTTCTTTTGTTAAAGTGCAGATATATTCCTTCCGTGTACTTCTATCAGGCTGGGGCTAGAAGTGTTGAAAGACCAAGAGCTCAGTTGTTCTCCACACCACTCACTTGAGCCACACTGTTACACAGCTGATGCAAGAAAATGTAGAGCCAGGCTGCATGAGAAACACTGCCCTCTTATTTCTGGCTGAATTCTTCACAGTAAATCTATTCTGAGAGCTTTTCAACCCTAGTTTTATATATCCAAGTTCAAGTGTGTGAAAGAAAACAAATAAAAAACAAAATCCAAACCATGGCCTACCACAAAGCCTAGTCAAGTAGCCAGAATTTTCTGTCCTGTAGGGAGAAGCTAGTCTATTGTTTTTTCCTTCTCATTTAAGATTTTAAGCTGGAGAGACGGATATGGCTAGAAGGTTTTAAGCACTATCAGCAAAACCTGAGTTCCAAATAGAGCTATGTCAATCATGAAAACTTGCAATACAGACTCCATCAGATTCTGCAGGTAAGTTTAGGATCACATCCTTTCATTTAAATTTGTTACTTCAGATATTGGTTTGAGATCCACAGAAGGAGAGACTTTCCCCAATTTTCCCCTTCCTCCCAACTAGTTTTGGAGAGATTTGACTGAAGCATTACAGTTGAAGTGAGAATTGCCACTCATGACAGAAGTCTAGAGAACAACTCTTGAAGCCTCAGCATTGCCTTCTCCAAGCTGGAAGTCTACCACTGGTTCAATCCTAAACCCAAATCCTAGCTTAAGTCTCAGTTTGGTATTGAACAGGTCTAATCAAAACTTGGGAGTGTTCATCTGTAGGAAGCCTGCAAAGCTTCCTACCTGCTGCTAAAAATAAGATAGCACAGGGTAGACAGCAACTTCCCTTCAAGCACAATCCCTCCCTCTAGAAGAGGAAAGAGAGCATCAGCTGAAGAGAGAAAAATAGAGGAAGATACCTTTCAGAAGTGAGACCCATGCCATACTCAGACTCTGATGTCTTTTGTGACTACCATCCATCCGAAAACCCTGCCAGGTTAGGTGTGTGGAAAGAGAAGGGGGGGGGAAAAACACACAGCACACAACATACACCTTTCAAAGGTAATCTAGAGCTTGTAGTTCAGCAGTCTTTCTTCCTTGACAGCCCTTGATTACTTGCCATGGGTGGAATCCACTAAGTCCTCTGCTGAACAAATGCCCTTGTTCTTTGCAATACTACTGCATTCGAGATGTGAGTGATAGAAGCAGCAGCTGGTAGCACATTTGCAAAACAGTGTAAGCATCGTACCAGATGGAAGTTATCCCAGCCACGCCAGTAAAATCTGAAGACTCAGCATGTGATAGGGTGCTTCAATCCTGCCCCAGAATCTTCTTCCCGAAGAGCCCAAACACAGATTAATGCTGTCAATTTAAAAACCAAGGTAAGGCAATAACTTCTGGAATAGCATGGACATCTGGCTTTCTTTATACATCTAGAACTGCACCACTGTTATACAGCATAAGGTGAAATGAGCAAAACTCAAATTACTCTTAATCACTGTAAAAAGCCAGGCACATAGGAGAAAAGTAGTAGTCTTTTCACAGGGAAATCATCAATCACATGCTTGCCAAAAGCACAAGACAATGATGGAGAGCAGTCCTCTCCTTTATCAGATGGCATGTCCTGACAGTCATTTTTAAAGCTCCATTTATCCTCCCACATAAGGATATCACCAGATATCCTCAACTTCCATCAAAATTCAGGTGATGTTTTGCAGTACAGGAGGGAGAGCACATAGTCCCTGATTATTAATGCTCTGTCAAGGGCTAGCCTTATGGTGGGGTGGGTATTCTACAGTAGCTGGGTGAAACAAAGAACATAACCTATCACTCAAGTGAAAAAAAAATCCTATGAAGCCATTGTATTCATTTACATTCCAGTAGTTTTAACCTTGTACGGCAACCAAGCACTTGAGTTTTCTAGATGTTCACACAAGTATTATTGGCTTCTGAACTATAACTGATCCTATAACCTGAAAGCAAACAGATATTAAACAACTTAAGGCAGAGTTCAGAGGTTCATAAGATATGCAAGTCAGAACAAGTGCCTTAATATCAGGCTGCATTATAACAACAAGCTTCCCATCAGCTGCTCCCCAAGGCACACAGAGTAGCCCTGGAATCCTTAGGGACCACACAAGAGATACCCGCTTTCCATCAGAAATGCGAATCTTAGTGCCAAGTCAGTTTCATTAAACTGACCAGAGTCCTGTTCCTAACCATTTTCTGCCTCTGAAATTATACATGACAGCATAAGAAAGAAAAGACTACATAGCGAACTAAGGTATGCATCTTGCCTGGCCCCTAGTTCTAGGTAGTTTAGAAGAAACCATTCAGCCTCCTTGCACTTCATTACATGCATGAGTCTTCACCTGTTTTCAGCCCATTTCAGTTATAATGGTCAGCACATCACCAGACACATGGCTTTTGTTATGGATGGTCTCCAAACCCCACCATAATGCAGATGAGTTCTGTTAATCAGTCACACTCATCCTCAGCACAAACCTTGCAAGCTTACAACCAGGAGTACCCTGCAACAGTTACCAATCCAATATCAATCTGGATAGGAGGAAAGTGCCACATGCACCAGCCAATGCTAAAACCACTGGAACTGTAGGGGGCAAGGGTATGAAAGAAGGAAGGAAAGGAGATAGTATGGAAGAGTAATTAGTTTTGTTTTGCATAAAGCTCTCAGTGAGATCTCAGAAAGACCATGAATAGTGCAATCTGAGAATAACAGTGACTGAGGTCATTAACAACAGGAAGGGACTTTCCTTCTGACGTGCAAGTCAAAGCTTTATATTGTATGGAAACAAATCCTGACATAAGCTGTTGCTGTAAGACATCTTCATAGAAAATCAAGTTTCCCTCTCCTTTTCTTTCTCATTTATCTTTCATTCTTTTGTATTTTCCCAGAAAATAAAGAGTTTAAACCAGTTTGTCTCCTAATTAACATCATCTCATGGTTCGGATACTCAATACAGCAACAACACATAGTACATGGAAGACTGTGCAAGAGGCAGGTGGCAGAAGCTGCAGTCTTATTTTCCATTGCATCTTGTAACACCAATGAAAACAAGGATTTAGGCTACCACATCCAGAAGCCAGTAGCCTCAGAAGCCCATATGAAATACCTGTTCTTGGAAACCCACGCTGGGTTGCTTTCAGACATAGTGGCTTCTCTCATTTCAGGACAGCATCATGACAAAAAGATTTAGAGATGCAATTGCCAATAAGTCTAAGTGAAACAAAAGCGGGAGGGGGACTCCAAACTTACTCCCTTGAACTCAACATATACTGAAATAGTACGCTTTATTACCTTTCCATCTACACTTCTCTGCTAATAATGTCCGACTTTGGTATTGGAGCTCTTCCAGATCTTAGGCCAAGATTACACCTAAACCTATATTTGACAGGCAGTGCCCTACTGGCAAATAAACTGTTTTTAGGATTTATTCTTCCTACTTGCAAATACATTCAAAATGTTGACTGCAGCACTAAAAACCTCACCACCACGGAGCTCCCTAGCACAGATCATTAGAAAAATACAGCCTTTCATTTGCACTAGGACACTTGAATAAATTCCTGAGTAATTTTTCTAGTCAATAGACCTAAGGAGAGAATTGATCAAAACATTAGCAGTCCTACTTACAAATGCCAAGTCATTAACTATCTCTGGTCCACATTTCTTTTATATGCATAGATAACAATCTGTGTACCAGAAACTCATTGGTGATTACTGCACGTAGTTACAAAACAGTTTCAGAATAAGTAGAACAGGGTGGGAACTTGTATTGATCCGGGGTCAATAGTCAGTGTTTCTGTACCACTCTGTGCTAAACTATATTCCTTCTTCAAAAAATTCAATAATTCATCCTTCTGTTTTCACTGAATCACAGAATCGTTTAGGTTGGAAGGGACCTCTGGAGATCATCTAGTCCAACCTCCCTGCTCAAGCAGGGTCCTCTAGAACATATTGCCCAGGATCACATCCAGACAGGTTTTGAATATCTCCAAGCAAAGGAGACTCCACTACCTCTCTGGGCAACCTGTTCCAGTACTCTGTCACCCTCACAGTCAAGAAGATTTTTCTCAGGTTTAGGTGGAACTTCCTGTGGTTCAGTTTCTGCCCACTGCCTCTTGTCCTGTTGCTGGGCACCACGGAGAAGAGGCTGGCCTCACCCTCTTGACACTCCCCCTTCAGATACTTGTACACATCGATCAGATCACCTCTCAGCCTTAATTTTAGAAGGGAGGAATCAGTAGTGGAGTATTTCTATTCCATCTGCTGCATTAAGCTTGCAGCATTCACCTAAGTAACAGTTTAGCAGAACCCCAACATGAACCAAATTTTCCTTCAACTTAATCCAGTCTGCTACAGAAACTGGCACTACAGAGGAAGCTATGCAGAGACCTTACACCAAGCACTTGAACATGGAGAAACAGAAGCTCAGCAGGCATGGAGCTCTTGTTGCTAGTGACAAGGCAATAACCCTTTGCTCCAACACAGCATCTTCATGAGCTCAAAGCCTGACTTCTGTAAGACTTCTGAAAACATCTGTCTGGCTTCAACATACCCAGGATTGAAAAGGAGAGCAGAGCAATAAGGTGGCAGGGACACTCTTTCAGACTTGCCTGGAAGCAGGAAGTACCAACACCTTCAACTAATCCTCACAAATCACACAGCTGTAAGATGAACAACCTGCAAGTAATTAATTGAACCACTGCACTTAGCCATCAGATTTCCAGCCCATCTTGGGTGAGGTGACATGTTCCTTGGGACACAAGGGTGAATTTATGATTGCCGACAAACTTGGCTCAGCTGACTAGCACTTTTTGAGCAAGCAGTGTGGTAGCTCCGTGGATCACAGCCAGAAGGTAAAGTCATAGCTGCACAGGCATTAGTGCATGTGATCTTAGGAGAGTGGGAAGATCTAGATGTCCCATGGGGAAGGGGACAAAGCAGAGGAGGAAAAAACTGAGGAAGGAGAGAAAGTAACAACAAAAGAGCTAGTATGAACAGTGGTTAGTCATTTTTGCTGGAAGTCTTGACAGATTCTTTGAATATCTGATTTGGTAAGTTCATCTAATTCCTCTGAGCAGACGAATTATGAGAGTCTCTCATATGGGTAAGCTTCTCTGCAAAACTTCTTGCAAGTCCGGTGAGTGATCAGCACCCTGCTGCCTCCTGGCAGTTTGGCTTTTAGCCTTAGATAGAAGTAGCCTGTTATTAGCATACCAGTGAGAAGAGCTGAGCGCATTTGCTGCCAGCACCAGTCTCTCAGCTACATAACCCTAACTGTAACAGCAGGAACCTGTCAATAGGAAGATATGATAGAAAGCCTCAGCATCTTTCACAGACAAAGAAACCAACCTGTGGCTGAACCCTCCAGCACTCCAGCCAGCAGCGCAGAGTCTCCTAGAGCTTTCCTTTGAGGACAGCGGGGGCAAGCACTCCAGTTGGATGAGAATGCAAAGCCACAGCCTGAAAAGCAATCGTCTCCACCTTCTTATATTTATATTTAAAAATTTCAATTGCATACAGACTTTGTTTTGCCAAAATTGCCACCAACATAATGAAAAAAAAAAAATCAAACAAACATCACAGAAAATAGGCTTCTACCACACTGTGTTGGCAATACACATCCCAAAAGAGCATATTGTGCTGTTCCCAGAAAGATTTATATAATGCCACACATCTCTTCATAATAAAAGTCAGGGTTTTCCAGGGCACGTATATGAAAGGGTACACACAGCTCATCTAAGATCCTACAGGCAGTCTAGCTTATTACCACATCTGTGGCACTGCTCTACATGTTCTGCCCTATATCTTCATTCTAAATGTATATGTAAAATTGCAGTTTCTGCTACTGCTGCTGAATGATCCCTAAGTAAAACACACCCTTTCCTGCCCACTAGCCCCTTAGCAGGTAATAAAACAGTTTATTTCTTTGGCTGCAGTTACTAAATGGGGTTTTCTTAGTTTAAAACAGACAATTAAGATGTCCCAATGATTTTATCAGCTTTGATACCTCAAAGCTACCTATTAAAATAGGCAAAAACTGCATGCACCACAAGAGCCTGCATGTTCAAGTTTAAAACAGAATTTGAAGTGGCTTGGTACAATTATAATAAAAAACAAGGCTAAAAAAAATCATAGTACTAAGACTATGAAGTCAAGAACTTGGATGGTAAGAAATGCCAAAATACAAGACAGCTCTTGCAAGCTTCATATGAACTTGGCATTGCTCGTCACATTCAAGTGACGAGCCATATAAATGAAGAAATTTTTGAATGATGAAAATTTCATCAACACTGGGGTCATCTCTTCAGAACTCTGACAAGGCAATTAAAGCACAACAAAAGCTGGTTTAAGGAAAGCATTGTCTGTGTTCCCCCTGTTAATGTCATTCTGTGAAAGCAGTGAATCTTTCTGCAGACACTAAGCTAGGCAGGGAGCTAGTCTGCAAAGTGTTAAATGAAAGGCATTGATTTCTAGGAATATAAACAAACACTAAGAAATTTTAGGCAACCTTACCTACAGCTGACACTATTAGCTACATTAATGATCACAATCAAGTTCTTTTCTTTATTAGGGCCATTCCAAGATGTGCTCACCTCTACAGACAGGAGGACAGCCCTGTCCTGTCAAGTTCATGGTCTAAGCACATGCAGACAAACCTACACCCAGGCTCACTATGAAGTGAATTAAGAAAAAAAATGGTTCATGCTAATTATAATCAATATTTAGCTATTTTAACAAAGCTATATTCAAATTCTTCAAGGACTAAATATTGATTATGATGTATAAAATTTTAAACAAACCTGAGCTGAGATAATACAACCACGATGAAGTGCCAAACACTTAGGTAACTGAGAAAAATTATCCTGTGACGTGATTGGTGCACAGTTCTCCAAAGAGGGATAGTAATGAATTTACAAACTGGTTTTACCTTCCCTGGCTGAGTCTGTTACCTCATTGCACATGGGAAATGCATTCAGTCTATGTAAAAAGAGAAATCAATGGCTCAATTAAAGCAAAGGCCAAGAAAAATGCATGCAGGCAGAGAATAAAACGATACACATATGCCAAAGGCATCACAAAAAACTCTGGCATGGGACCTAAAACAAGCATGTAGGACCAAGACTTTTGTATTTCATGAAGGACTTCCAAAAAGATACTCTCTCAAATAGGAAACCTATATCCAATGACATTCCCTCACTTCATCTCCTCCCCACTGATCTCAAGTCCTTCTCTGTATAGTGACACAGCTTCTGTAAGAGTAGTGACCAACGCTGCTCAAGAACAGAGACAAGCTATGCCTAAGACAAAATAAGTTCAAAATTGCAAATTCTCTAGCCACACTTACGAAACATGGCCATATCCACCTCCAGCTATTAGAAGACAAGAGGAATTTCCTTCTGAAGGAGGTAATCACCTGTTCTTGTTCCAAGATATGCTTCTGGACTGTAGATTATGAGAGAAAGTGAAGAGAGAAAACTTCCCTGCAAGGTTAAGGCTTCCTCCAAAGGGACAGCATCAAAGAAGAAATCCTATTTTCTTTAATAGTCCTCTACCAAGTAGTCTGGTGGGATCCTGCTCCACACATTCAAGTTTCAGAGCCTATCCTGAGGTACCTAACATACTGCAGGGAATCCAGGCTTTCAGCACTCAGGAATCATTTCTCTATTCAGCATGGGGATCTCAGTCCATACCTCATTGCTGATATGGAACCACGCTGCCAAAAGATCCAGGGAGGAAGCACATGCTAGTGTAGCTATAGAAGCTTAATGACTAGATACAACAAATATTCTCAGAATGCAAGTTCAAAGCCATATTCTCAGCTGCTGCAACTCAGCACAGATACTTTGAGTCTGGGAATCAAGGCCACCACCAGTCCATTATTAAAGATATTTTCCCCAATTTATGCTGCCCAAATCAAGTTACATCACTAATACCAATTTCTCTGCCTCCCCATCCCCACTTTTTTTTTTTTTTAAATTGGCTCAATCTTCAGTTGCTGTCTTGATTGGGTAGAAGGTACAGGATAAAAAAAACTGAACATCCATAGCCAATTCTCTTTTCTTGAGACAGACTGCCAGTTGCCTGTGCTCTGCTCATGCTCAATGCAGAACGATTTCTCAAGTTAATAAAATAATTTGAGTTTTGCGTGATGACTATGTACAGACCTCTACAAAGCTAGCAACAGCCATTTTACAGTTACTCAGACTGCAGACAGCAACTATGGAAGAGAAAGTTAATTTCAATGCGTTTATAGCACAGATGCTGTAGTCTGTCACCTTGCATACACGCAATCATTTAACACTTGTGCAGAATGCTGCCAGACAGAATATTTTGCATCTACTTTGTCTTTCCTTTATAGCACTCCAATAGATGTATGAGGAGCCTGCCCTCCCCTAAAATATTTTATTACTATTTTCAGTGCTTAGCACTTAAGTAGCAATCTGCACAGGAGCTGACATTATTCTTTGAGTTGAAAAAGATAAAGATCACTCAGGGCCACAGACTCATCATCATAAATGTAAAAGATTGATTGGCCACTGCTGTGTCACAAAGGTTTGTGTTTAATGGAGAGACCAGAGAGGAGGTATTTATGCTGTTAGGGAAAACATATCTGCAGGCTCTTCCCCTGCAGAGACTACAGCAATGCAGACATCCCCTCTACATCTGAGAAAAACAGACTCTAAAAATGAACCCAGGCAGATAGGACACAGCACTCAATTGTGCTTCTGTGTTTGAAGATCAATGCTGACTACATATTGGCACATCTATCACAGCAAGACCCACTCAGTTGAGGGCTGAGGACACCCAGACAGTGAAATCAAAGAGAGATATGGCTGGTTTACATTCTGCTGCTTTGTAAAACTGCACCTAGAGAAGTGTGGGGAAGGAACATGTGGATCATTTATCTGGCTCACAGATGTTTTCTCTGTAGAGACACTTGAAATGTTTTTGCCTGCCATGTACATGGCCCTGTGTTACTGGCTTACTATGGAGATCGATGTTCTAAAAGCAGCAGACACTTCTGGAAGTTGACTGATCAGCCTTGCTGTTTGGTTACCTTGACTTCAGTAAAACTCCATAAGAATTATTAAAGCCACATTTTAAGTAATCACAGAACAGCTTGGAGGGGAAGGAACGATCTGTGACTCCACTTTGTGGGCTTCAGGGCTGTTTTCTTTAACGAAAAGAGCTCAGTGCTCGCAGAAGCGATTTGCATTTGCGCAGACAGCCCATACTCATGTTTTCACATTCACAGCAGGACTGGTTATAAGCACTGGGTTTCCCTTCCTTTTCCAGATAGGAGCAGAAGCTTAATTCTGCTTCCATCTGAGCTCTGACTACACTCAAGGCTCAAGTCTTCCCTCCTGATCAGGCTTCATGTGTCAACATTACAAACAATTAGTTAAGCACATTGCAAAAGGCTATTCAACACTCTGATTAGGGTTCCACTTGTATTTTATTTTACTGCATTCATACCTTTAAGTGATGCCCAATAGAGAATGAGTTTTATCCACCAGGGAACTGACAAAGTTGCAAGTACTCACACTGCTACTGCTATAGCTGCATATGTTTCAAGGCAGTATTGTGCTGCAGAAGAGTCTTAACATATAAGCTGACTTTGTGTGATGGTTTCCGAGAATAAGCACAAGGGCGCTAACCTGAGCATATTTGTGCACTACTAACAGAAAGCAAACAGCCTGCTATGTCTTCTGTCATCTCTTCAGATGACTCAAAAAGGTGAGATGCAATTAAATACTTAGACAACTTTGAAGCAAAACTAAACAGTTGCCCATATCCCAATAAATAGGGCAGCTGAAAACTAATGCATTATTCTATTTTGAAGACAATGGAAAATTCACAGGCTGTTAAAATAACCTCATACCCAAGGAAAGCATTCATTTTACCTGCTCAAATGATTAAGCCATTGTGCTTAAAGTCAGCAGAAAGACAGATAAGTGGGCTGTAGAAAGATGTTCTTTAAAATTTCAGTGTTATATAAACAAACAAAGAAATTATTCATAGTAGAACTATGGCTTTACAGGATAACAGATATGGAGTCATGTTCTGAGGCACTAACGCACAGTTCATTGCGCTTCATTTTTCCCCACACACCAGCAGTAGTAGATCCATCTCTCTGACAAAATATGATTTAGTACAAGCAGTTGTGACAAAATAATAGACTAAACCTGGAACTTGGTAATCTGGATGATGCACCTATACAGGCTGTGAGAAAGGCATGAATACCTCCGTGCATCTAGCATAGCACATGCAGACTCAGTACCAGAGGCACCTTCAAAACTTTTTAAAAGGCAGGAGTTTTATCCTGACTGTTTGCCTCTAAGTCTCTACCATGAGAAATACCCATTTCACTCCTAGTATAAGCCAGCATTCATTTATAGCCTCCTCTTTTCTTTGGAGGAGCAAAGGATTTTTCTTGAAAAGAATGATAAATTAATTCTTCAGTCTGCACTTGGCATAATATAGCACACATACTCCTTCATGTGCAAGGCTGCCAAATTATAGCTAACCCATGATTTACTAGAGTTAGCACTGAATTCCCTCTCTTCAAGCCTCAAATGGATTTACATAATGAGGAAAGTATCAGAATAAGCATCTATTAGGATCATAATTCTAGGAAGATTAACAGCTAGTTGAAGGTCCCAACTCACTTCATCTGCAAGAATCAAATATAGGAATTAGCAGGCACAGACAAGTATAAGGAGTAGCAAGATTTCCACTATGCATTCCCACACTTGGAAAAACAAGGATTAAGAACACAGTCCTAACATAGACCTTCATTTCCATCTTGTGATAACAAACAGAAGATAAGGAGACTCGCTTTGGGTCAGAGTTGTCATGTTCTATCTTTTCAAAGCTCACACTAATAATTAGTATCTAGCTATTAGTGATTAACTCAATCTTACTTGTACTTGTTATCTTCCAGTACACGTTACTCAAATGTTTGTAAGAGACTTGGACGTGGTACAACCTCCCTTCAGTAGTATCATCAGTTCATTAAAGGCAAGGAAAGGACAGAAACGCTTGATTTATAGCGCTGCCTGGAAAGGCTTTTGAACAACTGACACATAGCAATAAATTACTATTATCTGGCTGCATATTCCCACCTACTGTCTCATGTAACGTGGAAGGAATGGAAAAGAAGCATCCAGGCAGAAAAAAGCAGCATATAAAAACAGCTTCCTCAAGTCTCCAGAGAGAGCAAACAAAATGCCTTAATGTTGCTTTGCATGAGCAGCAGCCGCAACATTAAACACACTATAACATCACAGCAATGGACACTACAGGGGTCATACAGCTTAGAGATATTAATAGACTGCACAGATTATCTCATTCATCTCCCCCCCCCCAAAAAAAAAAAAAAAAACATTTCAAGGCTTAAACAAGAAGTTTCTGAAGAAGTCTACAGACTATAGATTTCCTTCACTTTGTTAGGGAGCTAAAAGGGCCAGCTGCTCCCTAAGGCAGGTGAGCTGGGAGCTGAGGGTGACCCCAGCATGGCAGTGCCCTCACCAGCAGGCACAGTCCCACCAGGTGGGAACACAGCAGGCAGAGGTGGGTGCTGGGAACAGGCTCTATAGGCAGCCCTGGGGAAGGCAAGCCACAAAACCACGTCCAGGACCCACAGAGCACAGTCAGGAGCTAAAGGAAACAAGCTACAGACATACAAACAGAGGGTCTCTCTAGGAAACAAGCTACCAACAACACAGGTCCAAGGTCCACCCAGGAGATGAGGCTGGAGACAAGCACAGCTATGACACAGCTCAGGAAAGGGCTGAGGGCCCAGGCCTGATAGGGCCCCTAGGCTATCAGCAGGGAGACTCAGGTGAGGCTGGTCAAGCCAATTAAGGCCTACTGGTGCACTCAGGGCAAGTGCTACAGTATTTTTGCTCCTCTAGATTCTGTTTATGTACATCTCAAAGAAATATATAAACAGCATGACTTATTCTGAATAAAGGCATTTTGAATGCCTATAGGTAGTGATCTAAAACAGATCTTTGATGAAAAAGATCACTTTGTTTGTTTGAGTTTGGAAACTTTGGATAGGAAATACTGTAGTCAGGCTCCAAAGAACAAACAAAAAACTACAAAAACCAAAAAACCCACAGAACTCTAGAGTTAGTATCATTATACCACTCTCCACTCTTGCTTCCTCTTAATCCCGTCTCTCTTCTCAGAAGCACACACACAAAAAGCTTCACTACAGCACAACTACTTCTGTTACTACAGAAAGGCACAAACTTGAGGGTGCAGCCAAGGCCTGACCCAACAGCCCCCATTCAGACAGCAAAGCTTCTCCTCTTCTTAGCCAGTAGTACTTTCTACAGTGAAGGCACTTCCCTCTCTCGCTACACTGCAAGGCCATATCACATCTTTAGGCCAGCAAAAATCCAGCACATAACATAAAGACACTTCTACTAGGCATAAGCTAAAACAAATCACAGCCAACAGCAGTCAGTCCAAAACCATAGCCTCCTTCTCAGCCTACCTCCTCAGGAGGAGGGCACACAGCATTTCTTAGACTCAGGCAATCACTCTTCTTATCACAGGCAGCTCCCCTCCCATTCCCTTTTAAGCTAAGCCTTGCCCTCTAGGGGTGACCCAAACAAGGGGGAAACCTAACAGGTGCCTCTAATAGCAGTGACTGAGGCTGATTAGTCTTTTAATAAGCTCCTTAACCCTTTCCTCACTTAGGTAAGGATTGTCTTTTAGAGGCAGCAAAGTGGCTAGAGAGCCTAGAAACGATCAGGACCTTGGATCTTCATGTTTGCCTCCACTGCAAGGCGCTTCAGAGAAAAGTTTCTTGTGCTACATGTGGTATAAGCACCTTGGGTGTGTAAGCACCTTGTAAACTATTTTAAAAAAATAGATATTAAATAGCAAGCTGGATTCTGTAGTTGTAAGCAAAATAAAACTTACCAAATAAATGTGGTGCAACAGTCTCACCAACAAAATCAACGTGAAGGATCAATGCGGTATTTTTCAGCTCCTGCATGAGTGAGAAAGGGGAAGGATACTGTAATTTTGGACACTGAAAATCTGCTATCCCATAACTTGTACATAAATGGAGTAACAGACATACAAACTTAATGCATTTATTTTTTTTTCAGATTCCCGATCAGTGTCAGTCTCTGGCACCTACTGGAGCACAGTATTCCAGATGCTGCAACGTTGCAAAAGAAAAACAAAAGGGCGGAAAAAAAGTCAGTAGGTTTAATATACTGCAAATATTGCCAATCTCAAGCTTCCAAAAAAATCATAAGGCTATTAAAAAAAAAAAAGAAAGAAAAAAAAGAAAGATTGTGGTTACTTTCTATTTTGGTAACTAACCCTTTGGTAACTACGCCTTTCAGATGCACTCCAATGAGACGTTTGATTTTTCTTCCAGCTGCACGCAGGCCGGAGAAGTGCAGATTTGTCCTAACGACAGCTGACGGTCTCGTTGCCATTTATCGGCTCCAGGAGCTGGGGCTGCATGGAAAACTCCAAATACCGGGACATGCACGATGCCACTGCGAGTGCTGGCAAAATCAATCAATCAATCAATAAATAAATAAGCGTGTCAGTGCTTTACAGGCCGCAATGACCCCGACCTCCGGTGACCCCGGGGCCTCCGGAACTGCCGCTGCTGCCCCTGCCCATGCCGGGGCTTCGTTCTCCAGTGAAGTCCCACCTGAGCCCCGCGCTCTTCCCCCGGTGACCCGAGCGTGGCCGCCCTGCTCCCTCGCTGGCGTACCGCTGGGCGACCCCGGCCTGGGCTGTCCCGGCTGCTGGCCCCAGGGTGCCGTGGCCGTGCCCTGCAGACCCCCCGGCCTGGCCCCAGGCTCTGATCTCCCCACGGCGCCCGCCCTGCCCGGCCCCACGTGCCTCTTGCTGGGGCGCTGGGACGGGTCCTGCCGGCCCTGGCGGCAACACAACGATCCTGCCCGAAACTCCCCGCTAAAGACGCCCAGGCCTTGTAGGAACGGCTATCCCAAGGGGAAGGGCTGAGCTCTCTCCGCTTCTTCCCCACCTAAATCTCCCGCAGGGTGTATGAACGCAAGGCGGCCGTCCCTTCTTCCGACGGGTGGTTTCTGGACTGCTCCCGGCTCCGCTAGAAGGTCGCGCACCTTGGCTGCGCGCGGCCCTCCGCTTCCCGCTTCCCGCTGCTGTCCTGCAGGCCGCGGGGCTGGCTGCCCGCGAGCGAGCGGCCAGGCAGGACTGCGACCTTCTCCGTGGAAGGTGACGGGAAGCTCTTGGCTGGCAGCGGCCCAAGCATGGGCCTTCCAGGAGACAGCAGCCAGCGGGCTGGAATCAGTAGATGCACAGAAGGTAGGGCTGGGTGGCTTTTCTGAGCTGATAGCGTAACTGAAAAAAGGAGATAAGGGGGGGGGGGGAGTCTTTCTAGGTTTCTTTTCAGGCAAAACTCAAAAGGGAAGAAAAGTAAACAATCTTCCACGTTTTCCTCCCACCGCTGCACGAAAATTCATTTTGCATCAATCCATAATCATTCCCTTGGACTTGAGGAAAACTCCCTGTTCATTTCTTTATTCAATCTTTTGAATTAAAAAAGGGAAATCTGATTTAAAGCATGGCTTTTCGGTCAATATATATTCATTTTCAATTTGGAAGGTATAAAAAATGTAATGTAAAGAACGGAACAAAACAAATCAGCATGAAAACATAACACAAAAGCATATGAACGTTTTCAAAGGTTTTTCCCTAACTGGGCCAAAACTACCTGCCAGATTCAAGGTGAGTTGGCAGATAGCTTCAGCATCCCCTCAAACTGCTTTTCTTTCTTACTATTGATCCCATGAAAAATTTAACTGGTTTTAAAGAGAAAGACCTTATTTCAGCCCAGCCGCTACAAATGAAAACTTTAAACTCTCTCAAAGCATTATCTTCCCAAATCACTAATTAGAAGGAAAGAGTAAGAAAACTAGTGAATTTATGAATAGCACAAGACAGTAAGAAACAGATTTCTTGTTCATCTGAAGAAGTGTATGTTTGAAGAATTATAAAAGCATCATTTGTAGAGGAAGCCTCCCCACACCCTGGAACTGTATCAACATAATTATGACTGCATTTTTTTCCCTTGCTTAGTTGAGGGACCCTTTATGGTATTGCCAAGTGTCCTTGTCCTAGCCAGATATAAACTCTGCACTGTTTTTCCTGCAGAAGGATTTCCTGTTACTCTTCTCTCTGTTGTTCTTCGTAGATCCTAAGTATGGAGTGGATGGCAGAATGGGTGTGACAAGTTATTACTAAACCACTAAATATAGTGAAATTTACTGAACATATGTGGAGTGAGCAGCATGCTACAGTTCATCTACTGAACTTGTTTTTTCTTCTGCCAGCTGAATTCCTACTACATCGCTTGCTCTAATGATTGAGTATTTCAGTTTTGCCTTATAGCTCCAATTGTTGGAACATGGTGTTTGTATGAGGACATCTGTTCTCTTCTTTCTCCCTGATTTTGAGCGTCATAGCTGCAGAGGAAAACTTGAACATATAAATCCTAATATTTCAGAAGCTAAAAGACAAAAAAGGAATCTTGTGAATTAAGCCAATCTTGTGATTTTTTTTAATGCTTGAGCAAAGCAACACTGACTCACTGTAGCCATGTCTAATATATCCAAACACCCCTGACAAGGCTATCTCCTGGCCAAGATCTGTGCTTAAAGGTTCCAGCTGTTTAGAAGGTTTTTGTGTGGGGAAAGTATGTGGCAATAACTGTGTTTCTTCTGACTAAAAAATGACTGAAGGAATTTTCCTACAAATTTTTCAAAATAAATAAGGAAAAACAACTGTAGGCAGGAACTAAATAGGAATCTATCAGAGTGAAAACTGTTTTGGACAGAAATCTTTCTTTGTAGCTCCTCTACTTACTCTAGTAGTAGCCTAGGGAAATAAGAGTGGTATTAGGTCTTCAGCATAAAGTTGTCTTTGTTGAACTCCATGAAATTCATTGCTCTGTAGTTATAGACTAGCAATAGTTTCCTGAAATTTCAGCTGGGCTGTGCTCAGAACAGCAAGACCTAGCGTAAAACCTTTGAGAAAAGGTACTTCAGAGGGGGAGTTTTGCAGATTTGGGGCACACCACTGGCGTGTGTAATGTATGTAATCGGCATACCCCTTCCAGCTAGGTCTTGGCATGGTCTTTATGCAGAATGAATTATCTGACTCCTTTGACTTAAGGACTGGGCCAAAAGGCCTCAGAGACTCAGGTCAGCTCTGGAAGTGGATTCTAGATTTGTAGAACAACCTTATGAATCAATATTTCTAGGTAGGAGTTAAGAAATATTTGCAGACTCCATCTTTTAAAGTCTGTCTCATCTGACCCCACCTGATCTGTCCTTTTTCTTCTTTTTCAGGTTGTCCCATTAAATCCCAGGTGGTCCAAATACCTATATCCTTCTCTTTCATCTCAGAGTAAGATTTTAGCTCATTCTATCCCTTTATAAATACACATACAGCATACAGGAAGGCAGAGAAACTAAAGCAAGCACAGTGATTGTAAACGTATTAAAAAATAATGTCATATATCCACAGTGTTCTTTAATCCCCAAAAATATATTCATGGAATTTTTCAAAAATTCAACAAGTCCTTTGAAGCTCATGCTAGGTTAGCTCATCCATTCCCTTCCACATTCACTTGGTTTACACTAGCTGTGTATCTTACACAAGTCGCGTATCTTGCCTGAGCCCAAATTAGATGCTCTACAAGTGTTTAAGCCCTGAACTGCATGTATTTGGCACACAAGACAGGATTAACCTCGATTCATTGTCTATAAGTTAGATTTTTAGTCTATGTGAAATATCTAGCTCCTGTTACAAACACTTTAAGAGGGCAACCTATCACACCTAACTCACATGGCTCTTTCAGATAGTGAATGAGGATCCCTCTACTGGGAAGAGGGTGTTGGGAAAACCATGGACTGAATCAAAATGCAGAATTCTGCCATGACATTAGAAGAGGGAAAATAGTTTAATTAAGGGAGGGGGTACCCTACAACCTTTCCAAATGTTCAGATAAAGATTGGGAAGGAATTCTCCACTTCAGAAAGAATTACAGCAAAGCCTGCTGCTGTCTGCAAGTCTACCCCCTCTTCAAGCAGTAGTGTCTGATACTTCAGAGATCCCCAGTTCTCCACCCTGCAGAGGCTGATCAATGTGCATCTTTAGGATACATCTGGGTTTTTTAAAGATGCCAGCATGCAAATAAAGAAGCTTGGCTTGAGAGACTAGCAGGCAGAAAGCCCACAGTATGTTTATAGCAGCAGGTTTTGGCACGTATTTATCTGAAGGGTCCCACTTCTGGTTTAAGTAATCAGATTCTGTACAAATTGTATGTAGAGCTGTAGCTAAAATTGGGGAGTTCTTCTAATGTAGAATACTCCCATGGGTGCTGCAGGTTGTAAAGAAAGAGCATCAAGTAACCTAGGCAGACTGAAAAAGACAGAAGATTGTTCTTGAGCAATAGTTTAGACCTACGTGCAAACAGAAAACTCATGCCAGGTACTGTTGGTTGCACAAAGGGCCAGATCTGAATACACTGGGGTTCCCCTAGGAAACATAAATGTTAATGAATTCCGTAATTCCTGGAGGTGCATTGCTTGCCCGTAAGCAATATGCTGTTCTAGGAGTCCTAGCAGCTTCTTTTTCCAGCTGAAGTGATTCCAGGGCCAATGTGGGCTACAGACAGTCTTACCTAAGGGTATCTTATCTCTGCATGTGATTTCTTTGTCAGAAATACACATGCATGCACTGCACAGATGGCCTGCATATGTGCTATAAATTTCATACTTCAGAGACACGTTTGAATGACTTTGCATGTGTTAGAGAACTCATATACAGCAGGCTGCTGGCAATATAAGAGGAGAATCCTCAAATCCTTCTTTTTCGAAAATGAAAGCGGCAAAATCCAGAAATAGAATGAGGGAAAGGCCGCTAGGCTCCCTTCACAAGGTCTGCTGTCTTTTCAGCTTCCACCCCAGTACTCACATCACAGGCTGCATTTGACCCCCCACCTTAAAACACCTTAAGTCAGCTTTCAGAGATGAGAAATGACAGACTCCTCCTTCCCCAAAGAGTACACCTAAGGGACACCTTTTATTCTCCTCCCACTTCTAAACTCTCTTTCCCAACTATCCCAAGCTGCAAGGATGACTTGGGTAAAGATGCATCCCCAGCAATTTCACTTGCCTTCTGCCCCCCATATGCAGCACTTTCTTATCGCCACATGAAAAGCATAACTTCACTTTAGCCAAAGCACCGAAGCCAGACCCTGAACTCAAATGCAAGCCTTGGTGTTATCCCACCCACCTCACCACAAGCACCTGTGAGTGGGTGGGATCCTGCATGTCCCAGGATGCTGCATGGCTCTGCGCAGGGAGCTGCTGCAGCTGGCTGGGGATGGATGGATAGGATGCTGGCAGCCTCTTTCTGCAAAACAGTAGCAACAGGGAGCAGGTCTGCATGGAGCCTCTTATTCAGTGCTTTGTATGTGTAGAAAGGTGTTGTTGCTCTGCTGTCACAGTGCTGTGGGCTCTTTTTGGGTGGGGAGTCTACACAGGGGCTCCTCTGGGCAGCAAGGGTGCAGGTTGTGCCCCTCTTGGGTGCCACCTCCAGGCTGATCTGGTCTTGGTTTAGCCTCACCTCTTGGGCCTGAGCTGCCATTTTTACTAGGAGGCTGTAAAATCAAAGCAATCTCCCCCAGGGAGAGATTTCAAAGGTGCCTTTCTGTATGATTGTGTTGTGAAAATTCACTCTACAAAGATGCGGTTTTTTCTTTACCTGAGTTTCTAAAGCAAGCCGTATAATGGGGTTTCAGTCATTTTGTGTGATGCACAGCTATAAGGGACAAATGGTAATGATGATATTGCAGGGAAAAAAAAGGAGGTGATAGCTCTATTACTTTCTACTGAGAGTTACTGCTACTTTAATTTTCATGTAAATAGCATCTTATTCTGAAATCATGAATCCCCTAGTCAAATATTTTACAGTAGCCAGTCCTCTTTATTACTGTAATGGTCTGCATCTCATTACTGACAGTTAAATTTGTTTCTAATGTATGTAAGTATGTATAGAAATAACATATAATTGGCTTAATTTTCTGCTCCCTGGTACACATTCACTTATCCCTATGCAAAAGCAAGTGCAAATGAATGTGAAACACAGAATCACAGAATCACAGAATGGTTGAGGCTGGAAGGGACCTCTGGAGATCATCTAGTCCAACCCCCCTGCTCAAGCAGGGTCCTCTAGAGCACATCATAGAGCACGCTACCATATCCATGTGTAAGTCTCTATAAGATCTAATGAGATAATCCAAATACAATTGGACCTAATTTTTCCTTGCACAATACAACTCTGTGTTCTCTCTCTCTAATATAAAATAAGAATCTCTAATGTTTGGGGAAGTTAGAGGAGGTGCTATATAAAACTACTGCCTGCCAAGATCAGGCACACAGGACTAGCACAGTGTGACTACTTCCCTGCCCTATCTTTCAGTTAGGTCTCAGAAAGCCTAAATGTAACATGTCACTTTGAAAAGCTAAAGAGAAGAAATAAAAAAAAAAAAAAAAGCCTGTTGCTATTCTAGGCTGGCCTTTCTGATCAGCAGCTTAGGCAAACAGAGGCCCAGGGAGAAAAAAACATATCACACAGTGTGACCTAGCCATGACTTGGGGTTGTGATCAGGAGCCCTGTAAAACTGGCATTAATGTATGTGGAAGAGAAAAGCTTGCAAAGATCTTTTTTTGTGGTCAGGTTATGGGCACACAGGAGAAAAAAGGTGAGTCAGCTAGCTAGTGCGAAGACAAGTTTCACTCTTTGCTGTGACACAGAAAAAGCACTCAAAACAGTTCTTGCAGTTCTAGTCAATATATCAACATTTTGGAAATAGTGATTGGAAACTTAGGCGCAAGGAGAGGTGCACAGGGAGCTCAGATAGACAACTCGGGCTGATGGAGATGGATGCGTTCAGTCTGCCTGTTTAGTTGTTAAGGTGAAAGACTAGATCGTCAGAGCTTGGCAGTTTACAGCAGTCCTCTCCATAAATAACATTCCTCCAGGTCTATGCCTGTGTCTATGCACACTCACATTCCACTTAACAGTCACAGTCATGTTAAAAACCAGTCATGTGAACAAAAGAGAAAAATTTCAGACCTAGCTGAGCCTGTGAATGTGATGCTTCTGTGAATGGCTTTAGCAGAAGGAAAGCAGAGCTTGACGTGAGATGTATGTTTTTCTATCTCCTCCTCTTCCTCCCTCATGGTGCAATCTCCATATGATTGATGTGGCGCTTAAATGCACCAGAGCTTCCTCTCCAACATGTCTGTGGAGCAGGACGGTAGCCACGTGGTAACGTCATCCTCCCTACAGAACTTTCTCACATAATTGGATAAGTCTCTGCTGTGAACTGATGCCTGCACTTTCCTCAACCTTAAACAAGGATTCGTCTCCCATTGCCTAACCTTCTTTCACCTCCTTGGAGGAAGACTAATTTATTTTCAGAAGAGGAACAAAGAGGAAATAATGAGAGGAAACGAATTCTGTGGCCGAAGTGGAGATATAGTGGTGATATTGACCTTGGGTATATATAGTGGTTTTTGACCTTGTAACTTTTCCAGATTGGCTGAATCTCATAAAAATGAGAAAAAACAGATGACCACATTACTTCCCTGATGCTTCTTCCATGTTCCTTTCTATTTGGGTCTCTTCTCTTTCTCATTGCATTCTCACCCAGCTTGCCCATAATCCTGATGCTTTGTTGTGCATCTCTTCTTGCTTCCCCCTGCCCCACACCATTATAGCAGGTAAAATCTGTGATACTTGTTTGCATCACTCACGTTTTTTAAGAAAAAGAAATCAAGGACGAACAATTGCATTGTTAAACTGATAAAAGTGGAGAGGAGGGGAAGTGATAACGGCACAGACTTGCTTCCAAAAGTAAAAGGTTGACTTAACATGGCCTCATCTACTATTGACTTCAAAGAATTTGAAGCCAGTAGAGTATTTAGAAATTCTTAGAGCTGGATTCTGGTTAAAGAAGCTTTGGGTCAATGCTAAGAATGTGCAAATACCTTCAGATAAGATAAGCACCTGGAGCTTTTGAAGTTGTACTGGAGTAATAAGTATCGTGAGCAAACATCCTCCCTGTACTGTAATTTTACTCTAAGGTTTTATTTATCAGGTGGCTGCACGTCTTCAGATCTCCTATATCTTGGAGCTTCTCGCTTCCTGGAGGGCAGGACTTTGGGAAAGACATTGCACTTCAGGAAAGATGAAGAGCAACTGGAGGAACCCTGGAGGAGAACAGGACAAATGAGCAAAGGTCTGAAAAAAACCCCCAGGATCTTTAGTGCATAATTGAAAAAATAGGTTTCATTAAATGTGGAGAGGGGAAGTCTGAGGGAGACATAGTGTTCTTCCAATACGTAAAAGTTAGCTGCAAAAGAATAGACTTCTCCATGTGCATTGTAAATAATAATAGAAATGAAAGGCTTAAATCACAGGAAAGAAAATTCAGAGAATATGTTATAAAAATGTTCTGAGGAGAGCAAGGCACTGAATTGCCTAGGGGCTTGTGGAATCAGTCACTGAAGGGTTTTACGAACAGATGAATCCAACATTTATTGGAAATGAGGTTAATTAATGCCAGTACCAGATCTGTAGAGGAGAAAATCTGATCCTTTTCAGATCAGTGGGATATGATGAAGAACACCCTTATGTGTGTTTCCTCTCAGGAGCCCCCACTTAAAAAACAAGAATTTAGTACAATAGAAACATTTTAACAGCAAAAATCCCTTAAAAATAGCAACACATCCCATTTTGTGCAAATATTCAAGTGTTTTGAGTTTTCCACAGCTTTTAGTGAAAACTGAATTGCTTTTTTATCCTGAAATAGATGATAGTTTTATATCCCAAGGGGAAGCATGTGAGTATTTTCTTTTCAGTTCTCTTCATGATGAGAACAGCATTAGAAGCGAAACAAGTCTTGTGTGTTTTTTCATGCTGGTGAATAAAATCCCAGTGTTTTACTGAAGGGATACAAATTAGCAGTTCATCCTATCAGCTGCTGCTCATCCTCACCCAGCAAATCCAACCTCAGGCCTTAAGCGGCCTTTGCTCATATGAAGGGGTTCCAGTGAGTGAGGTTTTGATCCTGCAGGAATCGACGAGCTATTGATAAAGTTCCACCAAAAAATCAGGCGGCTTGGGATGCTCTGAAGCCCTCTAGGACCAAGAGTGAAGGAAAAAGATCTCCTTTTCCTTCTGAGTTTGTCTAGCTAACCACACACTTAGTACCACTGAAGATAAGTTTCCCTATTCAGGAAATTATTCTGTAGCGGAGCCCTCTCCTCCCACCTCCTCTCCGTCATGTCCTGCTTGCAGTGAAGGGTTGATGTTGGACTAGTGAGGAAATCTTGCAGGAAGCAGTGTAACTTAATTGGGTCCGTCGGTGTTACAGGGGAAGCCAGGGCTCAGTAGAGCATCATCAGCACAGCGGGCTCTGAGACCCATGCACTTTCCATGCGTGTCTGGCTATCAGCCTGGCAGTAGAGTTGGCTCCAATCAGTGAGGTGCTTAGGCAGAATGCACTTGGGAGTGCTGTGGACATAGCAGGTTCAGCCCCATGTGCATCTGATCCTCCTCAAACGCATGAGAAAGGAACTGGCCTACCCTGAGCCACAGCAAGTGCTTGAGCTGCAAAGCTCTGAGCCTGGAGAGGGTCTTAGGATGGGCTTTAGGACTGAGCTGTGATGAGCAAGCTCTGAGAGCAGGCTCAGGCCCAGACTACCTGTGCAGCTTGGGCAGAGCTGTTAAGCATTCTACCTTGTAAAAAAGACGGTCAGAGCTGGCCGATGGAGTTTATTACTCTACGCAAAACACAGTTTTGTATCTTTTTATTTATTTCTTTTAAATCCTTCTGAGCTGAGGCTTACTGATGTAGGTGAAAAAATCTTCTGGCTGTTCTCTGCCACATGAGTTGCTTGCTGTAGTGAAGTTACTCGTTTGCTCATATGTTTGCAAAAAGAGAGATTTAATGGGTTGTTTTCATGTGTGAAGTTCTTCAAAGCAGAGCACAAAATACTTCGTAAAGCATTCTCCATCCTGAGTGAGGCTAAAGAGAGCAAGCTCAGCTGTGTAGCATTAGGAATACATAAAGGCATAATGGGAGCCCAAGTTGGCTTCTTCCTTTAATGTTTGCTTTTCATCACATGAAGACACTGTTTCTGAATCCTTGTCCTGAAAATAATATTCTGGGTATAGCCCATTCTTGTATTGGGACAACATGTTTGCACTGTTTATCCTTAAAGAGTACCCAGAGAGAAGCAGAGCCCTGGGCAAAAGTTCAGCAAAGGAGAAGTTTTCACCCATCAAGAGGAGGGTTTCCGAGCAGCCGAGAGGGTGCTATTGTACATTCACTTCCTGTCAGCTCCCATATGTCTCAGCAAGCCCAAATGCAGTTTCCTGTATTTGCTGCATGTCACCCTAGGAGAAAGCCTGGCTACTGACCTAGCCACAATGTAAATAAATGACATTTGCCTGACCAGTAGTTGTGTCATGATGTATTAGCTGCAAGGCGCTGCTAGGAGCTGAAATCTTGGTGCCTTTCATTAACTCTTTGATGATAGTGGAGTGCTAGCAGAGAAAAACAGACCAAATATTTAGAATCTGCCCAGTTAACGGAAAACAAACTCTGCCTGATTATGGCAAAAAAGCTCTAGGGAGATGGTAATGTAACTCTTAGAAAAGCAAAGTTATGTTTACACATGGTCTTGATGAGGCATTTAGCTTCCAGTAGAGAGTCCTTCTGGGGAATACTGGAGCCCAAAGTGGTATATGGATCCAAGTTTTACAAATCATCCTAGCTTCTGAGATGGACAGAAGCAAGACTATGCAACTAAACAATTGTGACCTTTGCAGAAAGAGGCAATTGAAGTCTAGCAATGGAAACAGTGTAACATCTGAAACTCAGCCGCTCCTTTTAATGAAACCTTTCCAAAGTGTTGCTGAAGTTCATTTTATTGAAGCTTTCAAACTAAGCCGCGTTGGCTGCTAGATGATTGGCCTTTAGATATTACAGTCCAAACATGAAAGCAGGGCTGGTGCCTTTCCTGTAAAAGTGATCGTGGGTTTTGTTCATTTGGTAAATATGAAATTGCTTCAATCTGGAGAATCAGTAAGAATGTGGTGCAGCCCCGTGCTTAAGTGAATATAAACATTGACCAAACTGTGATATAATGCTGTTGGAGGGATTCAGAAATAGGGCTACAAGGGACTTTCAAGGTCATGTCCAGTCCCTAAATCTTCCAGGCAACCATATCATAATGGCATTCATAAATGCATCAAAATGTATTTTCAAACTGAGACTGCATCCCACTGCTCCTGTGAGGAGTTTGTTTCAGAACCTTGTTCCTATGATGGTTAAAATCCTTCTTATTTCCAGCCTAAATGTGTTACTGGCCATTTTTTAAGGAAAGCTTTGGGTCACGCTGCTGAACTTTATTTCATCAAGATGAAGTTCTTGTGCCAACAGCCTTTTTCACCGAGCTCTCTTCCTTCCTAACATTCGTACTCATGAATGCCACTTCAAATATTATGCCACCATGTTATATTGCCAAAGTACATGCTATGCTAGAGACCTGGATTAATGGGAAACCAACCTCTTCCTCCTACTTTTTCATCTGAAACAGTTTTTTAATCCTCTTTTAAGATCTCCCAAAATTTAAGTTTCTGCTTCTTCCTCATTTCCTTTTTGTATGTTTTCCCCATCTGTTTGTGGTGTTCTCCATCTTTTCTGGAGCAGGAAGTATGCCCATCACATTCTTTTTGCTCTTGCTTTGCCAGACCAAACTCCCCCAGTGCTGAGTCACTTGTTTGTACCCTTTTCTGGATTAGTCTCTGGGACTCCTCTGGGATGGGTAACGCCTTGCTGTTGTAAGATGGTCTCCTGCTCAGTGAAGATTTTTTGGAGTGGAAATATTACTAAAAGGGACACATTTCTTCAAAGTATCTTTTATTAAAAAAAAAAAAACAACAGATTTTTCCATTACATAATATTAACTGGAATATTTTTTATGCCTTTGGCACCAAAGCTAGGATTTTGTGATGCTCTCAGCCAGCATTTTGGGCTTTTGGGACATTCTAGATTTTTACTGCTGTAGATTTACTTCTAGAACTCTTTCCCTCTCTGTTATATCAGGTTGGAGCAGTTTATTTTCATCTAAGCCTGAGGGAAAACTACTCTATTGTTTCTAGGTTCAAATCTCATTTATAATCCCCAGAATATCCTGTGGATATCCTGTAGTTTCTCTGGATAATTTATTTTCTCTTTTTGAGCAATTTTTTAGAAATATATGTGCTTTCTCAGTATTTCATGTCAAGGGGCAACTGTGCCTATGATATGTGTCTTCATTAAGGGATATTATTGACAAGGAGAAATTCCAAACACCAGGACATTCCTGTACTTCAGAAGAAGATCCCTTTGTTTTTGCTTGCCCTTTGCATATATCTTTGCGTTTCAGAGAAAGGTGTCAAAAGAACTGGAAAGAATCTGAATGCAATCCCTGCAGGGGAAGGGGGTGTGGGAACTGGGAGCCTCATTCTTCCTTCAGTAGAGGGGAAGCCTACACCACCACGTCTGTCACCTCCCGGTGACTCTACATGCAGGGAATCTGCACTCTGTTCCAGATAGGGAGATGTGTTCTTGGGGAAGCAAAAGGGGAGCACAATCCCCTTCCCTCTGCCCCCCACCCCAGGCAGTTATAGAGGATGCAATGTTATAGAGGATGTATGGGTAGGGGGCAGGCCACAGTGAGGCAGTAGGACCTGGTGGTTAAAAGATATCAGATATTTTTGGCCAGCACCTAAATGTTTGGTACTGCATACAGCTAGAATCATGGTGCTGCTGTGGCATCCTTATATCACTGTCACTATTTGGTCTGGGCACCATATTCCAGAATCACAGAGCTCAGGATCCGAAATATCCATTATAACTTACCAGAAATTATGCTTGGGAGCCCCTTAACTGTTGGCCAAATGGTAGTCTCTCATTGCTAGCCTCTGCCATAAGATTGAAGGACATACTGTCTCACTTGTTCTGATTCCGGCCTGGGTTGGTTTGTGCAAATATTAACATTGGCTTTTCCCTTTTTCAGCCTGCTGGCTCATATGGTAAGAGGCCACATGTGTGAATAATGTGACAAGCATTTCTTTTGGTAGGGATGGAAAATACAACTTTCCTAGAGCTAGATCCGGAATTGGCAGCCGTCGCCGCTGCCACTCAGCTTTTGGACTCAGCCAAAGGAACAACAACCCCTTTTCATTAGCAGGCATCTGGGGCTGATGAAAGGCTTACTGAAGTCAATGGGCATCGAAGAGTTGCGTTTGAGAGTGCTTACTTCAAAGTAACCACACACTCATGTCACTGAACAAGAGGTTCCCTCTGTGGGAAGGGTGGCCACTCGGTTCCTCCGGAGCTGCGTGCGGTTTAGGCCATCCCATGGCTATATCATGTGGTAACTGTGGGAAGAAGCAGGTGAGCAGGACTCCCCTGCTAAGTTGGAGGTCTCAAAGTTGTGACTATTATCCTGGCAAGAGGGGACTACCGTGGTCGTACTGAATAGAAGCTTCACTGGTAAAGTGGAAACACGGTTGATTAATGAGAAAAATGTCAAAATGCATGATGAATATTGTGTTCAGGATTATGGAACAAATCTTGACATATCACTCTAAATCTAATTGTAGCCCTCTTTTAAAGGCTGATTAGGGCTTTATTGAAAATAAAATTAAAACAGCTTTGATTTTGGCCCAAACATACAGCTGAAATACTAAAATAGCATGAAAAGACGTTTTTCTTATGGTAATTTCTGACCACATGAAAATAAGGAAGTACTACAAATCTTTCAAGAAAGCATGACTTTATGAGATTTCCAGCATCATTTCCAGATTAAACAGATTTGGCTCAGTGTTCAAGCTTCTTTAGGCTCATCCTAACCAAACAAATTTTGTGAGATTTATACTAGTCTGTGCTCTTCTCCTTATATGAGTCTCATTGCAGATTTTTGAAAGCTGTATTTGGGGGTATATTTTAAAGGGAACTGTGCAAATCATTAAGGATGAAGCCTGAATTGCTAAGAAACGCCTAGATTCTGCTTCCAACATCTACGCTGGGCCAGTGAGCAGATCAGCAGGGTTCTAGCAAACTCTGGACAAACTTGCATTGAGAAGGGGTCCAGGATGGATTGTAATTTTGGCTTAGTTTAGAGAAGGAGTGTTGAGGAATGAGAGCACTACTGCGTGAATTGTTGCTGTCCCACAGGCTTCTTTGACGTTACCCTGGCTGTGTTACGTACTCTTAAAGGCTCTTTAGGTATCAAGTTGCCACTGATTTTTATAAGAGGTAGGAAAAATCTGGTGAGGGTGAGGTCATTACTTTCTGAGCTGATATCGGTAATGATTGTGTGATAGTGCCTGAGCTGAAGCCCAGCTTTGCAGAGCCTAGCTGCTGAGCCTGCTGTGACCATCCTGCCCGAGCTCATGTGCCCCAAACTGCGTTAGAGTTTCTCTGGATAGAGACAGAGGCAGCTCATTTCAGACCCAAGCTGGTCAAAAAGTTTATAAGGTGATCTAACACGTAGAAATAAGGTTAAGTGCACTGAAGCCCGAGTAAGATACCACCTCTCTGCTTCAGGTCTGCATGCAGATGGGATGGTATATATATCACTTCTCTGCTCTAGCACAGTGTTAAAGATTGTAAAGTCCTTCCTTACCAGCAGGAATAATAGGATGATTTAAGGATTTTTGCATTGTTCTGAATAAAAAGCTATTGAATTCATGCCAGGTTTACAGGGAGATTTTTTATTTCTTTTGGGTCTCAGTGATATGTAGGGTCAAAATCATGATGTTTTATCTAGGAAATCAAATGCTTCTATTGCTTTTAAGCTCTACTGCACTTTTATGCTTCCAAGCTTTCTCCAAATTCATTCGGATGTAAATGCACTGAGGCCAAATTACATAAAGGATGAATTTAGCTCCTTGGATACAGAGTTCAGCAGCCATTTTGTTCTTAGGGCTGCTTTCTGGACTGTAGCAGAGAGGAAAACACTAGTTTTTCTTACGACTGTTGATCTTCTTTCTCTGCTTTCTTTCATACTACTCTTTACAAGAGTCAGCTGACGCCAGACTGTACATGTTTGCTCGTTTTGTAGGGAAGAGATGAAATAATTGAAAGGCTCTAACGATTAGAAACAGTGAGTCCTTGCAAAATGAAACTGTCCTGATTCAGAAAAAAGTGCTTTCACCGTAGCGCCCATCTGTCTGAAAGCAGTACAGTTTACCGGTTTAGCATTTTTTGGCTTTTGTCTATCTCTAAGAACAAAATACAGTTTATAAAGGAGATTTGGCAAAGATGTTACCCGTAACAAAATCTAATCGTTTCAGGTATTTTTAGTACAATGACATCCATGCTGCTTCTTTTAAGAAGATCTTTGTGCTCCCAATGGGGAGGATGTTTACAGCTCTGGACCTTCAAGTTTTTAAATTGATTATTTGCAGGCAGCATACTCTGCTTACATATACAAGAGAACAACAGTTGTGTAATCACCACTGTTAAGTGAAAAGTCACATGTGATTTGAGTTTTGGTTAAACTCAGTTGGTTCTTGTTTGTTAATGGGTTGCCATTTTCTTGTACGTACCCTCAAGAAGAGTGGATTGATAATTTGAAACAGCTTTTCTTTGTCTCTTCAGGCTTTTTGACTTTGTTATGGCTTTCAAAACCTCCCAAACTCCCAGAGGAATAGCTTCCAGTATTAGATATCTGGATTAATTAAACGCTTCTGCATGCATTTAGTCTGGCGTTAATGGTTCAACAAGAGTTTTTCTTGTGAGCACGTCTGTCCTTAAACATGAACTGCTTCCCACAGATCGGTTTGCAGACTTTGCCTTTTAATGGGCCACAGAGACACAAAGTGCTTGGCCTGAGAAACTCAGAAGACTCCCAAGAAGATGGCAGATGCAACACAGAGGACTGGAAAGACAGATAATCAGTATGAGCAGCCCCAAGAAAACATATACGTTGGAAAACAGATTTCGTGGACATTAAAAAATGTTGATGCTCTCCCTTAGGAAGTGGGAATACAACAGTTCCTGCTCCAGGATCAGAGATTTCAGGGAGCATGGTTACACATTGAGACCCTGCAGAATTCTAATGCCCACCTTTTGTGCTCTACTGGTCTCTATATTTTATGAGCTTTTCTTTCAAACTTCAGATCTTCTTGAAATAAAATAATAGGAGAAAATCTTGCTTCTTCTGGATAAGAAATATAATACAATAAAATGACTACATCTCGTGCAGTATTTCACTTGGTAACCCTTTGAATCAGTAATGAAAGTCCTTGGTTGAGAGACAATTTGTTGGAAGGGAGAAATCATCAGATGTTTAGATGTTTGGAATTTATGAGCATTTCAGTTATTTATACTCTTTCTCCTTTTTTTTTTCTGTTGATGATCTCTGAGATTGTTTTCTTCCTTTCTCGTTCCTCATCTTCCCCTTCTTACTACTTCCATTGTACTCCCTACAACTTGGAAAAGCTCCCTTGCCCCACACCCTGATTCTGCTGTTCAAGTGCCTGCACGTTCTCCTTTTTTCTGCTGGGTTTTGTACGTTTAGTGGTATTTCTGGCAGATCTGTTAGACAGCATTTATGATTTGTTTTCTCTCCAAGAAATTGTGTTGCTAAATGCTATGAGCTAAAAGCGTATGACAAACTGTCTTAATATGACTATGGCACTGCAGTTGTTGCCCTGAGATGTCTCATAAGAGTAGATGAGAGCAAGGGTGGTCTGAAAGGCTGTGTCACCTGTAAGATGTGATCCTCCATTTGGAAGTGTTTGAAACTCCTGCCCTTGGTTCTCTTCCTAGAGACAGGCTTTGCCTGGGAAACCTAAGTGATGTGGCATTTCATCATGGTATAAGTACCACATCCAACAAATAGATCCTACCTTCTTGTTATTCACAGTGCATGACTAAAACTGCAAATATTTTCCATGGTGACTTCCCCATTCTCCATGTGGCTGTTGCATTTTGTTGAGTGATGATGACCGCTATATGTTAACCACGAGCAAGTTGTCTAATATTTAACATCTGCTATAAGCTGGTTTTGATTTTCCTAGATATAAAGCAGGCAGAGAACAATGGATTGTTTTATGCCTGATTAAATTTTCTGAGCAAATGTCTTACAGTCCCCTGTGTCTTAGCCAGGGTTACTTCACTATAACCACAAAAGAAGGCTGAATCAGCCAGCAGATTGAGCCACAGGTAGTTTCTACATCCAGCTGATGATGGGAAAGACTTTTTTCCTCTCTTCCCAAATGTTTTCCTGTAGCATAGTGTCCACAGGGATGACTGTGGAGGCAGTATTACATTGCAAGGACATGTGTCTCATTCTCTGACAGTCTTCCATGACCTCATAATTTGTAGCACAATAAAGTGAAAAAAAGTTGCAATTGCGACTCCTGGAATGGGCAAGGCAACACAGCTGCTGCCCTGGGAGGCAGGACATCATCTCCAGTTTCTTCCAGTCCAATCTTCTAATTAGGAAAAGAGGTTTATGGAATATTGTTTATATTAAAAGATGCAAAGTAACTATGAAAATGAAGAAAAGCAATCTATAATTGCAGAAATGCTAAATAAAAATTGCTATTTGGTGTACTTGTTTGAAAGAGACTTTATCCCTCCTATATTCTTTGTTTCTAATGACTGAGGAATGTTATTAAATGTAATGGAGTGGGTCAGACAGGGTGAAGCTGAGACATGGATTTAATTCCTTACCTCTATAAACAAAAATCCCATTCCTTGCTGAACTTTACATGGTGAGAGGGGGATAATAAGGATGGTGATTTAAGCATTACACTCTGTTTACAAAGTAGGATGGAAAATGTTCACAAGGGTGATAACTAGTTGCGGGCACTTCTGCATTTGTCTGGGTGCTAATGCTGATTTGCACTGGGCTTTGCTCGCAGCATATGCACACCACACAGAGACAGCACAGAAAGAATTATTGATGGATTTGAAAGTTTGTGGACCTTATGGGTCTTCTACATTGAGTTTGAAGATTGTTCCATCGGCTTCAGCTTGTTCTCCCCTATAGTGTTAGCAGCGCAGGAGAGGGCCCAAGGGACTGAAGACAGTGTGTTGCTTTGCTGCAGTTGGGCTTGTACTACTTACCAACATCCTGCTCCAAGGGTGTTTGTTATGGGACAGCATATGTGCTGTCAGACATCTTTAGGCATAGATCTGTGCCATCTGTCCTGATGCATTGTACACAGATACTGGGGCGCAGACATTTGAGAGATCTCTCTCTAATACTGGGGAGGACTAGGACCCTAAATTATATGAGTGACCTAGAAGCTGCATGTTCAATTTGCTCAGTGTAGGTATGCAGGCTGTATCCTGACCAAGCTCTTGACAAGCTATTTTTATCAGTCTCGGTGGCATGGAAAATAGCTGTATTTTTAATGCTGAAAGGCTATCCTGATAGTCATTCTGCACCTCGATCATTTCTTCTTTTTAACTCTGACTACAGCGTCATTCACGTCATGGTTTTGGATGTTCTAAGGGTTCCCTGAGAACTGTGAAGTTCGAGCCATCTCAGGATTTCTTAGTGCAGGGAGCTTTCCATTATTGAGCTTACTTGGCTGCTCTGCTCTCTCCAGATATATTCCAGCTGTTTCCCACTTCTCAGCTGATGCAGGCTCTTGATATTTTCATAGTTAGGTAAAGGAGCCAGCAAATCCTTCTCCCGCTTCCCTCCCCTTTCCTCACATACACACGGCTGACGGTAGAATAAGCACTAGTATATCATCTCTAAAATAAGAGGGGGGACATGGTTTCTCTGTGAAGTAGTGGAAACCCTGACCTCACATTTGAAATAGCTTTTTTCCCCTTTCCCGTTCTAATTGCACCAAGTTTTTAAAGCCAAGGAATAAAATATTCCCCTGTGGAGTGGGAAAATGTTCCCCATAGGCTACTGTTTGTCTGGGCTTGGGATGACTCACACTGTTCCTTGTGCAGTTCATTGACAAATTTCTAGAAGCAGGAGCTGAGAACTTAGAAAGAAAAAAGCAAGGAGCGCAAGTATGATTGAGAATGAGGAGGAAACATTATTTATGGAAAGTTCAGTGACTGGTTCCTTATTTCTGTGGTATATACTTTTTTGTTCCACTTTAAAGGAAATGGTTCCTATAGCAAGAATGACTCACTCTTCAGATGCTGCCAGTGATGTGGGTTTGCCAGTTACTAATTACGTTAACCTTTTATCACAGCATGGTGCAAGTGCACAGTTCCAGATAAGACCACAGATGTGAAGGCGAAGGAGAAAAACAGCAGGGGCTGGAAGAAAACATCATTTATGGTCCAGTATCAACTGTGTGTATCTTCAATGAGAACAAGTTTCCTGATGGCTGTTAGAGCTGTCCTGAAATAGAACTGAGAGGTTTGTCCTGTGTCTTACCGTGTCGCCACAACAACCCGTATGGACTTTCCCAGGGCTTCAGAGTTCTGCATCTTGACACAGCAGAGGCAACTCCATAGGCACAGTGACAAGCCAGACCCCCACTAAGTCAGCTCTCTCTGTGCCTAAACGCTTTTTCCTCCTGCAGTGCACAACCTGGTTGTGATGGCATCTGCTTCCCAGTTCCACAGAGCTCCTCATGGATCCCCGGAGGGTCCTAAGCTCTACCTGGCAGAATTCAATCTGGTGCTAACAGAGGGGAGAGATGGAAAGAAATAGAGGAGATTGCCAGTAATGTGAGGAAGAAAGTTTTCTGGTTTCCTTGCTTTTCCTCACTCTCTCTGCCTCCACTTGACAAGAGAGGACAGTGGAATACAGGAAAGAGAAGATAAAGGGAGCAAGGTATGATGTCTGTTGATTCAGTCTAAGGGGAAAAGCCGTAGTGTGTTGCAAAAGAGGCCTGATATCAGCAAAGAAAAATAATGGGACACCCTTCTCTGTGGGAGAAGACTAAATCCTGCTGATTATGCTCTGTGCCTATATGTTGCTATCACCACTCTGAAATACTTGCAGATAACATTTCAGAATCAGTGGTAACAACACTAAGCCTAAGGCAGTTAGCACTAGAGATTTGAAGTTGTAGTATCCCAGTGAAATCATCCCCAATAAAACTTTCCAGTTGTGGCTCGAAGCTTTTCTGCAAGAGGAGCGAGCTGCTAACTGCGCAGTCACATACCTGAAACGGTCCAAGTCCCATGGATACACTATGGGTACATCTATACTGCCAAAGAAAAGAGGTCCAGGAAGTGAGCAAGGACAATCGAGCAAGAATCTTTGGTTGTCCATGCTGTTTAGTTGTAAATTCTCTTTGTGACTCTATTTTGGACCATTTCAGCTAGGTCTCTCTAAGATAAGTCTGCTTTACAGGGGACTGTCTGTAAGTAGTGTGGGTATGACCTGGCAATGGGGTTAGAACAAGGTGTTGGTTCCTGGTCCTCCCTATTCAGCCGTATAAGCATAGTCACTGGAGTTTAAATTAAAAATCTGTTGGCCTATCAGTTGATGCAGGCTTTTGTACAGTTATCTTGGTGTCATCCCCGGTTCCTAGATTCATAGACTGAAGTCACAGCACAAGTCAAGACTGATTTCCTCTAAATCCAAGTTGGCAGTTCTTATTGCTACTTATATTACTTCATATCTTATGGCTATCAGAATAACTCCATAGGATAAGTAGAGTCAGGTTGCTCTGCATATGAACAGAGGCGTCCCTACAGCAGTAGTGATCCACCCTCCAAAGAAGCTAAAATGACATGGGTATCTATGTGTTTCTTTTATAAAAAGGCTCACACCTCTAGGGTGTATATCTCCTTGCAAAGTTTAAAAATGATATTCAGACTCTGTAGTTCTCACAACGTAGGTGCAGAAACAGTTTCTGGGATGACAAAACTAACTGAAGAAACTCCAGCTGATTATTCCCTCTGAAGTTCAGGGTTTGCCACCTCTCAGATGTGCCTTTGCTACAGGATATGGTAGAAGGTCTCTAAAGTGAATCAGGGAAGTGATCTGATTTTAAATAAAAGCTATTAAAAATGCTATTAACCCAGATCATTTCACTTAGTGTAGAGCGCATGTGCCTACCACAGCCCAACTGTGAAAGCATCAGCTGGGAGGAGGAGGAGGAGGAAGATGAAGAACCGTGGGGGTCAAAGCAGGTAGGAACCTCTTAAAACAGTGTTAATGCTGGAGAAGATGAATGTGAAGTGAGCTCTGCACCTTGAGCATCTGTGTAAAGTTGATACAAAATGTTACTTTTGGTGCTTAAGCCTTACTGAGTGATTTAACCTCATAATCATGAAGAAGTGTAGCATGTGAAGGCAGTGACATGGCTGTGGTTAACAATTCTGCAGACAAACACCCAGCATAAACTTTTTCAGCATACCCTAGTCTTGTTAGTGTTACTTTATAGCTTAGATGTTACACATGTCAAAATCATGCACAAAACCAATCCGTTTATTTTAAACAAAACAACTAGGAGGCATGTAAGCAGTATACAGTTTTAATCCCTGGATCTAATACATCCAAAGTTTGGATTTGTTTTTCTTTTAGTTGATGGAATGGAAATTTGAACGTTACTTTAACAATGCCATAGGAAAATCTAAAGTGAGGGACTGTAAATAAAATTTGAGCTGACATTTCAGCTTGGAGGTTAGGGGAAGGAATGAAGTGAAGCAGCCAGCACGAATGCTCACTTGAATCTTAAGGGAAAACTTAACATTTAAAAGAATTTTTTAACCGATATTATAATTTGTAAATCCACATGTGAAGGCCATTTGTTTTTGTACTTGAGATACCAATTCAAAGAACACTTTTACTTAAAACAAAACTACTTGCCAATCTCTCTTATCCCATCTCTCCATTTCCTCCTCGTCTTTGAATTCTCTACAGCAGTCCCTGAATGCAAGTTGGAAATGAAGCTATTTACCACAGATACCATCTTGGCCCAGAGAGATTAAAAGATTTCATAACAAAGCCTGACATGCCAAATTTGGTATCTGCAGTTAGGAGCGCTCCTTCTCATTGTTTTGCATGCTAGCCTGGAGTTTTGAAATAAATCCGACATGGTGGTCACTCACAGCAGCCCTATTGTGATGGGTTGTATCATATACCCAGAAGCAGCATAGGCATTTGCTCTGCTTCTTAGGACAGCACCCTGATCAGCCTTTGCAGAAGATATTTATTATAAGAACCTACAGGGCTAGGTGCTCTGTGGTAACAGAGAGACACAAGGTGTGTGCCTGAGAAAATTAACTAGGCCTGGAAAGTGGGAGAGTTGCCTACAGATCTTTTCCTCTGCATTCCCTTTCAGTGTAGTATTATAAACAATCATTAATATTTTTAGGCTCCTGGTAGTTCTGCGAGATATTTTCCTCATTTTATGCGTAAGGGCTTGGATGATGCATCTGTCTAGAGAGGTGCTGTTTTGTGCTGGAAAACATTTGATCAAGCCAGGCTAGCAAAGAATTGCCTTTGGGAAGTTAGTAAAGCTGGCAGCCAAATAAGAGGCAATGTTTCATCATGTGTCTTTAGAAAAATCAGACTGCTTTTCTGGTCTTTGTGCTCTTGCAGCTTTGCGTTCCAGAGCATTCTGCATGTGAGCTCTGCTTAGCGCTAGCTCAGCGTTGCTTCAAATTGCTGTGACTAACTCACTCTGTGCTCTCGCCTGTTTTCTACGTTCTCGCTCAATGCTTTTCTTCTTTTAATTCCTATTATAATAAGCCCATTTTCAATAGAAAGTGACAATTTTAAAGCCAAAGCTTTTTAAGCTTTTCTTCTGCTGTTGCAGTCGTGGAGCCAGTGTAATTTAGGTTGTACGACACGGCCTCTGGGAGATCCAACTGCAGTGTGGATGGACAGATGTAATTACCCAACTGTAATTCAATTAGTGGTATCCAAGCTGTGACAGTGACAGACCTAACATCCTACCTGGTGCCTGGGATATATATTCAGCAACTGAAATCTATTTCACGGTGAATTTTATTTACAGTATGTCTGTGTGCTGTTTTCATACTTGATAGACATACGCCATAGGGCAGCCTATAGACCGCTCTAGGTGGAATCAGCTTCACCAAGGCCCAGAAGATCTGTTACTCACTTAAACAGGGGCTAAAATATTGTGTTTGTTAGCTCTATTCCGAAGGGCCCTTCTCCATTTGAAACATGTCACTTTGTCAAAGCTGTAGAGGAAGTAGAGGGCTTAGATCTGGCTATAGGCTACTCAGATCATGTATTGTGCTGCCAATAATTTGTCCCTTTCTATTGGTGAATGCAAATACAAGAAACTTTTGAGTGAAATTCTTGCTCGAAGGAAAAGGTGATGTAAAAAAATCTGCTGACTTCAGCGGAGCCAGGATTTCAAGTATTTTCACCTTATTTTCATTCATTAAACCCATGCAGTATGTCAGGAGCTCTCTGAAGTCAGGGGAGCTTTGCTCATTTATGCTTGCCAGCAACCGATTCACATTTTCTGCTAGTTAAAACTCCTTATAAAGTTATATGGTGATATTTTCTTGCAGTTTTTCTTCTAGGCTGTCTCCTTCTCATGTAATTTCTTATCCAACTCTTTATCGTCAATTTTTGTTTTGACTTTTTTCCCAGTGAGTTCAAAGTAGCCTTCATTTCCAAGATATATATGTTCCCCCAGTTACCATGACTTTTTGGCCTTGCAAGACAAGGCTTTTTAGCTTTCATAATATATTTGACATGTTTTATTAATGAAAATGAGTATAGACTCAACACATCGGTGGGACTCCTAAAAAAATGATGTGACATAATCCTTTATCTGAATGCTTCTGGCATACATACTTTTATTTCATATGATTCTAGACTCTAAGATAACAAATAGCTTCTTCTCATTACATTGTTGTGGCATGAATTGATACGCTTCATATTGGCTGCCTCTTGAATTTTAATGGTGTAGGGTTTGCAAGTCTTTCACTCTCAGCGCCATCTTGACAGCTTATATATCATAGCTGTGAGAATTCAGTGAGGGGGTTGATCTCCTAGCTTATTTCAACAAACAAAACTATTACTACAGCTTTTGTAAAATAGAGGCATACTGAGCACCCTCAGCCCAACGGATACTAATTTCACTCCTGCCTTAAGTTCAAAGTAAACGATATTCCACCTGCGTCTTTGAGGGGCACAGCGGGATAGGAGTTTACACGTCTGGAGCATATATCTGCCATCCTGGAAATAGGAAGTTGTTGTCTTCTCTGAGTCCAGAGGTTGTCTTGGCAAAGTCATTCAGGATATCAGGGAGATTGGAATCATCTTGGAGAAAGGCTGATACAAAATAAACAAGATATTAACAAGTCTCAGGAATCTAAGCTGTTAACAGAAACTGGGATTATTCCCATTATGGAAGAAGATGATCTATGGTGTCCAGACAGACATTGCAAATTCTTAGTACTAAGGAAATGATACATTTGTATATGAGAACAGCAATCGCTGGCTCTGGCAGGAATCTGAGGGATGTCATGCCTGAAATTCTGTGTGCACAGGGTGAAATATTCAGGTGTAAAATGGTTATGACCATGTTCTTCAGGGAATAGTGCAGTAGGCTAGATCTCTGTCCTCTTTCCTGATCCTGACCTACAAGCTGCTGGTAAAACCATACTAACTTTGATTCTTGAAGTCAAAGAACTCAAATTTTTCCCACTGTTGCCCACTTCGGAGAAGATAAGCCATAAACGGTACAAAAATCTTCAGCATGATGAGAACTCTCATCAGGCTTGCTCAGAACTAGCAGCAGACCAGTGCTGCCTTTCCTCCCCATGCGTTACCCCAGCCTCATAAAGCAACCTAGCTGGGTTGTTGGCCAATTTGGGTCAGTGCCACGTAAAATTAGTTGTGTAGGTTGCCTTCATCACAACATCTGAGCATCTCATAAACAATGACTTTATCTTCATACACAATGAGTGCCTCACCTATACACATGGGGAGTGATGCTGCAGAGAAAAAATGAGTCTGTTACCTTTAAAAAAGCTAGGCTAAGAGAATAGAGATGAGTTCTCCTTAACAACATAAAAGGAGATTGTAGGGAATGAGTGCTACAGGACAAGGATAAATTAACAAGAGTTCAGTATTCATGAACAAGTACCTACATGAAGATATTACCGTTCTTGTGAAATTAGGTTCTGCACACATCTGAAAAAACAGCCACTTCTTTCAGCTGCCCTTGTGGAAAATCTTTAAATTTTGGCCTATAGAAAGTGTAAACATAGCTGTATCCTTTCTGCACAATAGAAAAATTGATGCATACTTTGGGGTTGTGAAAATACCTGCTCCATCAGTGACCTGCCTTTCTCTCTGCACACCACACTGTATTTTGAACTGCCATAAAAAAAAAAAAAAATCCAACAGAAAAGTCCTGTTTGTAAACTAGTGCAAATCCTGGATGTTGAACAATTCAAAAGGGATATGTAAATGTTCAGGCATTTGCCAGAGAGCTATGACTCTATTTATTTAGTGAAGTCTACTGGGAAATTCTGAGGACCTTGACAACATTTTTAATTAAAATGTACATATTGGAAACTTCAGCCCCGCACATCTTACCACAGCTGAATGTGAAATGTGTATTCTCTCAGATGAAAATAAGTATCTTTCCAGAATCTGAAAGATTAGCAATTTTAAAGGATATAATTTATATCAACAGAGAGCCTGATTCTACTCTTACGTGCCCTGAGGAAACATCAAAAGTTAATGAACTTAACCTCAAGACTATCATAAGACTTTCCTGTATTATACTCATAGTCATAGTATCTGAGTTTACTAACCAGCTTGACTAACATCTGTTATGTGGTATTCTCTCATCCTTTTTTCTCTTCTTTCTGTAGAAATCAATTTTCACAACCTTCCGAGAACAAAATAAAGCCCAACAAATTTTGTTACTTTTAATAGAGTTTGCTATAACTGTGTTGTAAGAGGAAAGCACAATAACAGCAAAACGGAATAGATACATAGAAAGTGCAAGCTCCTCTTCTCTCTCCTTTTGTGATAATGTCTCCTGCCTATTGCAGATCATGCATAGAGTAGCAAACCCTGCTTATGACATTCTTACCTGTCCATCCACTCTCCCCTCCGTGTGCTGCTCATGATAGACCATCTGCCTGTGTTTTGCTATGCTGGGAAGGAGAATGGGGGACTAATTGGATTCAATCAGGATGCCTCGCAGCACAGGCGTGACTGCAGTTATGCTGAAATGTTCAAGGAGGTGACACATTGGAAGGAGGAACAATAATTGATATTGCCACTGGCCACTCTCTCTCTCAAAACTACCTTCTGAATGATTCTGAATCTTGGGATCATGAGAGAAATGTTTTGTAGCATTTCATATAGAGAAGTGATTTTCTGACTATAGTTTGTGATCAGTATACGCTTGACACACAGAGTAATTACCCTAGTGATAGGCATGGTTTGCATTCAGAACGCTATGGATTTCACCTCAGCTGGTGACATACCCATGAAAACTATTCTCTGCCAGCATTTTTACGCTTAAGGGTTGACCTTGTGCCTAAAATATAAAATTTGAGATCCTTCAGTTTCTAGCTGATCTTTAGTATATCTGTGGTCAATAACTAGTCTGAAGGCTTCCACAGTAGTTGTATCCATGAATCTGACAGAAGAGTTTTCCCCACTGTCTGTTGTAGGTCATGACTAAATTCATTCATAGAATAGCCTGACCGAATTCAAGTCACACCAGGAATAAACCTGGCTGTTTTGGTCTTGCTAGTTGAATGAACAAATCAGAGGAATGTGGATGTTAACTAACATAAACTTGGGTGTGACTTTACAGTTTACCAGATGCTTTCTGATCACTCTAAGTGTCAGCTGCAATATATTACAGATATGTGTGGGTATCAGTAATAGGAATTGCCACAGGTCAACTTACAGCAGGATAATATATGATTACAGGCCACTTGTCCTCTGACATTAGTGTGGGTAGTGCCATGCTCTGTCTCAGCCACAGCTTAGACATACCCAGTCTGTGGAGTCCCTGGATGTCTCCCATATGCACAGCTAAACCACAGCTCGTGGCGTAGATCTGACACTCTTATTGCACCGTAAGCTGCTGAGCAGAGATCTCTGAAGAGTCTGCAGGCAATCTGTGGTTGAGAAAATGTATCTCGCTGCCGCCTGCCTTTCTGGCTGAAGTTGGTCTGGGAGTCCTTGCAGCATACATATATGTCCTTCGGGGAGGCTCTTATTTAATATTAAAATAAACAGATGTCTTGGTGGTTTCTGATATCATAAGTATTCTTTCCTGTAAGCTAATATCATTGCTGTTAGTGGGTTCATACCCATTCAGAGTCCTTTTATTCCTTTCCCCTTGTTTCACCCACATACATTCTGGTTTTCTAACATCCATTTGACATCTGTAAAGAATCCTACATTCCCTATGTTTCTTGTCAATGCATTAAACTGCTCCTAGTATGATCTCAGGATCATCGTGTGAGGCTGGGATGCATCTACTTGGGGATATGCTAGTCATATGCCATTGTAAGAATATATAGGCTATTGGATGCTCTAAGTGAATTTTTAGTTCTGTATGGAAGCATGCCATCAATATAAATACAAGGTCAGGTTCCAGGTTGCCTTGTAACAGAGGTGTCAGAAACTCTTGTATGCACTCCAGGCAAGAAAGCTGGTGATGGGCACAATCTTTCCTTCTAGGCAGTTGCTTAAATGGATGGAGGAATGAGGGACGGAGTCAGAATGGTCTGTGATCATTCCTCTTCTCAAACCCATGCTACTGCAACCAAAAATTAGATTAGGTTCTGGGTTTTTTTCTATGATGAAGTAACTGTTTGGACAGGAAGTGCCATGGGATTGTGACACATGGGCTGGACACAGGAACAGAATCTTGTCTGTTGATTTGGAGGTCCTTGAAAATCTTGCTGTACTTCCAGGATGAAGATGCACCCTGTACGAATGTATGCTTATGGATTTGCAGCCTATTCTTTCTTGCTAAATAAATCATGCTCAGCTCACTGGTCCTGATGCAAAAGGACGCAGACAGGATACATTCATACATTCGTATATGGAGTATAGCAGGGCTTTCTGTGTCTGTGACTCTAACACATAGTTAGTTTTTGCAAGCTTTTTTTCAGTTCAAGATATTTGAAATTGTGTGAGAACTGTATTACAGCCCGTTAGCATGGTGTCTTCATAGTATGAACGTAAGGATATACGCTGCATGCCCTGGATGTGGCATGAAGGCATACTGGGAGTTCTTGAGAGAGCTACATCTTTTGGAGCAGTGCTGGAAGACTGTGTAAGGCAGAGGAAGCCAGCCTGGGGCAGTCATGTCTACGTTACCTAATAGGCTCTGGAGTTGGGTCTCCCCATAACTAAGTCGGGGCATTGCCATGAAGATTGCTAGTTGTGTCAAAGCCCAAAACTGTGCTAGGGAGACTGCTAACAGTTGCATGGTACTGACTGTGACCACCAGTGCTTGAGCTCCTAAACTTGTCCTGTTCCAGTTAGCAGTAAAGATACAGCCTGTGGGACTCCAGGGGAATTTCCTGAGGCTGGATTTACGTTGTGCATTGGAGCACCTTTTAGGTTTATGCACTAAAGCCAAATGCTGTGTCTGCATGGCATACTGTACTGGCATGCAAAGATACTAGCCCAAAGCTCAGTAGGAGGTAGCCAAGTTAATATATCATTCCACTTGTATTATTTCCTTCCCTTCACTAGCACTGGCTAACACAGTCATACAGAGCTGGCTACTATGTTTTGCTTGGGGAGGATGCATTGTACTGTATAGAAAAATCCACTGGTTAGTCAGCACTGTGCTAATTTTTCTTACTTTGTCCTTTGCTGCAACCTTTCTCTAGCGAGACACCTTTTTCCCGTCTTTCTCCAACCATGCTTTTCCCCTAGCCTGTTCTGCTTTCCAGTACATGTTTCCAGTCTACCGTTTCTCAAGATTGCCAATCCTGACCTCTGCTTTTAGCCAACCTGCCAGCTTACAAATGCAGCTTTTTTGGAATTCCTGCTAACCTCACTGAGTAGCTTCACTGCAGACAGCAGGTCCTCTGGGAAGCAACGGTAAGTCTTTCAAAATGTTGCGTGGAATATCAAATTCTCATGCTCTGTCTCATGAAATAGCCTCCCACTGGAAAGAGAAATAAACACTTCCCTTACAGGCAATGTATTCATTATTTGTGCCTTTTAGAGGTTCCTTTTACTGATAGCTGCCTCTGGGATACATAAATCATTAGTTTAATTTGATATGCTTATTTTCTAGTCTTCTGTTTTCAGTGCAGTGAACATGTTAGCATTTATCCAGTCAGCCTCCTATTAGCAGTACAGTTATTTTGTTACAGCCCTCCTGAATGCTGTATCTGTACGTTTGTTCACATTAGATTATCGTAATGTTAAAAATACTCCTTTAACCTTGCTTCAGTAAGGACACAGAAGAATAGTCTGATTTATCTCCTTCATGGGTGGTACTTCAGGCAGTTAATTAACCGAAGCATAAACTAGATTATTTACCTAGGCTGTCTTTTTGTGTCTGCCAATAATGTTTAATATTTCAAAATGAAATTGGCCAGAGGAGTGGAACAATGTGCTCAGTGGCTTATTATCCCCTAATAGGATATTCCACTGGTTCACAGATTCATCTTGCTCCTGCTTCTCCGTCGTCTTGCACCTCAAGAAAATAACCTGCTGTGTGACACAGAACAGGAGAGGAACAAATACCACCAGTACCAAAAGCTCCCATGTTGGTATCGCAGCCCAGAGCGGGTAGTCTGCACTCCCTGGGGAGGGGGAACATTGCCAAGCTTGTACCTCAAGAGAAAATCTTTTTCTGGTCTTAAACCTGACAATCCTCGGCATGTGACCAGGGATGCAGCTAATATGTTAAAACAAATTGTAAAGCAACGGTACCATCTTTGACAACTGTTCTACTCTCACCAGTTGGCAACAGCTGAAAATAAAGCATCGGTGATACTTTAGCAGAAGGAAACAAAACTGCGCCGGAGCTGCTGAATGTCAAGAGCGCACAGAGGACACGCTCCCTCCTAGGCTCCTAGAGGCAAGCAGCAGCCACCCAGAAGCATGAGATGTAATTCACCATCTCAATGAAAAATGTGAAAACAAATCAGGAGGATGTTTAGCAAAACTGTGTGAATTTCCTCCCCTCTTTTTGCTTGTATCAGCATTAGGGAAAATAACTATGACATAAGTAGGCAATACCTTTTCCCTGCAGTGAAGTGCAAGATTAGTACTTGTGAGAGAGTCTTTCTTACATGGTCATATTGTGAACTTGAGAACTACTGACGCAATGGGAACCGAACTGGAACTCTAATCTGTAAGTATCAAAGTTTCCTTTAAAATTCATCTTGTGAAAGAGTTGTCCCCATGAGTGTCATCCAGATTTAACCCTTTGAAAAAACACTGAAGGGTGCAGATTTCTTCCTGCATGACTTGATGCTATAAATCCACACTGACTGGTGTCTACCTCTGATTGTTTAGTCTCAGAGTGGAACTGTGGATTTGTCTTCCTTTGAAAATTTCTCATATTTCAGTGGTCTTGCACAGCTAAAGAGCCCTTATCCAACTGACAGGTTTGCTTCATGTCTTTAGAAGAGGGAACTTAGCCAGCTTGGCATTCAGAAGTTCCAGCTGTCAGTAATGATGTTTTAACATGAATAGAAAAAGTACAAACTCGGTTTCCTTTAATCCCTAAGATTAGTTTTCTTAGAAACGAGTAGGAGATATTCCATTTCACCAAAACAAAGAAAACAGCTGAAGTGGATGGATACTAGACTGCAGCCCAAGAGCATACCGTTAGATTCCTATTTCAGTCAATGACTTCTTGTGGGATACTGGCTTAGCAGCTTCAAATCAGGAATATCTTTTGCAATTTATACCTTAGGTAGGACCAAACTTCTCTTCCTGACAAATGTGCTTTGGGAAGAGAAATGCAGTGTTTTAGTGGTTGGGAAAGCATCTTTTGCTCTTGGAATCCAGCAGTGAAATAGCTATCCTTTATTCAGAATAAGTGTAAGAAGCAGTAAAGTTCATTCTGGAAAGGAAAAATTTTGCTGTAACGATAGCGACACTCGTCTACGTGACAGGCAGCATACCAGCCGGGTCAGAAAGAAGTACCAATGATTATAAGTATCTAGATAGTAGTATAAACACCATTGGGGCCACTTCTGAGGAACCCTCAAAGAAACTTTCAGTTATATATGATATGTTGATCATGGCCCCAAACGCAAGGCATCTGTACAACTGCTGACTTCACTATTTGGCATCCTACTGCTGTCTAATTGCAGAGGCCAGTCTCCCAGAACAAGTCAACTGGGTGCCTTGGCTCATGCTCATTCCCAGCAGTGAGACTGCCGTCTCCCTGTCTTAGTTATCACTTGCAACTATCTCAGTCTCTCAGTATGTTCAAAAGAAGGGGAGAATTAGATGGAGACAGAGCAAGGGGATGAAATTCATTTCAATTCAGAAACCATCTGGGCACCACAAATTTCAATAGAATAAGATCCAAAACAAGATCCAGGAGAAGGGAGTTTTCAAACTGAAATAAACAGTGTCATTTTGAATAACCATTTGGAACGTGTCATTTTAACTGAAGAGGCTTTCAGATCGTTCTGCTCTTATAGCTTGCCAAGGCCATGGGTGAAAGGGCAGCTTGGGAAAAAGACTGAGTTTGCTTGCTAACAGCACTTCACAAATAATGGGTTGTGAATGTTGCATAAGGTTTGACAAGGCCTGTGGACCATCCATCATCTGATATGTAGAATCCTTATGCGCACAAGGTCAGGTTAGCACAGAGCCAAGATGAAGCTGTAAAATTGCTGAACGTGCCTTCGTATCCCTAAAAAGCATCTCTGGGGTAACTGGGTTAACTAAGTGCTCTTCTGAAGGTACCTAAAAGTCTGACTGGAACTTGAGTCATAATAAAAAACTGTCCTGGTGTAAGAGTGCTTATGAACCATCACATATTATCAGGTACTACTGTAAAATTTTCTTGGAGCTTGTGGACAAAAGTCAGTTTTGAAAGAGCAGAAAACCAACCCCTTCAAATTTTGAAAGTTTTCAATATATTGAATTTTTTAAAACCTCTTTTCTAGGCGTAGCTTTCAAATATAAAGTCATAATGAAACTGGAAAACTATTTAATCAACTTTAAAACCCCTAAGTGCTCGCTGGGGAGTTTTTAAGAATGCGAAATACTAACAAATAAGTTTTGCTGCAGAGGAAAATCCGTGAGTGAATTACAGCCTGGGTGACATCCTAGATGAAAGTTATCTGGGAGAAAGGAAAAATGGAGAGGCAAGACTCACTGGTTAAGAATGCTGCTGCTGTCATATCACATAATTTGTTAATGTTTGGTGTCCTCACAAAAGCATAAAGCAATTAGGCCCCTAAATTCCATGAGGATTCAATGAGACTTGGTTACGCTCCTTCCATGGGCTGTTTTGTAAACAAAACCCATTACAGTCAACTTTACTCTTCAGCACGTACATACGGCCTTCCCCTTGTGACTGCTGAGAAACCATGGTCTTGTACAGATGTGGATTCTTGACTTCTGCTCTGGTGAGGTGCGAAAGCTTGTTGTGTTGTATACGAGCTTTATAGTAACATGTCAACAATATACTAACCCTGCAAATATTTAAGCAGATTTCTCACCCAAGCTGTTCACAGTTACATTATGGCACTCCTTCACATGTTACTGAACCTCACTGACTTCTTCCCATGGTCCTGCACAGCAGCACTGCAGTAGCAAAAGCAGCTATGCTGCCTGGGAGGCTCCGAGGCAGTCTGTAACCTGCTTCCTGAGCACAGTAATTCCTTCATGCTACAGGCTGATATGCAGCAAACTCTGTGACCTGTCCTACTCTTGACCTAGGATGTCTAAAAGCTGGGTTACGTCAAAGGCTGTGGTCAGTCCGGCAGCTGCACGGCAGGGACCAGCTCAGATTCAATCCTAAGGTATGATGGTAGCAGGCCACCGGCACTGAATCCATCCCCTGCAGAGATCGGCTAGAGACTACTTTTATCCCTATTCAGCTTTTAATGCAAGATCCCCATACCAGTTTGAAAAGGCCTTCCTAGAGCCGTACCCTCTTTACCAGACCTGCACGCTATTGCGGCAAAGAAAACAAAAGAGCAAAGCAAAGAGAAAAAAATGCGGGGGAGAATGATAAGGGTGTCAGTGCCCTAAGGCCATTAATAGCCTTAATGGCCCTGATCAGCCTCACCTGCTCCCACCCCACCCCCTGGACCAGGAGCCCTACTTAAACTCAGCCCAGGGATTTATTTTTTTATTTTTTATTTTTTTGGTGTCATCTTCCTAGCTATAGCTTAGGAGTGCTGGTCCCCAGCTCAGCCATGGTGGTGTCCCTGTCCGGCTATAGGCCCCCCCCGATCCCTGGACTGACTTCCTGGCTTGAGCTCAGCTTTGTCTTGTCTCTGTGGATGTGCATAGCAATGACTGCACTTTGTCTGACCCTAGTTGCCATGACTGGACCTACCTCTGACCTGTGGATCCAACTGCCTGGGTTGACCTCGGTCCTGCTTCATCGCCATGAGTTTGCCTGATGGTTGGGAATCTCAGTTACACCTGGCTGCCCCCTGGATCTGCCTTGCTCCTTGCTTGAGTGGTGGGACAGGCACTGACCTGCAAGGCCCCTATCCTGCTGACTGTGTTATTGTGCCCTTGCTGCAACACAACAGAGGGGACCATGAAAGCATTTGGATGTATGTACCAGCATGCCCCCCGAGCTTGTTGGGCATGAACTTATGGAAGAAGCTCCCTTATGTGTCTGCCAGGAACCAGCCTTGATGACCCAGGTGATTTCTTTGAGCTGTGTGCTGCTAAAACCTGTGAAAGTGAATTGGATGCCAACATGTTTAAGGTAATTTCAGAATGACCTAGGATATCCTAAAGATATGTTGAGTGAAATGAGGGGCCAGATATACTGCATTTAGCCCTGAAAAGTAAACTTTAAAAGGTGTGTTTGACAAATCTTTCCCGTGGGATGAGCGGGGAATTCAGGGGAAAAAAAAACACTTCTGGTTTGCTTAGAAAGCAAAAGCTCATGAGAGCGGACTGGTGAGAGCTGTTTTTGCCTTTAGTCTTATACAGGTTCCTAAGCTGATTAAATGAGGCTTTGGCTAATGTGTGTCATGTCTCAACACTGAGGATGAAGTGTTTCATGAGATTCAGGAGCCAGAGCAGATTTCTGGTTACATCATAGGAACTTGGGTGACACTTTAAAGGCACCTTACCTCTGCCTTTTGCTCACTCTCTCTTCCAGCTGTGTCCTTTTAAGTCATTTCTATTGGTAGGTACTATGACCCAACTTCCAGAAAGATTTTGGGAATGCAGAGGGCAGGACTAAGCATTCTGTATTTACACTGCATGGGAAGAGTTTGAGGCTTCAGAAAGGAGAAGAGAGCAGCTCTCTGAGCAGGGAGCTATTACCTCCAGTAAGTCAGGAAACTCTGAGGAAAGGCTTGTGTTTTACACCTCATCTCCTTCAATGCCTTGAAGGAAAGCCTTTTTCCATGAAAGTGAGCTGTTGCTCCTTTCTTGTCCGGTTCCTTTCTTAAATGAAAGTGTTCTTAGAGTAGACAGTGCAATCAAGATCTGGTTTCCTCTCTAACCACATGGCAATGTCCCCCCCTCACCCACTCTTGTGTACTTGAATTGTAAATATCATCTGCAAAGTTGAACAGCTTCAAGTAGAAGCAAAGAGTAAATTTGCTTGCCCCTCTGCTCCAGAGTGCCCTCCTGCTTAGGTACTATCCTAAGAAGTGAGACCTATGGCTTTCAGGCTGCTCAGATGAAGACATGAATGTTGGGCAGAGAAGTAAGTCTAAAGCCAGATTCCTCCTTTCAGTACAGACTAGATCAAGTCTTCGTGATTTAGCGTGCAGGAGGAAATGAAACAAATAATAGATCTGAAACTAACATTGTGATTTTTTTTTTTCCCCTTTTCCTTCCCAGAAAAAGAGTAATTATTTTAGATAGAGCATTTGGCAGGAAGCGGATACATGGTCTAATTGGGGAAGTATGTCATTATTTAGCTGTGGTTATCTCTTGAATATTGTTTAAAATACCAACCTCCTAGTAAAAATCTGGATAAAGACGACCAGCTAGGCCTGTTCTGAAGGTCACGTTGTGATATGTTGGCCTGTGTGAGCATCACAGGACTTTCTGTAAAAGAAATCCACTTCTGCTAAACAGATTTTTATATACAAAGTGGATTGTTTTTGCCAAACTGGCCCGGTTTTCAAAATCGCAACCAAAATAAAAAGGAAAATCCTGACGTTATAAACCTACGCCCATTTCTGTATGAATTTTGCACATACTTAATGTGGACATGTATCTGCTTAGAAAATGGAGCGATACCACCAGCTCACTTCAAAAAGACCATCGAACAAGGTGGTCAAGGTCGATATTTCTGCTGCTTATTTGCAGTGGAAAAGGAGGCTTGCAAACCTCTCTGATTTGGTAATATATCACATGCCCTTTTTATTTTGCTTGTTAAGTGAAAGGGAACCTCAAAACTTCACTATTATCTTTTAGGCCTGATTCTGTACTTAAACTGGCTTTATCTACTGATTTCACGAGGATTATTCCTGATTTATACTGCTGTTTTGGGAGGGGAAAGCCAAGCTACTTGGTATCTAGCTTGCTAAATAGAGACACATGGACAGAAAGAAAGAGTCATGAATATATGATTATATAAATGTGGAAGCAAATACTCTATTATATATGTGACGGAGCCACCCAACACCTCACCTGTAAGTGCATCAAAACTCTTGTCAGTCAGAACAGACAGCCATAAAATGAGATTATAATACTTTCCTGTTTTTCAAATCCTTTATCCAAGAAATGCCAAGCTGAAAGAGTTCTTTGCTGGAACATTCATAATCCTTAGAATGGTTTGCACTGTATATATTTCCCAAAAATCATTTTCATATGAGTAGTAGAATGCTCTGCAAAATCCCTTTGTTCACCTTTGGGCATGTTCCAATACTCTTCCAGAAAGTCTAAAGTTTCAGGGATTTTCTAGGATTATTTGGCTTCAAGAGGAACGTGCCTCACTTGTACTCCAGACAGAAGAGAAATAGAGTGAGCGTGTTTCTCCGGAAGCTGAGCCTGTGTGTATAAACACAGCACTTCCACTGTTGGCTCTTTCTTGTAAGAAGACTAAGCGTATATTTGTGCGGAGGGTAGCACAAAAGAGACTCCTTTGTCACTCAGGCTAACAGATCACTATCATGATATGGAAAAATTAATAAAGCACAAAGCAACAAGTTTATAGAAAGAAGGATTCTTTGCCTAAATGGAGGAAGTTAACTGGCCGGTTGCTTTTCTGCAAACAAGTATGTCCTTGTCAGAGCTGAGTTATAAAATGGAAAAAAGTGGGACAAGATCCCAAAGGAAAAATGTGTGGGAGGAAAATGAAGGCAGTCATGCTGGGGGGGACTAGTATACAATAGAAAATTTTGGAGATTGAAGTCTAGGACAAAGTATGTAACAGTTGAGAAAAATGTTTCCTTGGTTGCCAAGAGCCAGCTGGGAAACAGACTTCCATTGGGGATGACGTGAATTCAGCATCTTTAAGCCGTGTGACAGAACTCTTGTTTTACAAAATACTTCCTCTCTAATAAGAATGACATTAATAACTAGCTCCAGTCCATGAATAGGAGCAAGGGGATATGTTTTTATCTAAAACTAGATTTTCTGGAAGAAATCTTTTCCTTTTTTCCTTCATGGAAGGTGTATCAGCAAGGGTTGCAAACATATAAAGAGCTGACACCTGCCAAAATATTCATTTAAATATTTAGCCAGAAGTTCTTGAATTTTTCATTGTTAATGAAAGATGTATATTAAGACGAAAGGTGAGATTCTTGAAAAGTAGCTTGTTTGGCAATTGAAAAAAGTTCCGTAGTTCTGCACACAAAAATCTCTCACTCTTGTCTACTACACCAAAAACTGCAGCTCATTAAACAAAGATTAAAATTTCAAATGATCAGTACAAGCAGCAAAATACCAAAGCAAACAGTTAACTCCCAAGCTGCAAGCATATAAGATGCCCTAACTAAAGAGCTCACTGATGCTATGCAAGTTGCTTGAGTGGTGCAGTAGGCAGTGCCTTAATCCTAGAACAGGACTAGCTATGACAAATGCGTTTACTAAAGTCTTTTCAGTTATATGTTCAAAAACGGTAACTGAAACCTTAGTTCTGAAACACATGGGAGCCTCTCTAAAATCATGCTTACCACAGGATCCCCTAGGCTTAGGGAAAATGAGGAAGAAAACATAGATAAAGAGAAATTCCTCTTCTGTGTTTAACAATGGACTAAGTTGGAAGACAGGTTTCAGCAGCCTGTTGGTACTTCATCTGAACGGCTGAAGCTTTCGCCTCTTATTGCAAAATACATATTGTAGAAGCCCTGAAGCCTTGAAAGCCTTTTATCTGAGCCTGTACCTACTCTTTTTTTCATTTATTGTACCATAAACTACCCAGTAAGTTTGTCTTTCTAGCTTTTGTAAAGGGCACTGAAAAGGTGTCTATTGCAATGTTGCATTCATCTGCAAATCTAAGCATGTCAAATCTTCTAAGTGCTTGTACCATTTGTTTGGCACGCAGTAAACTGAGCAAATCAAGAGGTCACTTCCCCATACACTCATTTAATGCTCACAGATACAGTAAGACTTAAAGGATTTCAGGATTGCCTTGGTGCTTTACCTCATTCTTCTAGTGTTCACTTACCCCAGCCCCTAGCTGCCACAAGCTGTGTGATACGTTCTTTAAGGTTCCCTGTTATGTTTTTAAAAAGCTGTGATGCCAGGAAGTTGTAAACTCAAACTAGTTCCTAGCAGGATAGCTGTTCATACACCAGCCAAACTGTTGGTTATCACAGGCATGACAAACTGCTATTAAAGTGAAACAAGGTTGCTTACTCCTTTCAAAAGGACTATAAGGGTCCCTTAGATCTTCTGGCGTTTCGTAGACGGCAGATCAAATGCCTGATGTGAGGAAGGGCTTTGATATCATCCCAAGTCAATACCAGTTGCTTTAGTGCACATCTGCTGCTGACCTGCGTATCATTTCAACAGGCCAGTATGCCGAAAGACATCATTGCAAATCCATAGACCTTGCAAGACTATGGAGAAGGATGTTCTAGAAGAAAAACCTAAAATAGGATTAGGAAGCTTTCACTCACAAATATTTCATTGTTTGATGGCTGCTTCTCAGCACACCTGTTGATTCTGCACTTGCAATTTCTGACCTGGTTAATTTAGATGACGCAGAAGTAGCCCAGCCCTCAGAAAAGACCAAGGCATAGGTAACCACTTAGAGACAAATGCTGCTTTTTGTCAGCAGTGGCACTGCCATTAATGGTTAGCGCATACCCCTGTGGGGAGCAATAGGGACAGAGACTTCGGAAACCTTTACCTGCAGCCTGTGAGGTTCTCACCAGCAAGGGAATTTCCCTCTAGATAGGAGAGAGGTGGAACGTAGCTTACTGCATATTCTTGTTAGACATCCTGCTCGTCTCAAGAAGCTAAAGATATGAAGAAAGTGAAATCAAAGGAATTTCTGTCTTACTGATTTAACAAAATCTGGCATGGATAAACATTTGCTGTAGGTTATTTTGCCAAGTTTAAAATACGCTCTCTGAATGCACCATGTTTCCAGTTTACTTCAGAGGGGATTCCTTCCTGCCAACCCTTGTTTATTCAGAGGAAGCAGCGTGTTTTTTCACGTTGTGGTCCAAATTCACTGACATAAATCCACTGAAGAAAGTGACATTAAATTGCCAACAAAGAACGTGGAGTCTGTTCTTGACAAGGCTGGGAGAAAATTGCCTACAAATAGGCGGGCACATGAAAATGTGTGAGCAGGACGTGACCACTGAAGATGGAGCCAACTGAAAGACATGCCCGTTTTCCTGACTTCCCAAGTTTTCCTTTAGCAGTATGTGCTGTATTATTGCAGTACATACTGTATTATTGATCATATTGTCTTTCTGTTTCTTCATTTGCTCCTCTTTACCTAATGCTAACCTCATGTTGTATCTCTTCAGAGTTGAAACATGAGGATTTTGTACATATGCCTGCTCTTATGATTGTTCTAGTTGATGTTCAGGATTTGGAGCAATTTACGAAATATGTAAGGCCTGCAGGGACTCTGCAAACATGCTTGAGGGGAGAAATATGGTAGCTAAGCTGCCCAGGCTTTCTTAAAGTACTTCCAAAGCAGTATTGGACACAGCTGAAATGCCTTATTCTTCCATCTTTAAGTCAAAGATGGGTAGCCTCTGGAACTAATCAATAAAAGCCTAGGGGATCACCACTATGATGATCTAACTACTTCTACTGCAGTGAAGTTGCAGCTATTTTTGAAGGTCGGCTTTTGACGTTGCCAGTAACAGATGATGAAGAAGATAAGAGAGAGCCTGGTTAAAATGCCACCTTTACCAACCTTCCCAGATCCATTGTTTGCCCTAAAGTTTTGCACTGTCATCTACCATTTGCTTTTCACTAAAATTTTTTGGCTTATGAATCATAGGTGTTTGCACATAGCCTAGGTTGTTTTATTCATTCACACAACCATCCCTTTTTAAATGGTGCTAACATCCCAGTTGTGCTTCCCACTAGAGAGGCACTGAGACATAAGCAAGTAAAAGTAGGTCACTCGGCTGTCACAAGCATGAGAAAATAATTCTGTCAGCACAGAAAAAGAATAGTTTGCATTTGGGGTTTTATTTTTTGCATACAAAGCAGCAAATTAAAAAGCAATTGGCAAGTAATGTGACTGACAAACTTTCTGAGCTGCATTTAGTATTTTAATGAGCCTTCTTAACTCTGAGTGAGAGAGAAAGCGAAGATATGTTTTCCCTAGACCTTTAAAGAAAACAAGGAGCCATTCCAATGGAAAGTACCAATCTAGGAATCATTCCCTGATGAACACTTAAGAAGTCCTTTTTTGCATTGACAACATGGAAATTGTCTGGGGCTGCCGTGATTTGAGGTCAGAAGAGCTGATTTTGGTAAGCAAGAGTTTTAGAATTGTCTTTGGAAAGCTAACCAGAGCTGGCTGAGTATTAACATGTATTTTAAATCAGACTTTTATCAGAAGTAATCAGAATTAGTATTCATGACATTGACTCATCTCTTACTGGTGTTTTAGGTGATGTAGATAAAGCTGTGAAAGGCCAGAATTTAACTCAAGTGATTAGTCAACTAAAGCTTATTGAACAAAATGATGTATAAATGTACCATGAAGTCATGACAGGACAACAAATATAGTGTGGGGGCATGTATTCTTGGTTTTGCTAGATCCGTATTTCAAACACTGCAAAGCTTAAGGGTGCTCAAATTTGATTTAACCCCTCATAGACTGCGTGACAAGGTATCAACCTGGATTCCAGGTTCACTGCCAAAGGAAAGAGAGGAAAGTACCCTTTCCAAATGTGACTGTCTAAGGTCTCAATGTCTCCTGACCACTAAGGTTATAGTCCCTGCAGGGTGATAGGAAATGTGGCTTTGACTCTAACCAGGCACAGCACTGAGCTGTTTTGCATGTTGGATTTGTTCTCTAACCATTGAATAGAAATAGAATCACACATTCTCTGCTTTAAAAATACCCACGGCGGAGTTCCTTGCTTGGTTTCTTGTTTCTTCTTGAATAGAGAGGCTTTCTAGGATAGTTTCCACTCTCTTAAACCTGAAAGGAATATTGTCTCAAGGCAATGCAGATCAGTGAGGTAAATTGTGGAGAGGGGAGGTAATGGGGGTTGGGGTTACAGGGTTCTGCTGCAGGGCCCCAGAGTCTAAAAGGTGGGCACTGCGATATTCAGCTTTGTCATTTGACTCCCGCGTGTGTGTGCCCGCTCCCCTCGCTTCAGAGGGCCATGTATGAAATCAGTGATAGAGCAGTGAATCAAACTGCAGCCTCCTGCAGTTAAAATTTGTCTTATTACCCTCACTCCCCAGATCTGCATGTTTCTCTCTCCCTTCCATTATGCCCGAAGAAATCTTCCTAAAAAGCTGCTTTGAAGAACTACTGAACATGGTTGAGAAGCATCTTTCCTGTGTCTCAAAATGTAAAAGCTAAAGCTTTAAAAGCTGTCTGAGATTTAACTACAGGGGTTGTCATTAACTTCAATGGGTAGCATGTGGCAAAACCCCCTCCCACTACAACATACCTTAAATACTTTCGTATTTTGAATTATTTTTAAGTTGCAAACTCAAACTTTCTAACGTTGCGAAAAGTCAATTATGATTCCTGTATAAGCTGAATTTTTCTCCTCTCTCTCTATGTGTGTATTATGATGCAGCTTCCGATTACATGATTACTTTTTCCCATGTGACTCAGTACTTTTGATGATGAGCAGCTATTCTCCTTGTTTAGATCAGTCCCATGCATTACTTACTGGGCAGTATTTAAGTCCATTCTGAGGGTTTTTATGAATTTTTTTTCTAGCATACCCATTCCTAGACTGTTTTAGCATTTAACCCCTTTAGGTTCCATTATGCTTGAATATGATGGGCTTGCTGGGGAAACGGGGACACATGACATAGGTAAGCTCTAACTTTCGGGTGCTTATTGAGAGATCCCTAAGGCTTGATTCTTTTCAGAGCACTTAGCAGTGTAGAGCATGTTGTTTGTTTTCAGCCCCCACTGAGTCCAGCTACAGCTGTGAAGACTTAATGCTTCTGCACATCAGGCTCCCTGGGGCTGTGGTCAGACAAGGAACATGCAAAAAGTGGCCACCTGCAAAAAGGCTGGCTGGAATGAGTTAGCTTGGCGTGGTGGGGTGCTTGGTGGTAACGGCTGATATCTAGCTGATGTCTGTATCCAATTGCCAGAGCTATGAGATCATCTTTTCTTTTCCAGAGAGCCCTTCCTCCTGTAGTGTATGACTTTTCCTAGAAAAGAAAGACTTCTACTATTCCTACTGTTGTACAGCACTAATTCACTGTAAGGCATGGCTGTTTTCTAACGCAAAAGAAGGAACTGGGATTAGGATGGGGGTAGTGTACCCTCATGGGAGGAGAGCTAGGAGAAAGATCAACTTTGAAGGAGGTAGTTTCATTAACCATAGGATAGGTGCATCTTTCTAGCAAAAACTGCTGAGAGGAAGGGAGGAAAGTCCTCTGAAATTCATATTTGCTTTCTTCTCAACTCTTTTTCCCAGTGTATCTTTGGGATAAATATATTTTCCATAATCTGTCAGCTTCCTCAGGGCTGGAAACACAACAGAGGTATGGAGTGGTCTGTTACTGATACACAAGGGGACCGGTTACAGCTCCTACTCTCTTGCTCTGAGTTTGCTCTGGGACCTACGTACATCCCTGACACGTCTGTCTCATGGCTACTCTTCTCTCCAGATCCCATGCTTTTTCTCAGGCTCCTGGAAGCTTCGAGAGATCCGAGTTGCTGTCTGTCCTCACTGGGAGCAATGAGAAAGTTTTTTTTTTGTTTTGTTTTGTTTTTTGTGTAGAGCTCATCAATGCTTAGAGAGACAGCGTTCCTGTGATGTTTTCTGGACCTTGAATCACTTTCCCTAAAAGACAGTGGACAAAGGCCAACGTACAGCAGCTTTTGTGCTTCTGATCTCTTGGTTAGATGTATAGCTGCTCCCCACCACAGAAACCCTTAAGATGATGATATTGATGATATTTTGCCAAGGACAGCCCTCAAATGGCACTGAGGAGATTCATAACAACACCCAGTTGTTCAAGTCCTGAAACTTTCTCAGAGGAGGTATTTTGCTCTTTCCCTCTGTGGTAGTTTCAGTAGGACCTTGCTCTAGAAGGGATGGCTAGGCACAGTGATAGCCAGGGGACAGGTAAAGGGAGGGGAAGCAACTCCCTTTATTTGCAAAGGATTATGAATAAATGTGGGCCCTATCGAATCTTTTGTCATCATTTTTTGTGTGTTCTATTTTCCTCAGTTTAGTCTTTCTTTTGAGCTAACTACAGGGCACAGATGAGCTGAGAAGGCTATTTTTATTTAATATCACTCAAAAAGAGGCTATTTCTGAAGGTCTTGCTCAGTTACAGCTGTTGTAAGAAGTCAGATCTGCAGCATCTTCTTCAAGTATCACAGATGTATCCCAAATATACCTTCTTCAGGTGAATCCTGAAGCCAGATCCCATTTGCAGAGCTATCACTAGAACAAAATAAATGTGATGCTTCCTGAGGAAAGACTCTAGGTATTGGGGTGGTTGGTCACTCATTTTAAGAATCTTCTCAGAAATTTATACTAATGCGTTGAAGTATACACTTTTGAGTGGCATGTGAATAAGCTTCCTTGAGTTTATTGTCTGATCCTTAACCAGAAAGGGGCCCTGCGAGTATCTCAGTGTTTAGTTTGCAGACTTCAGATGTTCGAACAAAACCAAACCAAAAAACAAAGCCCAAAAACCATGAAAATGCTATAGTTCTCAATCTCGAAGTACCTGAAACCATATACCTAACGCAAGCCACACTGCTTATCTATATGATATTACTGTTACTTTGCTGTCTGTTCTTTGGCTTTTATGTTCCCAGCCTTATAAACAAGTGGCTAACCTACCTCTTTTTTCACTGCTTGGCTCTGCTGGAATTTTGACTCAGGTCTACTAAAGCACTGATCAATCACAATTATTTTAAGAGTGGTAGCCATGGAAACTGAAAGGAGAGAATATTAGAGCCTAAAGAGCTCTGCAGGGAACCTGTTTAACTTTGGGTACACAGCTGCCAGTCTTTAGAAATCAATTAGGCAAGAACAGACTAAAAATGTGCATTGTTTTAACAATGAAGGCAGTTAATCTGTTTAATAACCAACCAGTTACTTCAGTTGATTTTCTGTTACTGATAAGCTTAAATCAAAATTAGACACTTGCTACAGATCTGCTTTAGCTAAAATAGCAGTTAAACCATGGGCAGACTAGGGATCACAGAATCAGAATCACAGAATCGTTTAGGTTGGAAGGGACCTCTGGAGATCATCTAGTCCAACCTCCCTGCTCAAGCAGGGTCACCTAGAGCATATTGCCCAGGATCACATCCAGGCGGCTTTTGAATATCTCCAGCTACTTTCCAGCAGGTCAACCCCCAGCCTGTACTGGTGCCTGGATGGTGTTATTCCTCCCTAGATGCAGGACCCTGCCCTTGCCTTTGTTGAACTTCATGAGGTTCCTCTCTGCCCAGCTCTCCAGCCTGTCCGGGTCCCTCTGAATGGCAGCACAGTCTTCTGGTGTGTCAGCCACTCCCCCCAGTTTAGTATCATCAGCAAACTTACTGAGGGTGCACTCTGTGATGGAGGTGAGGCTGACAGGCCTGTAGTTTCCTGGCTCCTCCTTCTCGCCCTTTTTGAAGACTACAGTGACGCTGGCTTTCTTCCAGTCCTCAGGCACCTCTCCTGATCTCCAGGAGCTTTCCAAGATGATGGAGAGTAGCCTAGCGATAACATCCGCCAGCTCCCTCAGCACTCATGGATGCATCCCGTCAGGGCCCATGGATTTATGGATGTCAAGTTGGGACAAAAGATCTCTAACCTGATCCTCCTCGACCAAGGGAGAGTCTTCCTTTCTCCGGCCTTCCTCTCTTGTCCCCAAGGTCTGGAATTCCTGAGGACTGGCCTGAGCAGGGAAGACTGAAGCAAAGGCAGCATTCAATAACTCTGCCTTCTGTATATCCTTTGTTAGCAGGGCACCCACCCCATTCAGCAGCGGGCCCACGTTTTCCCTAGTCTTCCTTTTGCTATTGATGTATTTGAAGAAGCCCGTCTCGTTGTCCTTGACATCCCTTGCCAGATTTAATTCCAACTGGGCCTTAGCCTTCCTTGTCGCATCCCTGCACGCTCTGACAACGTCCCTATATTCCTCCCAAGTGGCCTGTCCCCTTTTCCACATTCTGTACACTTCCTTCTTCTGCTGGAGTTTTGCCAGGAGTTCCTTGCTCATCCATGCAGGTCTCCTGCCCGCTTTGCTCGACTTCTTCCTCAGAGGGATGCACTGATCTTGAGCCTGGAGGAAGTGATGCTTGAATATTAACCAGCTTTCTTGGACCCCTCTTCCTTCTAGGGCCCTACCCCATGAGATTCCCCTAAGTAGGTCCCTGAAGAGGCCAAAGTTAGCTCTCCTCAAGTCCAGCGTTGCAATCCTACTCATTGCCCTGCTCCCTCCTCGTAGGATCCTCAACTCCACCATCTCATGGTCACTGCAGCCAAGGCTGCCCCCAACCTTCACATCTCCAACTAGTCTCTTTTTTGTTCGTTAGTACAAGGTCTAGCATTGCACCTCTCCTCGTTGGCGTCTCCACCACCTGGGTCAAGAAACTATCATCAGTCCTCTGCAGGAACCTCCTCGACTGTTTGTGCCTAGCTGTGCCGTCTTCCCAGCAGATGTCAGGGTGGTTGAAGTCTCCCCTGAGAACCAGGGCCTGTGATCGTGAGGCTACTTCCAGCTGTCTGTAGAAGGCCTCATGGACGACTTCCTCCTGGTCAGGTGGCCTGTAGTAAACCCCCACAACAGTGTCACCCATGTTAGCCTGCCCTTTAATCCTTACCCATAGGCTCTCAACTTGCTCTTCATCCGCCCCTAGGCAGAGCTCCATACCTTCTAGTTGCTCCCTCACATAAAGGGCAACTCCACCACCTCGCCTTCCTGGCCTGCCTTTCCTAAAAAGCAGGTAGCTGTCCATGACAGCGTTCCAGGCATGTGAACTATCCCACCATGTCTCTGTAACTGCAATGAGATCATGGCCCTGTGACCGCACACAGATCTCTAACTCTTCCTGCTTATTCCCCATGCTGCGTGCATTGGTATACAGGCATTTCAGAGAGCCAGTCAAGCACTCAGGCTTCCCAGGAGAGGTGCAAGAGGATCCTCCATAGCCATGTTCCATGCTGTCTGCCCTGGCTGTATGCACCTGCTGGAAGCATCCTGACTTGAGTGGTGTTTTACTGACTCCCCTGCCACTAGACCACTCCCCTTCCCTCATCTTTCCTAGTTTAAAGCCCTCCTTACCAGGCTAGCCAATCTGTTGGCAAAGACACGCGTGCCCCGCTTGGTAAGGTGGATCCCATCGCTCCCCATCAGCTGTTGATCTTCAGACAGGGTCCAATGGTCGTAGAAACCAAAGCCCTGTTGCCAACACCAGCGGTGCAGCCAGTTGTTACTTTGGAAGACTCGTCTACTCCTCCTCCCGTCCTTCCCCCTCACAGGCAAGATTGAGGAGAAAACGACCTGGGCTCCCAGACCCTTGACCACCATTCCCAGAGCTCTGCAGTCCTGTTTGATGGTTTCCAGTTTGCCTTTCGTGTCGTTAGCGCCCACATGGAAGAGCAGCAGAGGGTAGTAGTCTGATGCATGGACCAGCCTTGGCAGTCTTTCCATGACATCTCTTATTCGAGCCCCTGGCAGGCAGCAAAACTCTCTGGACAAGAGGTCAGGTCGGCAGATAGGTGCCTCTGTCCCCTCACAACCGTTACTTTCAGCCACATCTGTAGTTCACCTTTTAGCAGCCCCAGATGGTTCATGGTTCAAAGGCAGGGCAACAGCAACAAACCTGGGAAGTATTTTGCTATCTTGGTGTTCAAGTAACTCAGAGGTCCCAGACTGATGGTTCCGGAGACAAAGAGCTCTGTCCGCTTACAGAAGCGGTGTATCACCAGGTGTTAGTAAGAGTGCCAAGACTGGGAGCTAACCTTTTACAACAATAACAATTAATACTCTTTTCTGAGACTATTATGAAGGTGTTTGGGGTGACATGGACACTTCTTCACAATGAATACAACATAGACCTTTGGCTTACTGCTCTGTATCAAGCAAATTGTTCTCAAATACACAGATTGTTTTCATTCAGCCCCAAAGCAGATCAAGTCTGTGTAGTTACCTAAAGGTGAAAGATTGCATACTGTTATTTATCTCTTCTGAAATCCATTCCTTCTACATACAATAGGCAGTTGTTGGACGTAACGCTCTAATGGAGAACTTTGTCTCCAGAGGGTAGTTTAACAAGCATATACTGATTTCTAAATCACAGCCATGATGTTTGCACAGCTGCTTTGCTAACTGGGTATTCAAACCACATCTGCATGGAAAACCTTTCTAGTTTGCTTATGCTTATATTTAGATGTTTTAAAAAAACCAACTTCATGAGTGCCCTGATCTGCTGTTGAAACCTGTAACTTGAATCAGCAGCCAGAAGTTGCATGATGTGCTGTTAAATAGTTTCTAGTTTCATCGTAGTAAAGCTGATAATACTAATGATTTCTTATGACTTTTTATTGATCACATACTTTCACAGGGAAAGATGGAGATAAAACTAGAGTATATGAGAGCAGAGGTAGGATGGACTTAGGTTCAGACCCACACACGACTTCTGTCCATTGTAGTTTTAGGGAACTCTTCTATCCTATCTTCATTTGTTTTTCTTTTTCCCTCTGTTTTTGGAGATTTTGGGTTTTTGTGCTTAGATTGCAAGGTATGTAAATGCAGATGATTGTTGCATGTATTATGCAGTATCTACTACAGTGAGGCTTGATCTTTAGAGAGTTTCTGGATTCTGCTGAATACAGTGAACACTCAGTCAGCTATAAAGTCTGTAAAGATTCAGAGTCCATAAATACTGGGCAAACGTGTTGGTAATTCCCCAGAGATTTAGGAGATATTTGCCGTGTGATTATTTGCAAAGTTTCTATGAATAGCTGGAATAATCAGAATAAAGCTCACTTCTCTTCAGAACCAAGTCACAGGGAAACATTACCCAACATGTTCTTCTGCGTAGGAGCTTGAATCTGTTCCATTATTTTGTCAGCCAATATTTATGATCTTCCAGCCTCTTCCCTGTGGCAATTGGCTGAAGTTTTGAAGCAATCGCAAGTCTGGGCTGATGTTTGTCGGTTTGTAGGAGGGAATAATTAAGTGTGAACTTTCAAAAACAATTTATTTTCTCTGCCTGAAATAGTCTGTTGGGAAAAGACCCTTTTCTCTGGGTTAAATTGTTTATATGGCTTAAGAGCCAGAACTAATTGTAAATTTAGATGCAGTTCTGAGATGGAAAGAACCTATTTTGCCCAGCTTCTGTCTCATGTTTTCATTTTCTAGAACCTTTCACAGGGGATCCATATCTTTCCCATAAATCTCTACCCGACCTTGGACAAACCTGTTTCTGAAATAGCAATTACCACACTGCAGTCAGCAATAAGTGTTCAAACAACATATTTGTCCGAGCTGTCCTGTCCCACACGGGATCTTCATCCTCCCCACTGGGCAGAAAGCAGTATTCCCAAACTTATTTTTTTCCCAACTTGAAACCTAGTTATAACATCTAGTTATAATACCTCTTCATTTTAGGAGGTATTTGGATAATATTTTTGAGAACCATATCTGGTTTTGGATGGTTAGATTGAAAGTGTATCACAGAATCGTTTAGGTTGGAAGGGACCTCTGGAGATCATCTAGTCCAACCTCCCTGCTCAAGCAGGGTCACCTAGAGCATATTGCCCAGGATCACATCCAGGCGGCTTTTGAATATCTCCAGGGAAGGAGACTCCACTACCTCTCTGGGCAACCTGTTCCAGTGCTCAGTCACCCTCACAGTGAAGAAGTTTTTTCTCAGGTTCAGATGGAACTTCCTGTGGTTCAGTTTCTGCCCGTTGCCTCTTGTCCTGTTGCTGGGCACCACGGAGAAGAGGCTGGCCTCATCCTCTTGACACTCCCCCTTCAGATACTTGTACACATTGATGAGATCCCCTCTCAATCTTCTCTTCTCCAGGCTGAACAGGCCCAGCTCTTGCAGTCTTTCTTCAGAGGAGAGGTGCTCCAGCCCTCTAATCATCTTGGTAGCCCTCCGCTGGACTCTCTCCAGGAGTGCCATGTCTCTCTTGTCCTGGGGAGCCCAGAACTGGACACAGTCCTCCAGGTGAGGCCTCCCCAGGGCTGAGGAGAGGGGCAGGATCACCTCCCTCGACCTGCTGGCAACACTCTGCCTAATGCACCCCAGGAGACCATTGGCCTTCTTGGCCACAAGGGCACACTGCTGCCTCATGTTTACCTTGTTGTCCACCAGCACTCCCAGGTCCTTCTCTGCAGAGCTGCTTTCCAGCAGGTCAACCCCCTGCCTGTACTGGTGCATGGGATTATTCCTCCCTAGGTGCAGGACCCTGCACTTGCCTTTGTTGAACTTCCTGAGGTTCCTCTCTGCCCAGCTCTCCAACCTGTCCAGGTCCCTCTGAATGGCAGCACAGTCTTCTGGTGTGTTAGCCTCTCCCCCCAGTTTAGTCTCATCAGCAAACTTGCTGAGGGTGCACTCTGTCCCTTCCTCCAGGTCATTGATGCATATATTGAACAAGACTGGGCCCAGGACTGACCCCTGGGGGACACCACTAGCCACAGGCCTCCAACTGGCTCTGCGCCATTCACCACCATTCATCGTATAAGAACGAACGATTTATTCTTAATTTATTATTTATTATTAATTTTAGTAGCCTTCTTATTTCATTTACCTCTTCCTTTTTTGTGTCCCAATGTTTCTTCATAGGCAGACCTTGTTGCATGACAGAAAGGAGTTGTTACTACTTCACTGTATATTCAAAGCAAAACTGATCAATTCATGCAAAATAAATGCCTCATTTCAGCACACATTTAAGGCTGAAGCCCTCCCTCTCCCAAAGCATATGCTCACTTCACATACTAGCAACAAAACTTCTTCTGTCATCTTCTCCTGATCCTCTATTTTTGAAATCAATATAAAATCAATAACTAAAAAACTCTCTCCTGTCCTACTTCCCTATGACATTCACTGCACGTTTCTCAAGCTTTGGCATGGCTTCTGGAGAAGAGGCACTCCCGATTTGGGGAACTGCATTCAGGATTTGGTCATGGTTCCGAATTAATTTTTGATCTCTTTCTGACGGTCCAGAATGATGCTAGTAGGAGAGCTGGCAGATACCACTACCTCCTTTTGCTCTTGGGAATCCGAAATTGTTCCTTTCTGGCGTTGTTGCATCTTGGTCATGGGAAAGAAGCTAAGCGTGATTGCAGGGTAGGAAAAGTACTGGAAGAAGAAGGGGGCGGGGGGGGGAACCTACATTGGCTTGGAGTTAAATCTGTGCATTTAGTCCGTAGATGCCCTAGTACTGACTGTCCTTTATAGAAAGTCATTGTAGAGGGAAAACTCACGCAGAAATCTGGCAGGCAAAGGAACCTCAAGATAGGCTGTGATAAGCAGACCAGAACATAAGGGAGTGGAGCTGATGGAAGCTGGCTTGGAAATGTACAATCTAAAAATATCATACAATTTCATAAGTTATTTCTCATCCAAGCTACATTCTTTAAGTGCCTGTTTATTCCGTCATATGCAGTGTTTTATGCTCCACACACTATACATAACTTACCATACAGCCTGAAATAATCCAGCAACACCCTCACCCCCAAAACTGTACAGATGCAGTCTATAGATTAATGGCTTAGCACCAAATGGGTAGACCACATCTGGCAGACTGGTAAGTGGTTTGTGTAGTTTTATCTTATCTCCTAGTGCTTCTCTTTTTCCCTGTTATCATCTCTGCATCTTCACATATGGACCCCAGAACTCCTCTGGCTGCCTGTTTGCATCCGTACCAACGAGCAACACGTTTTTCACAGCTTTATGGAGAACAACTGCAGTAGAATTTAAGTGAGGACCCAGGAGCTGACAGTAACTTCACACCTTCTTCAAAGTCTGTCTAGCCCGGCCAATTTTTGCTAGTAACTGATGAATGCCATTGGGGTCCATGTTGAAGATAAAGACCTCTGGTCCCACAGACCTCACCAGAAATTGCAAGCAGGGGAATGCTTGTAAGCTTGAGTGCAACACCGGCCCTTTTGCACTCTCGTCCCCTCTGCTCGTATATACCCCCTGGGGCTAATCTGCCCGGCAGTCAGTGCTCATTTTAGGTAGGGAATAGCATGGGACAAGAGACGATGTCATGTTTTTCAGCCCTTTGCAGAGCTTTTAAATGGTTGGAAAAAGTACTGTACGAGTAAGGAGTTGTTAAAAATGGTTCATGTCAAGAGGTTGCTCCTGCTGCAGGATGTGCCAGTGACTCAAAGAAAAGGCAAATGGCTTATTTCTCTGAGTGAGCAGTGACTCACTGACATCTGCCTTTTTCTATTTATATGTGTGAATTCTCTCATTGACTTGCAGATTTTCCCTTCTATTCTGTTTTACAGTAAGGATATTGCTATTTTAGTCTATTCTGGGCCTTCTATAGGCAACTTTTTCCACTGCTCTTTTTAACTCCTTGGGAAGGAGTTACTGCAGAAACTCCCTTTCATGAGGGCTGCCAGTCCCTCTGCAACTGGTGATGTTACAAGTTCATTCAGCAACCAAATAATTTCATAGTAAATCTTGCTAAAAGACTAACAGAATACAGGGCTTCTGGGAGAGGTGAGTCTGAAGTAAACGAGAGCTCCTTTATGACTGCTGTCATATCCCCATTTCCTATGAGATCTCTTTTTGGAATGAGGTTTCCCTGTCATTATACTCTTCTCCCCACTGGAATTCTGTCTAACGTAGTGTGCTGATGACTTTGTCAGTTTGGTCAGAGCTATCTTTAGCTTCTATCTCTGCAAAAATCAGTTGTTTTTCCATGTTAATACATCAAAACACTCTGCATCTGCTTCAAGTTAAGGCATGCAATTTTCTCCTTGTGTTCTTAGTTGTCAGCAGGGTGCTGGTGGATTTCTTTAATTACAGTTTTGGGTGTATGCAGTTGTGCTGTGGTGTACTGTGCTTCCAGGAACTGCTGTGTGTAGGGGCTGGCAAAGCCTCAGAGCTGAGGGTATGCGAGCATGGCATGTCGCTCCTCTTTCTCTGCACCACTGTGACCCCAAGGGTGGTCTCTGATTCTCAGAAACTGAGCAGCTCAAGCTCTGGGAAAGGACTTGGGCCTGAAACGTGTTCTTTAGAGCAAAGAATTGTTAACTTCAAAGCAAGGTGGTTCGTTTAACTTATTAATACTAGTGTTATTCAGAAATGAGCAAAGAGGGATTAAAGGGTACAACTGTAGAACTGAAGCTTTACTGTCACCTCTCATGTGTAAATGATCCCAGTCTTTGCAACTCCAGCACTCTCCAGACTCTAACTCCCATCCAACTAAACTTTTCCAAACTCTCTCGCATCCTTCCCTCCCTCTTGTCTTGGTTGATTTTGGCCAGTACCTCTCTGCACTCTTGGTTGAACAACCCCAAGTAGAAGCTGAAGATGGAGCTGTAAGCGTCCTCTTAGAGATGTTTAATGTCGTGATCATAACGTGTTCTGCTCATGATCCCAGGAAAAGGAGCGGCTTGGTTTTTTTCCACTTTTGTTCACAGAATGTGAATGGTGCTTGCAACAGAGCTATTTCTCCGGTTTTGAGGGTGAACAGCAGTAACAATAATGATGACTAGAGATTTTTTTCAGCAAAGAGAACAGTCCAGAGATTAGGGTTGAACAAAATAGTATTTCACTGAAACCCCTCCTCCAAAATACTTTGAGTGTAAGTGTCTTGTTTTATCATGCAGGAGGTCCCTGTATGGTGGGAATGCTTGTGTTGTAGTATCACCCATGCTTACCTTCTAAATTGAGCCTTTGCCATCTCTTTGGAAGACCCTTATGTTGAAGGTCAGATACTCTGTTATAAATTAAAATTTTCTGAATGTTAATAGCTTTGCACCCTCAGCTGGTGCAAGTACAGCTCTATAAATGCCAGTGGGTCTATATTAATTGACATTAGCTGGGAGTGATGCAGAGTTTCCATTTGTGCAGCAGCCTGCTTTCACAAAGATGAGGGGACAGGCTGTTTCACTGGGTTTGCAGAGCAACCATGAAGGAAGGAAGTAAAAGGAGATTAAATGAGTTTTTTGAAGAAAGACTTTTTGCAAAGTAGCTTTCTCAGTTGATATTTTTAAAGAGCTTAAAGGAGAGAGGCCGTAGGATGGGACCTTCATACAGTTGCCGTGGAGCAGGTTTACCTTGTGGGTTGGTGTAAGGGCAGGACCATGAGCACTGGTGGTGAGGCTGTCCTGTGGGACCCATGAGGAGGGAAAAGCTGCCTTACTTTATCACCCTTTTTCTCCTCCATGTCACCTCTGTTCATGCTTTCATGTACATTGCGAGTCACTGCTGTGTAGAAAACCACACTGTTTTTGTAAACAGCAAAATAGCAACTGCCATGAAATGATATATTTACACTAGTCTTTCTGGCAGACAGAATCTGACCCATAATTTCCAGGGAAAAGGAGTAATTTAAACAGTGGTCCAGACTGCCCTGACATCTATTTTCCTCTTGCATCATATTCTAGGGAAATTCTAAGATGATTTTGGAGAGGTCACTAGCTGATTCAATGGACTTTCAGGAGCAGTCGCATCCAGAAGAGAGAAATTGGGGTAGGCCACTGTAAAGCCATGTGATGTAAAAAGGCATATTTTCCAAATGCCTCTTGATGCAGCGCTGTGACTGATCTTTGTTCAATGAGACTTTAGCACAACTGCTGCTCTTAGTTGTGTCTACACAGCAACATTTGGGCCAATGGGAAAGGAAGCTATGAGCAAAGAGCTGGCTGCAGAAGGAAGAACTCCAGGAAATGCATCCAGACACCCCAGCAGGACATGAATGGGAAGGCATAACCTCTACGTACTGCTTGTCGGGGTAATTATTAACCTTGGTGCTGATCACTCACATTGAGCACATAACAAAGACAAGTCTGTCCAGACCAGGCAGGAGAGTGTATTCTTATTCCTGATTCAAAAAATCTTCTGGAAATGCCTTAAAAGTGAGAAGAAGATCTAGAGGTTGCCTGATGAATTCTGCCTTCTGTGCTCTTAGGGATACGTTGGTCAGGACAGAAAGGCAAGTTTTAAATGATCTTCGTTTGAAAAAGCTGTTATATTGAGAGAAATTTGCTGGATGCTGTGGAAATGCTTGAGCTGGAGATCTGCTAATTACTTGGGTGTTGCAGGGCTCAGTTCTCTCAGTGAAAAATAAAATTAGTACATGGAATATTCTAATAAATGGCTTCTGTAAGCCGACTGTATAGATCTGCAGAGATAAAGGTCCTCAGTATTCACTGATTGAAGAAGAATCTCAGGGAGGGCATCTTGATCTTAAAATCCAGATAAGCAATTCTACTTTCATTTATTTTTTTCCATTAGTTAACACTATTTCTAAAAATGCTTCTAACTTGTCCCTGACTTCTCTGAGAAGTGAAAGAACCCTTTGGTACTCGGTATTTTTTTTTTAAATTGTAGAAGTACTTTTACATTCTAGACTGTTTAACTCTTTCACTGTAAAATATTTTCTGCAACCCTTAACTTATTTCTTGTCTCCCTTGTTTTTCTTCTAATCAAGCTTACAAAGCGGGCACCAAAACTGTATCCTTTGTGTTTGTATACACTACCTCTTGGCTGTTATTTCCAGCATTTTTACTTGGCTTTTGGTCAAGGCAGATCACTGGGATATAATTTCAAAATAATTATTTCTTAGAGTATAAAAGAACAACTACAAGCGTAAATAGAGGGTAAAAATGTTCCTGTCATTGAAGAAGAAGAAAAAAAAAACTGGATACCAAAGGGCTCTGTCACTTCTCAGAAGTCAGGGGCAAGTTAGAAGCGTCTAAAGCCTTTGTCTGTTACCATTGTCTGGCACAGGGATGTTCCGCTCCGCCAAGTCTGCCTTTGGATGAGGTATTCATATCAAAACAGACTTCTGTTGAACTTCTGCACTCCTATGCTGCTTTGACAAACTTCCTTGCCTGGATATTTTCATCAGCAATAACTTCCATCTTCGTTTCTGGATCACAAATGGAAGCAGTGAATACCATTGTCGCCAGTTAGCATAGTCTTGGCTCTTGGCTGCTATTGTGGAACGTGCTTGGTAACTTAATCTGCTTGCTTCTAGCCAGAACGATTGCTAGCCTCATGGGAAGCAGTCTGAGATGTCTGAAACCATTGTGTCTGCGGCATTATGAGTCTGTCTTATGACTGTCTTAACAGTCCTCATTTGCATCTGATATATATGCAGGTTACTGCCCCTATGGCTGCAGTTTGGTAAAGGCCATGCAGATGCCTCTGTGCTTTGCACAACTTAAACCACTGCTCACAGCTGGCTTTGCACTGAGGTGGGTCAGGAAGGGTTTGAAGGCTCTGTTCAGTGACCAGCTGTTGCACCAGCAGTGAGGAGCGATAGTGGTTAGCGCTCCAGCTGTTTTCAGTAATGTGAGGCCACCCCTTTTGAGCTAGTTCTTAGTGGATATATGCCAAAATCTCTCCCTAAGGCCCACCAGTAGAATTGGCACTGTACACCAACATATGAGTTCACAGCTTGAACATGCTCTGTCTCAGTTCTCGCAGATGGCTAAACAGTGTCAAAGCAGAACGGGGAAAGGCTGGGCAGCCCTGCTGCACACTGGGTGAATAGCAGGTTCCTGCCTTCTTTAACAGCAGTCCTGATGGTGCTAGTGTCTGTTCTGGTATTTTCATCTTCCTCTTCCTGACATATGAAAAGAAAGGATCTTCCCACTGCAATTCCCTTATCTCTGGAGTGGAAGATGGAATGTGCTTTATGAAACTTAGCAGCACGCACAGTTTCAAGCAATAAACACATTACCTTATATAGCTCGGGATTCACAGAAGCCTAGATGGAAAAGAAATGTTCTATTGGAGTTGGGGCACTTGATCAACACCCCCGAATTTCAGTGACATTCTGGAGCTTAGTTTCCTTAAGCTCAATGAAATTCTTGGTCTTAATGATATAGGGAGGTCAAAACTTTCATGATGCTTCAAAGGCATCGATTCCAGCCATGCAGAACAACCTTTCTGTTCTGGAGCAGGGTTATCGCTTACTCTAACGCTCTTGAAAAGACACACCTGCTTTTCTCAGACTCCAGTCAGTGACTGGGCACATATGTAAAAATTCGTCTTCTGTTTGATGGGTTCCAGTTCAAGTTTCTTTCTGTTCTTTACAATCTCTGTTTGGAATTCACAGAACGAGAGAAATATCTGCTTCATTACAAAATTTTCAGTACGTGGTTCTAGGGAAGGAAACATAAAGAAATCCTAAATGAATTGCTCAGTTCCTCCCAGCAAGGAATGCTGGATGGAGCCACTTAATCCCCGGGCTCATACCACTGTGCAGTACGGTGTTGAAATCAAGACATACTTAAATTTCCAAAGTGAATTAATTTATGTGCTACTCTGAATTACGTGCTTTGCTTTAGGAAATATGACAGCATTATCCAGAAATGTTCTCTTCTGAGTTGATTACAGAGATGAGTTGCTGGGAGGCATCAAACATTTACAGCTCAAAGTGGAGAGAAGTTTATTCATGGTAGGAAACTGTAAACTCACCAGGTATTGCATACTTCTATCAGTAAAGGCACGCATTTAAGATGTGTAAACAGTCTGAACAAACAAATTGTACAGAAAGGACATGATGGACCAAGTCTTAAGCTTATATAAGTCAATGTTGTTTTACCGACTTCCTCACTGTAAGATGGTTCACAGTAGTTTAGGGTTTGGTTCAAGGATAATCGATGGACAGACTAGCAGGTACAGGGATTCAGTCTAGAAAAACAAGCTGTGTGTTTATGCAAAACTTTTGCAAATGTTTTCAAACACTTTAAGGAGAGAAAATAAGGCTGGAAAACTCTCAAGATCTTTTTTCCTTTACTTTTTAACTTAGATTTTCTGTGTGTTAAATAGACTGAAAGTCTTCAAAGATTCTCAAATATAATTTAAACTGTTCTAACTGCAGCAAGTGGGAAGAACCTAGGCTTGCAAAGATCCTGCAAGAGGACTAAAAGGGCATCAGTCAAGCGAGCAACTTACATCAAGTTAAACAACACAGAAAAAGCATCAAATGAATTTAAGTCATTGGCTCTTATTTGGAGAATATTTTGTACTAGATAGCTTCCCCCCAATAGATGTCCAAATTTACTTGGATCCAAACTGTTCCTTAGTACTAGCCAGGCTGCTACAATTTTTTTTTTTAGTTTCCATGATCCATCATCTTTACAGCTAATCTAGCATGTACTACTTGCTTTGACAGCTCCATCACCTTTGGACCAGAAGTCTGTGCTTAGTGTGTGTGCACATTGCTAACCTTCAGTAAAAGCACTGAGACTTGATATTATGCAGAAGGAGACACTTATTAAAAATAAGATGCCTCATTGAGGTCTGTCGTTGTCAAGGCAACTTAAAAACAGATGCTAAGAATCCTCTGTCCCTTTTCTAAAAACCTGAATCCTGTCAGATTAACTAGAAACATCCTTTATTTCAGTGTTTAAAAAGAAAAAAGATTATACGCTAACTTGTGTAGCTAAGTTAGTTACAATGAAAATAAAGGTAGAGCAGAGTAATAAAACTTAGTTGGAATCTGTCAAATCTAAGCTCAATGTATATAGTACTGAGGAGATCATCTGTTTAGTAATCTAAAACAGACTGGTACCTCGGACTAGACCATATAAAAGAGTAGATGTCATAAGTTAAAGGTAGCCAAGCTCAATTTGGCTCAGCATGCCCATTTTTCTGAAACTTAGCTAGACTCCAAATGTTGTTGTTGCTTCATGTGTAAGCAGATCAAGCTCAGTCAAGAGCATGCTGACTGCTTAATATTAGTCTCATTAAAATTATCTGGTCACCCAGCTACTGGTATGAAAAAAGTTATTTAAAACTGCATTTTATAATATGTTGCTGAAATTCTAGAATTTGGACTATGAAATGTCACAAGTCACATTGTGTTTACACATGATTCAAGTGTCCAGGGGATCTGAAAAACTCATTTAGCATTTCTCTGTTTGGAAGGTTTTAAGTTGTTATACACAGGCTGAGAAAGATCCCTCTCTTCAAGTCTTTCTTTCACTCCTTGCTTGATCTGCCCATCTAGCTGATAATGGTGTTTATTTCCTCCTGAGGTCGAGAGGTGTTCGATGGGAGCTCCTGGCAGTCTGAAACCCTCAGCAGGACTTTCCAGCAGGCACCTCTGTGCAGTAAGAACAAATTGAATAATCATGCTGATAAAGTGGCCTTCTGCCCAGGAGCAATTTTTTAATCTCTGTATTTAACTTTTGCCTTTTTCTAACAAAATTCTACTAAAAAGTTGAGGGGGACTGTGAGAGTGCATTTCATTGCTAGAGAGGAACAGCACCTCCAGTACAATTCCCTGGTCTCGGGGGATGGCAAGTCAAAATCCTGATGTGAACTGTATTCTGCTCCATTGCTCACAGCTGATGGTTTTAAGCTCCATCTAATTCTTGCAAGTCCACTCGCTCTGCAGTCAATATGCAAATGTGAGACTGGCAAGGACTAATTGGCCTTTAAGTCTATATAAGCCATAAAATACTTTCCCAAATCCTGAATATAAATCACATAGTAGGACTAAATCACAACCAGATCATGGCACAGGAGGGGAGCACAAGACAGTAAGGACAAGAGCTCTTAACGCTTCAGGAAATTTGTCGGATAAAACTTCCAGGTAACCCTAATGGAGGGCCCTTTCTCATGCCACAAGGAAAGTAAAACAGCCCCAGTACTCCCTCCCTAATAATCTGACTTAGAGTAAAAAAATTCCCTCCTGCCTCCAAATCTGCTTCCAAATCCTCGGCTGGAAGGAGAGTGAGAGGGAAGAGAGGCCGAGATCTCTATAAAGCAGAAGAAGAAGAGGGGAGGTGCTTCCTAGCTACTCCGTTTGACTAGTGGAAGAACTGGAGCGTGAGGTTCATCCTGTATAAATATGATGGGCAACAGTAGCAACAGGTCTCAGCCCTTTGGGAATATACAACTTGTACTGAGCTTATTACGGAACTTGAGGCAACTTCAAAGTTCAACTATGGACCTGCAGTCCTCCTAGATCTTCAATGTGCTTTTAAATCCCTGTAGCACTTGATGCTTTGGGGCTGCATTTAGTCAGTAATTAGAGAAAAATGGACCAAATGTCTGATTCTGCTTCTTATAACTCACTAGGCACAAGGGCCTTCACCACAGTGATGGCCGGTCCCTTAGCAGCCGTGTAAGTCACTCCTTTAGTGCCGTTCAAGCTTCTGGCACTGTAGAAAATGCATTCGCACCCCACTGCAATGATTTGCTTTTCTCCATTCAGTTTTGTTACACTGGGTTTATTGGTGCCAAGTATAACCAGCCCTTTGAACACGAAATTTAAAACCTCCTTATGATGACTATCGAGTGCCCCCTCTGGAGCTGACCACCAAGCACAGTACGCAGCTAGGCTTGGCGAAAGGCCCTGAGAAACTGCTCTTCCCTTTCCCCACTCCCTACACTGCCTTTTGTGGTCCACTATTTAGAGATGCTGGTAGAAGAACAGATGGAATAAATTGCCTGCTGGTAGCCATGTGACTGAACCACTTCTGGGAAATGTTGTATCTCTTTCTATTGGATTTATATGCAAGATGCCCAGAAGCCAGGAGGAGGGTCAGGAACAATTTGCTTTGCAAAGCACCGTAAATCTTGGAGTCTGCTCTGCTTCCGGGAAGGCTCCCCAGCAGTGACTCTTGGAGCCTGCTCGTGGGGAATTTCCAGCCAGCCCAGGGCTCTCCTCAAAACCAGCATCCATGTTGTTAGAGCACACAGAAATGAGGCCAAAACCACCATCTATATATCACCTCTGTGGATGTGGCATATAAGCAGCGGAAAAGGGGGAGGCTTACATTAAATCTTACAAGTACCATTTTGTTTTCCCTTCCTTCCCTGCTTCCATCCTCCTCCCCTCTCCTCTTTCCAAACCCCCTGTGCTTTTTTTCAGTAGCTGATGGGGGTGGTAAAATTCCAGGGGGCCAAGACAAACTGTTAAATGTTCTGATTTCTAATGGTTCGTCCCGAAAATTGCTGACAGATGCTGGTCCTGAGATCAGAACAGCAGAGGCTGCCAGCCTGCGGCCCAGGGCCAGCCATTGATTCCTTCTTTCTATAGCGAAATCTAAATCTGCAGTAACTCTCCAGGCAGAGACTGTGCTGCTTTTCTCAAACTTTCTCCTTGTCGCCTCATCTTCCTTCTCTATTCCTGTTCCCTTTTGCAGTTCCCCAAACTTTATTTCCTGTTCTCCATTTTATAATTTTGATTCATACCTTTTCTGTTTTCTCTCCCTTTTTTCCTTCCCTGTTTCTTTTTGCTTTCTAGCTACAGGGCTCTGTGGATGTTTGCCCAGCTAGAAGTGAGAAAAAGAAAAGTGCAGGAATTTGACTGATGCAGCAAGTTTCCCTCTCTTTTTGGAACCTCTGATTCACAAGACAGCCTGTTTGTGTCTCAAAATAATAGATGGCTCGAACCCATGGGGGAGGTGGGTTGTGGGCTCATTCGGTATTGAGGTCAGGCAGCATCTTGCAGAAGGAGATGGAGGTAAGCTGCCAGCTCAGGGAAGGAATGCGTTTTGATTCCAGCCAGACTTGTAACTGCATTTGTGCACACTGTGGCTGAGCTATTGTTGCATCTATAAAATGCCTCGGCACCTGGCATAGTAGTCTGGGCTCTTTCCTCACTTCATACCAGCTCCTTACTACAGAATATTCCAACTGCAAGTTTTGCAAAGGAAACGATTAGCTACGGTTTCAGTTTTGCTGATAGAGCTTGCAAAAGCACTGACACAGTCCCAAATCCTGTCATGAGTTTAAGAAACAATAGCAGGCCCTGAGGCACGCAGGATGGGGGGAGGTATTCATCCCTAGAAAGTTTTGTGAAATTTGAATGGAATTGGAAACTGCTATTCTCCAAGGCATAAATGTCTGCCAACCTGCTGGGTGAAGTCTGCCGCTTGTCCTCTGGAGGAATGCTCTGAATGTGGAAGCACTGGAGATGCAAGGACCACAATTTGGGACTGGGTCTGAAGTCCTGTCTTAGTTTCAAGTAAATATATGTGCACAGGTGGGCAACCAAATCTGCTTTATTTGGTGGCTTCTCTGTAATTGCTACAACCGCAGGTTGTGGCTTGGGGAACTCGCATCTGCCGATAGAGAAAACTTCTTGCCCAGGAGCCAGTGCTGCTGAGCAGGTTATCAGAGAGGGTGTGCCATCACTATCCTGGGGGGCTTTCAGGACAAAGCCATGGCTGCCCTCATCTGGTGTTGGTGATAGTCCATCAGTCAAAGGAGAGTTTGGACTACAGTCCTCCAGAGATCCCTCCAAAGCTCTGCTTCTGTGATGCTCAGATACCAGTTGCTGAAGACAGGATGAAACCATGAGTAGGCAGAGCTCTTTCCCTGAAAACATCCACTGCCTTGATACCCAGTTGAGGCACGTCTCTATTCCAACAGCGTGACCCTAAAAATAGCGTTGGCTGCTGCTCAGCTTCTATCTTAACAGCACTATCAAAAGACCTGAAGATAGTATCGTAGACTTGCTCTGGGCCAGAAAATGTGAACCATTCAGAGCTGTGCTGCTTAACCAAGTCTTCCTTTCACCTGTGCAGCAATCAATGCATGGGAAGCCACTGCATCTCTTTTTCTGCTTGCAAGGGACTCCAACATCTTCCCTGACGCTTATCCAACAAGCAAATGGTGGAGGCTGGGATCCATCTGCCAAGGGTGTGAATCCTTAGCTTCCTGGCTGGCAGCATTACTGGTCACGCTTGCAGAGTGTTTTGCTGTCTTATTAGCAGCTGTCATCGCCATTAAGGGACTGCCTCTCACTCTGACCAGCAGCCACAGAAGATTAATGTCTGTGATCCTAAAGGAATTGTTTCTTCTGGCTGCTGATGTGCCACAATTAGCACCTTCATCTCTAAGCTGGTACTTGATTCCTATTAACGAAATGATTGTCGAGGATTTGCTTCCAGAGAGTTGGGGGCCTGCCACGACAGAGGCAGTGATGATGTATCAGCTGAACGGAGGCACCGCTTGGGAGCAGTGCAGATATTGCATTGCTTGTGTCACCACCTCGTTACTGTTGTTGTTTTTATAGCACCATAAACATTCTGCTGCACCGTTTTCCTCCTGTTGCAGACGGAGAAACAAGGCAGCTATCAGCACCCCCAAGGAGGCACTCAATATGTTGCAGGAGCGAGTTCAGTGCCTATTACAAAGGACACCATAAAAATCAGCCTGGGAAAAGTTTGAGCACAGGCATCCATAGGATAGAATATGCATCCTCTCCTGAGCCTGGAGGACTATAACAGTGTTTTAAAAGAATAGCTGATCTCCAAAATGGGGGTGTGCAGCGCTAATGTCCTTTTGTGTCTCCAAACCATAGCCAGGGGCTATGTTGTATGGTACCTCCAGCATGTGCAGGGAGCTGCTAAGTGAGGAGCTGCAGCATCTTCACAGTTGCATCTACAACACCACTGGTGAGGAAGGCAGGTTCTTCGGCATTTCTAACAGGGAAAGTCTGCAAGATGAAGCAGCTACATATGGGTATCACCCTAACTGGTTAATTGAAGAAATTCAAGCAACTGACTCATTGCCTTGCATTCATTTTCACTGCGGTCTTCAAACACTAGACAGCAGAGAGAGCCTACTTGAAGCTGCAGCCATTTCAGACCCTGAGCTATCTCCAGTGCAGCATAGTCCTCTCACGGCTTCAGGTGGGGACTTACGGGGCGACTATGTTCGTTTTATGAAGTAATGCAAAAAAACAGAAGCCACAGTATATGCTTTGGGTGAGCGTCATTTGTTCTTCAGTGCTCTGCTTGTCTGTAGCCATTGTGAATATAGTGCTGTTGGGTATCTTCTGCAGAATATATAAATATTTGAGATCACAGTGCAGATTACGTGGCAGGTCACACGTCTTTCATTCAATAGCAGGAGGAACTGTATTGCCTCGGCCCACAGATGCCTAACCACAAATGGGCAAATCATACCTTCTGTGGGCAATATGGGTTGTGTCTTCCAGCTCTTAAAATCCAGATGTTACCCAGGGCCTGAAAACACTAACCTTGCCTGTAAGAAGTGATGAAAAATTTCACGCAGGTCATTTCGTCCAATGTGGAACAGCAGTGCAATAGCACCACATTCAAAGTAACTCATTACACTAATATTCTTGCCAAAATATAGGGCATATCTAATTGCGTTACTCACTGCTGAGCACACTGTTAAATCACAGCAAATAATGTTAGGGGAAGTAAAGTAGCTGGGTATATATTCTTACAGGAGCCTACACTATTGCTGTTTATTATTTATACCATAGTAACATCCAGAATCTCATCAGAAGTTGACAGCCTGGTCTTTTAGGCACTGTACACAGCCCGAGTGCTAACGCAGCCTTTGTCTCAACATGCAACCTTAAATGAAGACAGCCACAAGACCTGGGGTGTGCAGGACCCGGAGCTCAGTGTTTGTCTCCAGCGTTAGGGCAGTGGTCCACCAACTGGGAACGCTGCCTTCAAGGACCCCAAGCTGATTACCTGTTCTGTGGAAAGATGTTAGTCTCCAGCTGTTGGGATGCAGGGCAGGAACGTGCACAGCATCCAGATAGCGCTGCATTTCTTACAAAGGCTGTAGGTAGCACAAGCTGGGATTCTCTGTACGCAAACCGGAGAATGAAGACGCAAAGAGAAAATGTAACACTGAAAAGCAAGTGCTTTCATGTTACAAAGATGTAGTAAGCGTGAAGTTGGTGCTTTTTTTTGTATTACTACTGATCTGATACTTTGCCAAGAACTGTGTGGGCTTCACGAAGTCCACCTAGGGGGCTCATACAGGAGGAGGAGGAAGATAATGGTGTCTTTTTCTTTGAAGTATTTTGTTCTCTGCCTGGAGATACTCTCATGCAGAATCAAGCTGTGCTGGGGGAGAAATGGGGAATAAAAAGAGGTCCAGGACACATAAATAACAGTGATAGTGCCTCCACAGAGCCAAATGACTTTACACATAGGAAGAACTAAGTGAAGTGGAAAAAAAGCTACAGGTTAAAACCCGAGAGACTGTCTGTGCTAGAAAATGAATCATTATTTACAACACTTGTCAAAAATAAGTCCCCCCCCCATGCAGGATTGAAAACACATTGGCGTGCTAGGGTGGACAGAGCCAAAATGTTTTCAGTACCTATTACAGAAAATGTATGAGACCCCTGGGCAAGAAAGATTTCTGTAAAAGAAGATGGGAACGGTTTGGCTTTGGTTGCCCTAGCAGTCAGGTAAATAACCAGGCAGAGGGTAGCAAGAGCTCCTTGCTGGCATCTCTCCGGAGCACATAACCTCAATGTGCACCAAACCAAGGTCGGCGCAGAGACCCATATCATCTGGGGTGAGACGTGGCATGAGCAAGACTGAGATCTGAACCCTGCTTGCTGCCTTGCCCTGTGTTTTCTGCAGCAGGGGGGTGTGTGCGGCTCTGTGCCGCCGAGGCAGAGCTGCAAGCATGCACCGATTTGTGTCTAGACAGCCTGCCCTTTCCTCTCCCTCAAGTTTCCCTGGTGCTAATACTCTGTCTTTGATGCAGTGTTTCAAGGGGAAGGGGAAGTGTTGAAACGCAGACCTGAGGAAATAGTGTTAATGTATTATACCTTGATTAGGTGAGTGTATGGCCATGTCTGCTCTGTGCCTTGCAATAAACTGCGTTTCTGGTCCTTCTTTGGGGGCCTGTTTGAGCACACTGTAGAGCATTTCCAGCCCATGTGCTTGGGTTTCTTTGCATGGAAACCAAAGTGTGGGAGGGCTGAGCAGGGTCAAGACTATCCCGTCACAGAGTTGGAGTTTTGCCAGTACTTACACCTAGACCTGGGGCCAGGGAGCCAGGAAGCATTCCTGGGTCCTACAGTGTTGCCTGGCTTATTAATCAAGATCTCATAAACCAGGAACATCAAACACCTCCTCAGTTCACACCTGCAGCGTGGTGAGATTATTAAAAATCAAGAGCAGAAATACAGGAGGAATTTGTCAGCTTTATGGATATCAGAGCGGCAGACCGAATGCTTTAACTGAAGCTTGCGGAAAATGCAATCCATGCTGTCCATGCTGGCTTTATTGCTAACAGAATTTTTAAAATCAGCACTAGCAAATTAACAGTTAAATACTGATCTTCAACACTTGAAAAGTAAACAAAATAAAGCTGGAGGGACAGTTTTAAATACAAGATTCTTCTTTCTCTCTTTTCAGCAATTGCTTTTAATGGCTATCTTGCATAAAAATTGTGACTTATAATCTGCAGCTCATATATCGTTTGATTTTATTAGTAGCCTAAAATCGCACAAAGCTACACAGGTTGTTACTTTCCTTTTCTAGATGCTATTGTAATAGCTTGAGCTAACCAAGGAGGGAGGCTGTTTCACTGGACGTGGTGCTTGGAAAGAGCCCCCGTTCCCATCTAGGTTTAGCTGCAGAGTTTTAGTGTGACCTTGCTGAACCCTCAGGTGCTGTTTCAGTGCTTAGCTGTGATTGATTTCCTTGGAAATGAGGTGCCTAAATCCCTTCTGAGGGCTAGGGCTTTGCAGGACAGCGTGTTACAGGACATCAGCTGGTCTGCCTGCATGCTGTAATGCAAGAGCGATATGGGGTAACCATTGGTGGGTTAGCTGTCCTTGAGGCCTGCAGAGACCTGACATGGCTGCTTTTTGTGCCCAAGTCCTTAGATTTATTACGTCTCTCTTTTGCATTGACCACATGAAGATTTCAGGACTTTCTTCCTCGCAGAAATGAAGATCAATGCATTCATGTTCATCAGGTACTTCTATGTTAGAAAAATAATAAAACCTACAAAGAGCACAGGCGATGCAACAGCAAGGTAGGTGTCGGCATGACTGTTGTTTGTGTCGCTTGTCGATCGGTTGCTGGCAACAAAGCTTTAAAAGCTGTTCCCACATGGTCAGCTGGAAAGACAAGTTTTGCTTGTTAATCGTTAGTATTTGGATAACAGTTATCAAAGCTGCCCAGCACTGTTTGGCAGTGCGTGGGTAGCACGCTTATAGGATGAGAAAAAAAAGGAATGATTTCTTCTGACTGCTGTTTTCTTTCCCCTCCTGTTCTACACTGTAGTAGTAAAGGATTTATGAGCCCCTAACTGTGACTCCCTCCGCCTGCTCCAGGCCCACCATGAGGTTCTTTGCTAGCAGTAAAACCAACCCATAACCCAAAGCAGAACCCAAAGAGCAGAAAGCGGGCATGGGGTAAAACCACGCCATTGCAGCAAGGCAGATCCATGGTGTTTGGGTTGCAGCACATGTTCGGGTTATGCCCGGGGGAGGGTCACTTGCTGTTTCTGGGGCAAAGATGCTTGGACTGGAAAGAAGGCAGAGATGCAGCGGGTGCAACCGGCAATAGGGTTATGCTGCATGACAAATGGGCATTAGTAGATCAGGAGAAAACTACAAATTTTCAGATTTAATCAACTTATGTCCTTCTTGGAGCACAGGCAGAACTTAAGTCTATCTGAAGAAGGTCTTACAGCTAGTTCGCTAAATCACTGAAGGCAGCGTCTCAAAATGGTGTGATTCTCCCCACTAGATGCAGGCTAGGGCTGCTGACCATCCTTTCCTGCATGCATCCTACGACTGTAGCAGTATCAATTAAGTTCAGGATCCTGGGGGCTAGCTACGTACTGCTTCTCCAGGTAAGAAGGCATCAAACACTCGGAGTATCTGAGGAGCCCTTCTGGGCCCGGAGTTGTGCTGTGCCACCCCTGCGCGGTGGCACCGTTGCGGTCATTGAGCTCGCAGGTGCAAGCAGGAGCAGGCATGCTGCCGCCGGGATTGCGGGGGATGCGCGGGCTTGTGCTGCCTGTCTGACTCACCTCTTTGCCTGCTTAATCTGATCTTTTGCACAAATCTCCTCTCCCCCATCTCAAAGCATGGCTTTAGGCCTGGGACTAGGCCTGGGAAGGACTGGGAAGTGAGATTGTTGGTCCATTTATTCAGAACCTCTTAACAGTGAGAATAGTCATAAAAACACCTAACAAGTGCGTGGTGCCTTTGGCTTGTCTGGGGCCCTTCGGACACAATTCACTGTCGTCCATCAGGATTCTCCCTTTTGTTTTTCCCCTTGAAAATAGTCGTCATTTCACAGACCATCTCTGAGAAGGAGGTGGGGACCAGGCTGTGTTGAAATGACTGTGGGGAACACGCCGGCTAGTGACTGCAACACGAAATGCAGTTTTTTGCTGAGAGCTGACTCTTTTTTCTTTTTAATTTATTTTCCCCAGTTACCACTGCTGACATTTGTATGTAATTAGAGAAGAGAAAATTAGCAAGTAAATCATAGGAATTAAAAATGTCTCCAAAGCAGATGGATCCTATTAGCTATATGAATGAACCAGTTTAGATAGATTAAAACATTTACCCCCAGACTAAGCAAAATTAACAAAAACCCAAACCCACCCTTTTATCTGTAACAATTCTTTTTCCCCATTGCTTTTTACATTCCCTGAAAGAAAAACATTCCCCCAAACCTGTACAATCAAATTTTTGCCAAAATGCTGGATGTCTCAGATGATTCTTAAGAGATTCATTAGTTGATTAGCTGCTGATCAGTTCTCTGAATCCCTGCACCGTATCCTTTGAACTCCCAATTTTAGGACAGTTTGTTAGCTTGAGCATGGTGTCGTGATGCCCGAACGTACATCTACAGTACAATTACATCATTTACAGCCTCTGACTGGTGAAATCCAAAACCAGCAGTAGGATCCCAAACTTCTTTCAATTGGGAGAAATTCTTAGTTCCTTTCTGTGGTTCTTAAACGGGGAAAATTCTCAAGAAGATACCCCTGACCAGCTCTGTTTACAAAAGTATCTATCGTGCGATGCAAGGACATGGAGAGAAACACAGAAGGCTTTGGCCAGGGTTGATGGATGCCTTCCCTCCTTTCATGTGCACTCCCAGTATCACTCTTTGTTTCACTGTTTGTTTGGACATTTCAAATCAACACTTGGGACATGCTCTACATTGCACAGCAGCTTGTCTCATGCAAGGCACAACTGTTTTTAGCCTCAGTTGGAAGACAAGTCCAAGGGATGAATCAGAAGGAAAAAAGTAATATACAGAGAAGTCACACCAGGGAATATTGGAAATGCTGGAGATTAAAATGTGTTTTGGGGGGAGAGAGCTCCAGAGGAGATTAACAACCACAGATGACATGACAGCTATGGATAGCAGAACCTCATATAATCTTTCAGGCACAACTCAGTTGTCAAAAATCAACAGTACACATTTTAAAATCTTTCCCATAAATCTCACTTTTCTGCCAAGACAAGCTCTCTCCCTTTGAAGAGCAGAACCAGTCTGCAAAGAGCCTTTCTCCCATCCTTTAATTATTGTTATTGATTTAGATTAGGGGTACAGCTCCTGGCCACAATGACAGTCAAGGGCATGGAGTAGACAGTACGTGGAGGAATTTATGGAGGAAAATAGAGACTGACAGACACCCAGGGGCAGAGCAGATAAGCCAGCTGCCATGTCCCTCAGTGCCTCTCCCAGGGAGACCAAGGGAGCTAGCTCAGTTGTTGGCTGTGCAAAAAGGGAACAACAGTGAGACCAAAAAGGTAATTCAATTCCTCTGTATTGCACTGGTCTGGGGCTTGAAGACTAAATAAAGGCATGTACATGAAAACATTTCTTTCTAACTGTATCGCTTGATCTAATGAGGTATTCTACTTCTCCCCACAAACCTTGCCTCACTTATATCTTGGGCCATCACATCTATTACAAAACTGTTCTGCTCTGGCCTGTTCTGGTGCTGTGAGAAGGATGAAAAATTGTAGGAAAGCTACAAAAATTACTTGAGGGCTGAAAAATGCTTTGGACTAAGAGCACTGATGGGTTAAATATGTTTAATCGGTGAAAGAAAATATTGAGCGGTAAAGTAAATATGTTGTGTAAGTACATTCTCGAGGAAGAAAATGCTGGGCCATGCTGAGCAGCTCAGTTATCCAGCACAGGAAGGCAAAGTGAGAAGCAGTAGATAGGTCTGAAGCTGAAGAAATTCATGGGAGAAATTCTGTGTTGCTGGATGTTTTCAGGCAAAGCCCAGGTGCCTTTGTGGAAAAGAGATTTTTGCCAAATAGAAACAATTTGGCTCAGATTAATTAGGTGAAACATAACGGCCCGCACTACACAAAATGTTAGAGCGGGTAATCTAGCAGTTCTCCTGATTTTAACATCCCTGAGCTCTTGAGCATGGTTTTGTGGCTGCCCACACCATGAAGAGTTGTTCGATAACTATGAAACTGTAGCGTGGGAGTGGAGGCACAGGACGAGTGACTTTCCCAAGGTCACGCAGAAGAGCAGGAAAGCAAAACCCTTGTCTCCTGACTGCCGGTGTCTCCCTCGTGTACTGTCCTGTTCCGTCTTTCAAAACCTTGTCTTCTCCTCCACACATCCGGTCAGGACATTAAAAAAAAAAAAAAAAGTGGGCAGTTAAGGAGATTAGTCAGAAGGTCTGAGGTAGTTTCCTGTTCACATAATGACTTTCCAAGATAGTAGGGCTGTAGCTGCCTCCTTCTAATGGCAGTTAATGGAGAGTCCTCAGTATTAAAGTCCTCAAGTAGATCAGGACAAATAATGTTGTACTGGTGGCAGAAAAGTTAGATAAAATATCTACCTATCGGGGTGAGCTGTGCACTTACAGCAGCACTTACTGTCCCTCCGAGAGGCCCAGGCTCCAGCTGCTTGAATATGTATCAGAATGATCCATGTTGTTTTACTGAGGTAGGAATGTGTCCTTACTGCCATACAGTCAATGGGGAAACTGAGGCACAGGGAAAGCAATTGACTTATCCAAGATATTACAGCAAGTCCATGCCAGACCGGCAAATAAGAACCTTGTGTTTGGTAAAGTTTGCACAAAGCCTAAAGGATAATGGCCTTTTTGTAGTATTTCCTGATGTCTGTCCCTGGCAGGAACTCTGGGCCTTCCCTAACAAAGAAAGGGAATGAAGGTGAGCAAGGAATAGTCACACTTTTATGAGATCTCACTGAGTGAGGATTTGGGATCAGTTTGCAATCAGTTTGTGAACAATTTAAGCCATTTCTGTTTTTTCTCCGCAGCTATTTCCTGTATCACCTTTAGAAATGAAAGCTACTAGATATTCTTTATAGATAAATGTAGTGTCAATGCCACTAGTAAAAAATAGTATGCAGTAAATATTCACCTCAGTATGAATATGTCTTTGTTCCCTCGACTGAAATGCACTTTTGTTGCCTTTTCCTTGATTTAAAGCCAATTGATGCTTAAAATTCTGTGTATTTGAATTCTCCAGTGGATCAGTATCTTTGAAGGTGGTCTCCATCTCCTCTGAAAGGTTTGACATCAGCATGGGTCAGCCAGTGTGTCTGAAGTCTGGCAGCTACAGAGATTAGGAGGCCTGTTGCCTTTTGGTGAACAAGTATGGCTCATTTTCCTCCCAAGCTCAGCCCAGGAGACCTCCTGCTTCTCATCTTGGTAAAAAAGATTGTTGTAGGCAGGAAGGTTAGAGTGCAGGGAGCAAGTTTCGCTACTTGAATGTATTGAAGACCCAGCAGTAAGGAAATGTGAGAAACTGGGCAGCTCTAGGAGGAGAAGGCACAGAGCATGTGGTAAAGGTTATTATTGCTATTATTATTATTATAATTTATGATTAATTTTCCTCAGTGGAAAGGAACGACCATTATGTGCTGGAAGGGTTATACACTGTGCAGCTTACTACAGGAAGGTGGCTCTTGAAAAGCTGCTAACTAGGTTATGGATGAGGAAGGAGATAAAAAGGAGCAAGAATCAAGTAAACCCAGCTTACACAGGCTCAGCCCGCCTTTGTACCTTTAAAAATAGTGATAGTCTGAGAGCCAAACCCATGTTAGCCAAATTGCAGATGTCTAATCACATCTGAAGGAGAGTGCCTGTTGTTATTTGGTATTTCTTTCCAGGCTCCTCTGCACCATTTTATGCTGTTAAACTCCTAGAAATGGCATGTTAGGACACAGATGCTGCATGATAGAACATGACTGGATCTGGAGGGCTTTCACTGAGGAACTGAAATACTGAAAGTATTTACAATACTGGGTTTGATCCCCTTAGGCTCTCTCTGGATTCGGCCCCACATAAAGGTGTGTCCATGAGTCCCCATCAAAGCACAAGCCTCAGTCCGGTAAGATGGAAACACTCTCAGAGCACAGCCGTGTTGAACCAGTCTAAAGATGCCTCATCTCCTGTTTTGTGAGTTTGTACCTTGTCGTACCTTGTGATGGGCAAGGGGCTGAGTAATGCTAGCCTAAGAGCCCACTTCCACAGTCTTTCTCCTGAATTCCTCTCATCAGACCCTTAGTAGTGGATAGTTTTGCCTTAGTGTCCTGCAGAATGGCATTCACCAAGCATTTTCTCAAAAGATGCTTCAAAGCTCAAAAGGCACCACTGGAGCTGTTTTTTTTCTTTAAATTTCTTTTTCTAAACTGACTTAAAGCCAATATCAATATTTATCTGCAACTAGGGAAGTGTTTTGCTGCCAGGAATTTGAGTGTTCTGTTTTCCTCTTGCTGTAATTGGGGCACTTACTAATGAGAATATTTTCAAAATGAATGAGTGGAACATTAATTTCCCCATAGCTCCAGCCTCTAGCTATCCCACCCATAGACCTTTCTAGACCTTATCTGATAGTCAAGTTGTAGACTCCAGTACAAAACATGATCTTGTTACAGTATCCTGGAGACTGCTGTCCCTCAGAGTTTCGTATCTGGTTGTTTTGTCCACATTAACTCTTGTTGATGGGTGCGTTTCTGCTGTTTCCTTCACTTACACTTCTACCACTTCACGGTGGTAGAAGAAATTTTTATCACAGATCATAGGAAAGGTCTGGAAGGGACCTTGAGAAGTTGATTAGCCATCCCTTGTGCCCCAGGGCTGGATCAGCTATACCTGAACTATCACATGCAGACAGCAGTCTGACCTGTACTCAAGAAACCTGCAGTCCTGGGAAGTCCATGGCTCCCTGACGCAAATTATTCAGGGGCTTAACTATCCCTCTGTGTTCCCTCCAGTCCGATCAGAATTTCCTCAGCTACACTTTAAACTTATGACTTACTGCCCTTATCACATGGATATAGTAAACAGCTTATTCTCTTTGTTTTTGCCATTACCTTCCACATATCTGAGTGCTGTTATCATGTCTTTCCTTAGCCTTCTCTTCTTTAGACTTAAATAAACCAAGTCTTTTCAATCTTTCATCACAGATCACATTTTCTAGAACTCTGATCATTCCTGTTGCTTTTCTTTGGACTTCTTCCAGCTGATCTGCCAATCTTTCTTGACGTGTGATGCTTCAAACTGAGTAGTCTGCTAGCTGGAGTCTTATGGTGTGAGCAGACCAGCCGGTGATCTATCAGTTCACACAAAACAATAAGGATGTATAAAATAGAAACAAATGACTACATGTCATTGACTCCTACTGTATTTAGTATCTGTTAATGTTCCTACTGAGTTGTATTGTATATTGGCATGCCAGCTGACACCAGTGGGTCAGAGAAGCTTTGTGTTCCTTTCCACCTATGTTTTGGCCAACTGTGCTCCGATTAATTTTCAATAATGGGAGGTGAGATAGGTTCCAAACCTGCTCCTTATAAAACCATCCATCATTATTACCCTACTAGGCCAAATAAAAATGTTCTTTGATGATAGCTAGCGCCCCTGGGGAGGAAAAAGTTGGAGGAGAAGTTGGAGAGAATGAAACATTTCATTAATTACCCCAGAGCAACTTAGTGGGAGGCTGGATATTTTCCTAAACTCCCAAGCTGTTTTATGCACACGTCCTCCCCCACATTTTTTTCTACTCAGTACATTATTTCCATCTCTCTGCTAAACTTGCGGTGTTGCCAATTGCCAAGCTAAGATCTGGCATATTCTCCCTTGCTGGTGAAAACAGGGTCATTTCGATGAATCACTCAGAGAGGAGTTATCACATGCCAGGATACTTGTGATAGATAGACTTTAACGGAGGCTGTGACTTCACATATTTACACGTATAGATCAGCCTCCAGCTGTGGAAGGATTCCCTCTTCGCTATCAGTACAGCTTGGGATGTGATCTCATCGGGTTTTGCGTTCTCATGGAAGACCTCCAAGCAAAGCCCAGATTACTGTGGGAAGCAGTGCTTGACACTTACTAGTTGCCATCCTCCATTTCAGCTTTCAAGCCAATCTCTCACTGTAAAGCCTGCATGGCTCTGCATGTAAATCACCATGTTCATAGCAGAGGACTGAAGCCAAGTCCCTCAACACCAGAATCCCAGGTCTCTGTAACTTTTGCTGAAACTGTCTAAGCTGTCTGTAAAGTAACAATTTACTCCAGCAGTTACACCTCCCCTTCTAAAACCTGGACCTAAAGTCACTAAATTAGTTCCTAATTTGTTTTGGAATGGCGGCATTAGAAGAAAAGAAGATGCAGCCAGAGCCAAAGTAGGTAATGCCCTACTTTCCAACATGATTCATTAAAAGCACATACACACATACATCTTTGTATAACGATCCAATAAGGTGTGGAGATGATTTAGTTGAGAGGGAGTCTGAAGTGCCCTGTTGTTTGCCCTGCTTTGTTGCTGAGATACCCTTGGATGTGAAGCTATTCCGTCAAATTCTCCTTGCCTAGTTTAGCTACTATTTAAAAAAGTGGAAATAGCCACTTGTTTTGGGCTTAGTTTCTTTAGGATTCTTTGTCGTCAAAGTGATGAAGGGGGTAGGCGTTATGTTTTCGTCTTTGAATATGGAATTTGCACAATTTAAAAATTTACTCTTAAAACGGTATAGATTAAGGCTGGATTATTTTATGTTAAATTTAGAAATGTTAAACACTCATATTGGATATTCGTAAGATATTTGTGAGATCTTGTCAATGTGCATTTTTGGATTAACAGTTAATTTAGAAAATCCGTCTGATACTCTTCTTTGTTCAAAATATAGCATGGGCAGGAGGTGAGATTCAAAAATAACATCTCAATAATTTCATATTAAAATCCTGATTACAGATTGCCAGCATGAGTTCATCAGTTAAATATAAATACAGAATAACTCACTTTTTAAACTCTCTATAGATCTAAATTGCTAATGGTAGAAATTGCAGAGTGGAAGGAAAAGTCATTAGCTGTCTACATTCACAAATTAAAATGCTGTTTTTCCAGCCCTAACAAGGGCTGAAAGCAATGCCAATTCTTTTGCACTCACTCACTTTATGCATATTTCCTTGGTTAGACTAGGTCAGGCCCTTGATCAGCACTGTGCCCATAGCTTCCAAAATCTTTCACATAACTCTGATTTCATCTCATGGGGCTAGGGGCCAAAATCATACAGGAGATCTTCACATTCAGGTCCAACCTTGACTTCTCTTTACGTTCAAAAAGGCAGGATCATTGGGTTTTGGTTTTGACCTCTCTCACTCCAAATGGTATCTAGCTTATTATTTGGCTCTTTAGCCTTCTTTTCCATTCAAGAATTTTCTATCATTACTACAGCATCTTTAGTCATTCTACTTTGTGGACAATACATTAGAGAGATAAACTGCATGAAATCATCTCTCTTTCTCAGTGTGTTTGCTAAAGAGGCTGAGAGTTAATGCTTTCCCCACACAGACGGCAATTTATGTATATCTGGAATAATCTTGGGTGCCTTTGGCCATAAAATAAATGGTCTTACTGCCATGTCTAGTACATGGCTCTAAGCAGCTAATGGCAGCTGTCCTATGTTCTGGGAGGCCATGGACATTTGTATGTGCCCCCCAGGCTTACCACCAAGGCAGATACGTGGAAGGGAAGAACCAAGACCCAGTTCTGATACTCAGGAATCCTTTTCTTGCTTCTGTAGTTGAAGTACGTTTGGTCTTGAGCCCAGAAACCTTTCAGAACCCACCAAAGGCAATAACGTCACGAAGCTGAAGAACTATTTGAAAACTTAATGAGTTAGTTTTCCCACGCTGTGGGAAAGTCAGTTGTAAAAGTTGCATTGCCATGTACAGGAGCGGGAGCAAGCCCACTCTGAGGAGGACGTGAGCTGCCATGTTCTCTGGCGGGCTCTTACTGAAAGAGAAACAAGATAGCAAACAAGGAAAAAGTGTGTAATTCAACCTCTGATCTCCCTAAAGTCCTCTAGGCCTGAATGACTGCATGTGCAGAAGCAGATTAATTGGAAAGCGCTTATTAATAATTTGAGAATAGGCTCTCCCTTGGCTCTGTGCTCATCCCCAGCAAGTTTCTCATACCGCTGATTAAGTCAGGCCAATTCAACCATGTGACATTACACAGAGGTACTTACTTGCTTTCATAGTAAGAAATAATACATAAAAATACAGTAGCCGGAGAGAATGAAGATGTAGAGAGAGTGAATTTACACTGTCACCTAAATTTGAGTCTGAGCCTGTTCTTAAATCCACGCATGCCCTCTCTCCATACTGTTTACCATCACTTTGGCTAAAACTTGGAGCTTTCTCAAAGATGAAGCTTGAGCGCTGTCCATGCTTCAGGATATCTCATCTTCTCATTCACGTGAGTGGGTGAGCGCAGTCCAACATGTTATCTCCCAGTCTGCCACTTGCTATTCCCCAGGATGGTCACCTCCTTCTTTAAAGTCCTTCTTCCCATCAGAAATCCTTGGCCATTGGGCAATGGGAAAGTGGGGAGCTGCTGCAAAAAGAAGCATAGTGTGCTATGCGCTGGGATTTTGGATAAATATGATGAAAATACCACAACATCAGGTGAGCTGGAGATTTTCATTAGAGTTATCTAGAACCAGCTTGCAAGATCTGGACCCCCAACAAGTCCCTTCAAGGACTCAGATGACAGCTCTCGGCTTTTAGCACAAATCTCAATCTCCTACCTCCTCGGCCCACGTCCCTGATGATTATCAACGGTGGCAGTCCACACAGGTCTCACTTCTTTGGTTCCACTAGTCTCCAGAAACATTCAGTTTCTTTTTAAAAACACCAAAATAAATCAAAGACTGATCCACTACACAGAGTATTCAAGTTGTTAAACAATAAGTGATGTTTGGGAGTGTCTCCTTTTTTAGTGAATCTCTCAAAACACCTGGACATCTAACTGCCTTTATTTGGATAGTATGATTTTGGAGACCTTGGCCATTAGCTAGAAGGATATCTATTTTTTTTCTATATGAAAGAGTACCCTTATTTGGTATTATACAGAAAGAACTTGCCCTGTGATTCTTTGTTGTCATGCAACAGTATAAATCAGAGGATTGCAAAGTGGCTTCATTTTCTGCAGTGCATCTTTCAACAAGAGGAAGATCTGTTCAAAAATCAAGGATGGAATTTGATTGCTTTACAGAGTCATGCAGCAATACGAAAGACAGTGTTATGGCAGTGAGAAGACTGATCTGTGACAAGTAAGTCACGATTCGCCATGGTATAGTCACAGGCCCCTGAAATGCCTGCAAATAAATCTTCTTTCAATTCATGTCCTGGGTTGGGATAAATAATTATGTAGAAATGCTATGCCAGTCTCAAACCTAACCCCAGCTAGCTGGCTGGAAATGCCTGTGCATTAAAACTGTCCTCTGAAGTGCAGTGACTGTTCCTTTTCTTTCAGGAAGGGTGTTAGAAGCATATATATATGTTAGAAGCATATATATTTCCATATAGACAGGAGCTTTGTATCTTGCTAACTAACTATAATTTCCTTGAGGATATTACCACTGTAAGCAGTTGAAAGAAAATATCTCACTCAAAGTCTTGCACTACTGTGTCAGCTGGCTTTTAGTTTAGTTCTTCTCTTTTCCTCTAATATGAGTTAGCCTCATCTCGAATATGTTGACACCGCTATTGGTCTCAAAGCTGACCAGTATCCCTTGGTAAGCTTTCCTGTTGGTGGGTAAAATGTTAAACCTAAATACAGACCACGTTGCCGTGCTTTCTGTCTTTACCATTTTTGAAACATCAAGGGTAGGTGGAGGTAAATTTTTTTGTTATTATTGCTATTATATTTAAAACTTTAGAGAGGGAGAGATTTACAAGGCGAGCAAAGCCCTGCTTGGAATCTGGTTCAAAGCAGTTCTAAGAATTACTTCCAAGCATTTCAAAAAATATTATCTCTTCCCCTCCAAATGATTGATGAAGAAAAAGACAAAATGTTCCCTATCACACAACAATCACTCAAACGCTGTTTCCTTAACTGTGTTTTGGATTGCTGGCGACACTCACTTTTCCATCTCCTCCTCTTGGCACATGTTCTCTGACTTTCCAGTGCCTAAGGGACAGCGTTATCATGATCAAGAGAGGAGGAAATTACAAAAATGGCATCCTGTAGTATTTCAAGCAGAAATCAAATGACGCTTTACCATGAAGTCATTGTTTTTAGTCTATAAAATCCAGTGCACTTCAGAAATTAATTTCAGTTACTGAATACAATTTTTAGACCAGTAAATAGACGCACATCAGCTGAAGTGGATCTGATCCCACTTTGTACAAAATTCCAAGCTTATAATCCACTCCTATCAGAAATTCACATGCCCCCAGAGAGCTAGGGCCTTCCCTTCATTTCCAAGCAATGACAGAGGTTATCAGGACTTGGCTTCTCAGTCTCTGCACCTCTGTAGATCTGGGCAAAGCAATGTGCAGTAACAGCAGTTGAGAGTAATCCCTGCTTGTGGTAAGCTGTCCGTGGTATTGTAACTAAATCCTCTTGTTCTTTGAATAGGGAAGTTCCCACTCGACTCTTGGCTGAAATATGGTAACCAGATGATGTCTGCACCTTGGATCTCCATAACCAAAGGAACGAGGCGATGAGGATCGGCAGATCCCACTGGGACCTCCAGACACAGTCAGCATGTTTGGTTGGAACAGCACATCCAGAGTGAGTACAGGGAGCACAGAGCACTGATCTCCTGCTGCAGTACTGTGGGTGACCTGAACAGGCGCTGGGGGCGTTTGTCCAGGATTTCCGGTTACTCCCAGGCTGGTCTGAGCTACTGCTCTGCCTGGACTGTGAGATGTTTGGAAGTCCTGGGGAATTGGCCAGTGCGCTTGTGTCTGGAAAAATGTCCAGGCGGAGAAAGAACATGAACCTGGGCTTTCCCAGACACAGGGTAACTGTTAGCTGCTATATTTGAGCTACAGATTCGAAGTTCCCTGGCCAGGTCTGTAGTTTTTCATTCTCTCTAAATAAACAGTGCTGGCTTCCCTCAGGTTGGTTGGCTGGGCTGCTTTCTCAACCACGACAATTAATTCTGAGGGCAATCGCATTTGATGATGTCCCTGATGAGTCTGTCAGTAGTTGATGCTGGTACTTGGACTGGTAGCACATTTATTAGGAAAAGGCTCTGAGTTCATTTCCCTGGGGCCAAGAGCCAGCCTAAATGACAGATGGAGGTGCAGATGCTCTGAGGTGTTACCAGGCCAGAGTCCCTGCTCCCTGCTCCTTCAGATCCCATCCTAAATTCCCAGGTGATTGCAGGGAAAAGGTGCATTCAGCACCTTGTGCTTTGTGCCTGTTTTTGTGAGATGAACCCCACCCCTTGGGCCATGCTTTACCTAGGAAGACCAAGGCAAAAGGATAGATTTTGTGTTTTAATTCTCTAAGTTACATGGAAGAATGGATTTTTCGACAGAAGCTCAAGCTTAGGCTGAGTAGTCAGACCCCAGCAACTCCCATTTGTAAAAGTTCACTGAGAGTGTCAGAATTCATCTGAAATTTGATTTGAAATTATTGAGAGGCCAAAATGACAAATAAGCTCTTTGCAAAGCCTGTTTCTGCTTGTAGCTAAAATATAAGATCTTTAGCCTAGCCCCTTCTGATAAGCTTAGACTGGTGGCTTTACTTGGAGTGGACTCACTACGGAGTTGGGAGAGGATTTGAAGGGCTATTGCCTTCTGCTGTTCGTTTTTCTCCTTTGTCATGGGATGATGGACGAGGCAAAACCCCTGCCCTTCAGGTACACTGTGAATCAGCCCTACCTTTTTTCAGACACAAGTCAGTGTTTGAAATACTGTTCTACTTTTTTTTCAAAAATAAAAACAAAACAATTTGCTCTCAAAACTCCTGCTAGGCCAAGTCTGTTCCACTGGCCTGAGGGAAGCTACTCCTTTTTGCAAGGCTTAGAAGACTGACTCCAAGACTTTTGTCAATAGATTTCAGAATGGATGGCTCAGATCATCCTAGCTGACCTGAAATCTGTGTCTTTTTAATGACTGTTTTGCCACTTTACTGTAGTTCAGAAGGCATAAAGCACTGTCAAGAGGGGAAAAAGTCAATATGGAATAACTCCTGCAATTGGTTTCATAGCTCAAGGGAAACTATTATTCTTTAAAGTCTCTCCAAAACTAGAAATCTGAGTTCCTGCCTATTTTGTTGGTGTTAAGGCAAGTGTTTAAAAATTGAAATCAGAAGGTTATGGCCCAGGTTCGAGACTGCAGTGAAGTGGTGCAGAGTAAAGCTGAGGGTTGTGTGAATACACAGAGGTAGACTGCAGTGATGTCTTTTATACCCCAGCACTGACACCAGTCCAACTTCTAGTTTAAATTAGAACTGTCTGAATCTTTTTTCTACTTTTAATTTATTATTTAGGCTCCCAGGATGATCCTCAGAAGGTCCGAGATGACACATCAGAGCTGCATGGATTATTTCATTTTCTAATTGGCAAATAGTAATTTGGCCAAAAAATGTGTTTCGGTTATCCCCTAGCTATTTGTTAATTTAGGTTGGATTTGTAGAGGTGTTTTGGCTGGAGGAACACTGGGATGGCTGGAGTCACGATACTTTCTCCCTTTTTCCAACACCTTAATGACAAGCGAATGCAAGCAGGCTGAGAGAGGCCTGGATCAGTGTCCCTTCTGTGTCAAAGCAGGGCTCATATCATAGTTCTCACCAGATTACCCTCTCCAGTAGGTCATACAGTATTTAGGCTCCATCTCTCTCAGTCCTGCCAGCCTAGGCTAGCTTTATGTTATAGAGACTAGATAGGAAAATAGAGGACAAGACAGTGACTGTCAACTAAGGGACTCCCATGGGAGATGGGACACCACTTCCCACCTTCTGCTCCCGGCAGCAAATGGTAGAAGAGCAACTGTGGTAGGCTGAGGGCACCCCTTCGGTAATGCCTTTCTCTGTGGCTCACCCTTACCTGCAGGAATAGGATGCAGGAGTTTGAGGCCCTCCAGGCACAGGCAGGAGTCTGTGAGCTGCTGGAGGGGTGCCAGAGCCTGCTCCCAGTGTCTCATACATGCCCTGAAAAGTAGGAGAGATTTCTGCACTGAGGCAAGCTCTTGAATAGGAGTAGCTGTTCTCTATTACCGCTCTGTTTGAAACAATTAATAGAAGCCAGTTTAATGCTACTATGAGCAATAGGGCTCTCAGAATGGGGTCACTGGAAGCAGTGCTAGTGAAAGTTGCCGCACGCTGCAAAGGCATCCCACACTCATTTCAAGGGGCTGTTTTTCAACAACGCAAAGGGTAATTCCTTTCCTGTTAGCTACTTCTTTCAGATTTCCTTGCTTATCTTTCAAATACTGTCTTTAAATACGTTTTCCAGCTGGGAGAGATTTAATAGGATGAGGGGAAGAGTTCAAAAATTCTTAGAGATCTGAGACAGAGATGAAGACCTGGGGAAAATCAATTCTGTGGCTGCAGGAAGGGCTCTGCAAAGGGAATAAGAAACAGGCTGGGGTGTAGGGTTTATTAATCATGTATTATTATGCAATTATGCACCCCCAAGTGCTGTAACATCTCTGAGTGTCTCCAGCTCCACTTTTGCAGTTGGCGATTACACTAGCAGCCCTCAGTGGGTTTCCAGCCTGATTAGGCAGAGGAGGAAGAAAGAGGGAGATATACTTTATTACTCAATTTGGATGATGTAGGAAGCAGGACATGTAAAAGGGGTTCTTGGCACGGTGATTTCTGAGGATGTGTTCAAGGCAACCTGAGCTGTACTAGCATGTATTTCTTGTCAGTGGCCCCAGAAATTGCTTGACTCCGTAAGAAAAACTCAGGAACATTACCACACCTACTCAGTGAGGGAGCTAAGAGGAAATTCATTCTGCTGTAGTGCCAGCCAAGCTGGAGGAGGCATGCTGTCACGCTTCTCTAATTTTTATTAACTGTCTACCTTGAAATTTGCCTTCCCTAGGAAAGAGCAACAGAGCAAGTGCCAGGGCTTCTTGGTAAGCTGATCCTGCATCAATGTTTAGCACCTAACCCAAGCAGTAACTGCAGCCTCTGTGTTAGTTACTGTCACATGGGTAGCTGAGGGTTTTGTTCACCTTGATCTTTTTATTTTTGGTTTCACATATTCCAAATTTATGTTTGCCTGGAAAAAAATGAGTTACTTTAATCTCCTCTGCCTTCAGTGTTGCAATGTCAGGAAAGCTTGAGGAACAGTTCTGAAAGTTTCCTTCTGAGTAACATGCAGTGTCCTTGCAGGGAAGGGAACCTGGTTGCAGGCCATTCATCCATGAGACTGCATAGCTCTAAGGAGGTGGCAACTTGCCGTAAATCTGTGCTGCCATCCTAGGTCCCCCTTGACTGCTAAGGGGCGTTTTGGTCACCTTACGATGTTCAGAAGCTTGAAACAGGAACAAACTCTCACGGGCTGTGTGACAAACAAGCACATTATAGGGGACAGTGCCTGAAGGGGACATGTCACGGCCTCCGTAGGCAAAGGGCAGGAGGAGAAGCGACCGCGTCGAGGGAGACGGCCTGGTAGGGCAGCAGCACGGCTGCCAGCAAAGCGAGCTGCCTGGTCGCCCTCTCCAGTTCATAACCCATGTATCATCTGAAGGGTGACTGGAGTGGGTTTGCCATAAAACAAGGTGGGGTGCTTCCGTTCAGCACCGAGCTCTACACGCACAATACATGAATGCCTGCTCAGTGCTACTGCTCCAGTTTCCCTTGCCACCCTGCAAAGACGTGTCTGTGAGGCTAAACATTGCTTCCAGTAACCAGTATGGGACAGAAGAGGTAAAAGCATCTATGCCACCTTGCAGAGGGAGAACATGATTTTCTCAAAACTTTCTTGGTTTTGTTTTATTTGGTAGGGATGGATCTGAACTAGCTGTTATTGCAGAATGCCGTGGCAAAATTAGCATATTCAGAAAGCTTGGGAAAACGTTGCCGCCTAAATCTTTCTCTGAGTATTATCTCCCAGTGTCTTGCCCTGGAGGATGACAAGCTGAATCGCCTGTTATCTGAGGTTGTCTGTAGCAGAACAGTGTTCCTGCTGTCACTGACACTGATAATCAGTCATGGGGAGTTTTCTGTCTCAAACACATATACATGTACACAGGCTTTCATCCCATGAACAAACCGGGCTCAGATAATCCTAACTTCCGTCTGTTTTGGGGAAATGTGTGGAAGCATGGAGCAATAAGAATTGAAAGCTTGCCACCTTCTGGACAATTCAGAGTACTGTGTCTTCTGCAAAACTGGCATTTTGCAAAGAGGGTGCTCAAGCCAGCAACTGAAAGTAGATACGCAAGTGCCAGTGTGCAGACCAACATTTTAGGCTCAGAAGGGGAAAAAGATGGGTGAAAAAGGAATGTGTATTGCATAGTGCAGCATATTAACCTAGCCTCAGAAAGGCTGAAGCGCTAGTTTTCTCCCTCCGTATTTGTGTATATTGCTGGGCTTGTGAAAATAAGGGATGATCTAGCACACACGAGTGTTTTATAAACCGCCGTTGGGTGGGCCCGCCAACACGCCTCCCTCCTCCCTCCGCCCATCAGTCCCTTCATCCATCCGATGGCTTCTGGGTTTGCAAGGCAGCAGCACATTGACAAAGTGTGGGTGAAGTGCTGCCTCCTGCCCTCTCTGCTGAAGCTCCCATGGGCCCTGCACCCCGTGCAGCTCTGCCTCGCATCCCTCCAGCTCCACCATACCTCCACTGCATCACCCCAGGCGTCCCCTGGCCGAGACGGTTCGTCGCACTGAACTGTGCTGAGATAGCCCTGGGAGAGACGCGAGCGAGGCCTCCCGGCCTCCCGTGCCACACAAAGGCCAGACACAAAGCCATTTTCATTCAACACCCACTGCAATTTGAATTCAGGGCTCTGGAGATGACAGGCCACTGAGCTCTAGAACATTTTGTCTAGACCTGCCTGCCGCACAGTTCCCAGCTGCAGATTTCATATTTGGGGAAAAATGCAGCTGCCCTAATGTTCCTAGACTGAGCCACTGAGACTTGTTATCTCATCTCTTAATAAACAGGTACAGTAAAATAAAATTTCCTGGTAATATAATAAACCCTCACCATGGCGCTTGAACCTGGGACTTCAACCATGGGAACTATCTGCCAGAGTAAGAGGAGCATCTCTGCTCTTCAGTGCTGTTATCTTCAAATATGGACTAGCCGATAGAAAAGAAGACAACCTTCTTCTAATAACGGATAATATTGCTCAGACAACGGGAGCAGGCCAGGCTTTTAGCTGAAAGCAGAGCAAAATAAAATACGAAGTAAAACATTTTTCCTTTTCTTTTATTCATTCATGATATCTATTTTTCACATTACGAGTGGGGACAGACATTTGTGGAGTCGCAGTCAGAACAGCTTTTCTAGTGTGACTGGATGTCAAGCGCTCTCAAACCCCCCTCCGACCAGTGCAAGTCTCCAGTCCTACCCTTTCATTGAAATATCTTGACGCTCACCAGTAACTCAGCTCTCAGCATAGGAAAAAGGCCTGCAGGCAATCAGGTTTTGCTTGCGTAGCTATATCAGACATCACTACGCTTTTTGCTGGTTACACTCTCAGAAGTGCAGCTCCTGCTGACCGGTGCATTGCGTGCAGGCACTGGACGCTTGCCAGCCTGTCTGGCAGTGACATACCTACACCAGAGAGATTACTCTCAAGCGCACCACGTGAAGCTCAAGGTTCAGTTTAAACAACAGTGGATTACAGGAGAGGAAATCATGGCTATTCTTTCTGTGGAAGAGCTATAAACGTGGGTATTATTCCAAAATAGGATCTGGGTTGCATTAGGAGCTAAACATACTCTCGTAAGCTTCGGAAAGCTTTCAGCTCCCGTTGGAAAAGACAACTGCCACTGACAGCGATCAACAAAGCAAGGAGGTGGTTGTATTTTTGCCAGCAAATTTTCTTTTTTTCTTTCTTGCTGGAGCATGTTGGAGCCAGAAACTGCAAAAATCCATACATGATGAGTGCAACATCTCTCTGAAATACAGGTGCCGATACATGCATTTAAACAGCAGGTACAGGCTATCTGTAATAACATCCCTAATGTATGACGACTTTATTCCTCTGAACATTACAAATCACTTACTCATTTTCTGTTACATGGCCCCATTATGTCTGAACTCTCCGACACTAAGTTCAGCCCACTCAAATTAATTCAGTCCCCCCTCCTTTATCCCCCTGCCAATTGCAGCAGCAGCAATTGCTTTAAATGTTTGCATTTGGAGCCAGGGATGGTATATTTGTCCTCAAGAGCAAAAGGTCAGAAGGATTTTTCATCCCCTCCTGGCTGCAGCGTTGCTGCTTTGCTCTTAGCCTAATACATGCGAGAACCACGTAGCGGTGTATGCCATGTAAACAAACACCAGCCGCAAATTTGTCCCTGAAAAACGGAGGACAACTGTTATACAAACAGACCTACTTCTGGTCTCCAGGGACAGGCCATCCTGCACTACCTTCTGGATGCAGGGAAAGGCTTTGATTGCTCTTGTCCTTCTGCAGCCTTCAAGTTTCGCTTGAAGTTCAGTGAATTCTTTTCTCCTGCTTTTCTCTGTGTGTGGAGATGCGAGCGTCAGTAAGGTGATACAACGTATAAAACACCACCACCACCTTCTCCTCTGTGGGATCAGAATTTCCTACCCCTCCCAGGATAGCTCCACGGTAGCACAGATTTTCCATTAGCTTTAGCGGCAAACCCTGTTATAGCAAAGATGATGATTATAACTGGCATGCAAATGAGTATAGTTATTTCATTTAAATTGGCATCATCGTAATTATGGCTGTGCGATCAACCTTTCTGACCGTGGGAATTGCCTACCAAAAACACAGCAGAGAGCTTGAGGGCACGCAGCGCGTACCTGGGAGAGCTGGGAGGAGGGGGAACGCTGGGACGGTTCAGAGGTGCAAGGTTGCATCAGCTCTCCAAAAAATCTGAGTCCCCAGGCAAGACGGTGACGTGAGCGTCCCCCCTCGTGGCTGGCAGCACGTTAGCTAGCAGGCCTTTTGCTGCACGGCTCTGAGACCTGCTGAAATAAAGGTGCGCGTGATCTGGTTATGACTCTGCTGAGGCTCATGGGCACTCCGGATTAGGGAGTAGTGTGCTCTTTACTGCTTACAAGCAGCAGCCTTTGTTGCTTTTCCTTTATGAAGTAATTAGGAATTACATATCCGTCTCCCAGTGCTGTTCTCGGTCTCTGTGATCACAAAATTGTTGTCTGGCTAATAATACATAGAGAGTTTCTGTTACCGCTCACCCGCTAGCAAGATGTGTGAGGCAAGAGGCAGCCCCAGGCAAAAGACTGCCAGCTCATGGATTTTATCCCCCAAAACAAGTTTCCATCTCCGCGTACGCTGTGTGCCAGTGCGGCAGTCTAACACCCGGAGCAACACGAGCACTTCGACTCATACCGCCACAGTATGCGGAGGCCTGGCATCCGAATGTCCCCTATGCCTTGTCGGCCCGCCCGAGCACAAGTCTAAAGTTATCCTCACGCTTAGCAAAACCAGGGCCGCTCCTGAACAGCAAGGGAACAACGTCCCACTGCAACGCTGCACAGGTGCCTGCGGCAAAATCGCCACAGCGCGCCTGTGCCCGTACCCCAGGAGGGAGCCCAGCAGGCCGTTGCAGAGCGGCTGCACGATTTGCGCACCTCTTTCCCTCTGTTAGATAGTTCCTTGAACTCAGTATTTAAGGAACCAGCATTGATGCGGTCTTGAAAATGCATTCATTTTGCATCTTCTTCCAACTCTTCCAATCTCAAATGTGTGTGCACCAGTAAGAGGTGTGATGGTCTAACTGGGTGTTCCTGGGTCAGGCAACGTTGCGGCATGTCCAAGGCTCTGCGCGTCAGACGCTAACCTCAACGCCGTGGAAGATTTCTTGTAATTTTCCACTAGTTGCAGAGGAGACTTTAGGCTAAATCCTTGCAGTTCCTTTTATTTCTCTTTTCAGAAGACACCATAAAATTACTACCATCAACCCTATTAAAAATACTTTGATTCTTAGTAATATTAGCTATTGAATTTTGTGACATGCAGCTGATGCTCTCTACCCGGAATGAATCCTTCCCTTGTTCTCTGGATAAGAAAATAATCTCAAGAGCTTTTTGAACGCACCCATGCTGTGCGGATTTCAGGCACAGGCACGTAGCAGAGCCCTTGCAGACATTTGTATTATATACAAAACTGCAGACATGGAATGTTATTTGAAATAATGTAAGTGCTTTTGTGGCAGAAGTAACATATTTACGCTGTCATAATTCTTTCACTTTTATACATGCTATCTCTGACTTTCCTCCCACTCTGTCTACGCAGCTCTTTCCAAAAGCCTGCTACCAAGGGCATTTCTAATCACATCCATTTTTCTCATGAAACCTGACTCTCCTACACGTTTCCACATACAAACCTGGCTCCTTGTTTTGCTTTTCCACTCTCCCTTTAGCTGGGATAACCGGACCGCCTGGAGTGACCTACACAGCCTCATTTTGGTTCCTCTGATACCAGAGACAATCTTGGGGATTCTGCTTCGTCCCAGATCGCAGAAGCGACACAATCGCCTCTCATGCCTTTTATTAGGATAGCGATTTTTTCCCTCTTTCTCCTTCTCAAGCCATGGCGCTGGGAACATATCTAGCCCCTGGTCCCGCAATAGGAAAGAAGAGTCCCCACCATCTCGTCTCAGCCCCGGCTGGAGATTTCTTCTCCAGCCTCTTTCGGCTGCTGCTCCCACAACCCGCCCTGGCCCCCCCGTCTCCCCTGCAGGCCCGAGCCCCGCTGGCCGGCTCGCCCCTTTAAGAGGCACCGCTGCCCCCCCCCGGGCCCGTCGCACCTGCGGGGCTGGACGCGGCCGGCGGCGGAGCGGTGAGTGCTGCTCCGCGGCCGCGGACAGGCGGGTCGCCCAACGCCGGCGGGGCTCAGCCGGGGGGAGCGCGGCGCTCCGGTGCCCCGTGTCCCGTTTTGGGGGCGATGGAGCAGCCCCGGCGCGCGGGGGGGGGGGGGATTAGATGCAGACACCTGGCTTATGGTACCCCGGGCCTCTGGAAACGGGTCTTTGGAGTTTGAGGGGGAAGGGGGGGTCGGGCCCGCTAGATGGCGGCAGCTCTCTGAATTTGTGCGCTTGGCGTGGGGGAAAAAAACGAAAACGAAAAGCCGAGGCTGAGGGCTTTAGGGTGCAAATCGCAAAGGGAGCGGAGCGCTTCGTTTCGCGCGGTGCCCCGCGGGCCGCGGCGCGCGTGGGGCCGGGGGCAGCCCGAGCCGCCCCCCGCCGCGCAGGGGTCCCCGCGGAGCGCGGGGGCCGAGCACCTCGAGGCTCGGCATAAATCTCTACTCGTGGGAATTCCGGCCTCCGTGAGATGTCTTTTTTTTTTTTTTTTTTTAACTTCCACGTTAGGCTCAAAACATTTAATTCCTTTAGTGAATGCTGCAAAGCTGCCTCTAGCCCACTGCTGAGTGCACTGCCAAATCCCCCTCTGCCCTTCCCTCCTGTCTGCCTCTTTCCTCCTCCCCTCCACAGACCAAATTTTAGGGTGTTCACACCCGCTAGAATATCTCTGTGTTCCTAGTGAATTGTCTGAGGCGCTGTTAGCACGGCTGAGAGCAAAGGTAGGTGCTAACTAGGAGCAAATGTGTGTGTGAGCGTTGCTCCTGCCCAGGACAAGGGCCTGGGCTCTGGTGAGAGCAGGATGTATAAAGGACTTGTGCCCTGCGTGCTGAAATAGTTCAGCAGCTCTGGCTGTGGTCACGACTTTGGCTGTTGTCAAGGCTTTTGCTCTATTCCGAATGTGAGTCTCCTGGATGCAATATCCAAAGCTAGAACAGGAAGTCGGTTTAGGGAGGGATTCCTGGTTTGTGGCAGCATAGTGACGCCCCTACCTGCTTAGGGCAAGGAATATTACATCCCAAGCAGACTAAGTAATTCCCTTCTTTTGCCTTTTGTCATGTAGAGCCACTTATTTGGGATTAAGAGCCATCCCCCGGATAGGGATGCTTGAGCCCTTAGCAGCTAATGAGAGAAAGGGAACTTTGCAGCTATCCATAGCCACCATAAAATCCTCAGCCACGCACAGAGGTTATTCTTTGTCCTGATCACGCTGCTTGGGGAAGAGCTTGCACATGCAAAGTTTATAGGACTTGCTTGCTGTCCTTTCCTAGAGTAACACCTTGTTGTGGGCTGTGTCCTGATGCAATGATATGTAAATGTAGTTGGTTTTTCAGTACAAGCTCTAACTGCAACGTTACCCCTTGAGTAAGGGGCTTTGATTGTATGTGATTTGTTGCTAATCAGTAGCTAGACTAGTCACAGTTTGACCAAAGATTCATGTCAAATTAGTGGCAAAGCAGAAACCAACTCTTTTCGTGTTTGATACTTTACAACAGGATCCTCAGTTTGTGCCTTGCACTGTGGGAACGCTTGATGCATTCATCATGTGAAATCAGCCCTGGTTAAAACCTTTACTCTCTGCAGATGCAGCAGAATTACCCTGTTACTCTATAAATAGACACAGGATGAATGACTTGCTGAAGGTCAGGGAAGAAAGTTGTGGCAAAGCTAGGAAGTAAATGAGCACTTGAATCACGGGCAATGGCAGGGAAAGGGAGGATGCTTATGTTAACTCAGATATCTTAATTCCCTTTTCACTGCTGTTGTCATTAGATTAGTCCCTCTCTCCTGCATGCTGATCTGCACCTCTGCTGTGCAGTGCACACTCTTCTCCTTTGCCAGGCTGCAGAGTCTCCTCCTCCTAGTGCAGCAGCAATGAATTTCAGGAGAGTGAGCATTTCCAAGCGCTTGCCTGGTGTGCTGCTTTACCTAAAGGTACAATTCTGGGGAAAAAGCAGCCCAAAAGCCTCAGCTATTCCAGCTCTGGGTCATTGCAGGTTTGCTGGGAATTTTTTAAAGTCTGGATGGTCTTTCCCAATGTTTGACTCGCTTGTGGAGCTGCACTGTCACCTGGGTATCTCTGGGAGTTGTTCTGGATGGCAACTACTCTGGCTATAGTTATTGTGATTCCCCAAAATATTCAATGCCTCACTGCATGTCTGTTAACTGGAAACTGTGCTGAACACCTGTCTAATATTAAAGGTGAGAGGCTGTGTTTACACTAGCCTAAATACAGGCAGCACAACCTATAACTGCTTTGGAGACAGATGCACGGAATTGTGAGTCATCTTTTTTGCTCATATTCTTCAACTCACCAGAGAGCATCTCTCTATCATCCACTTATCAAATTGTCAAGGTGCTTACCCAACTGTGTGGTGGTGCTTGTTGGTGGTGTGTGGTTTTTTGTTTGTTTGGCTTTGGGTGTGTTTTTTTTTTTTTTGGGGGGGGGGAGGGGGAACAGGCCTGCAAAATCAGGGACAGAAGGGACATGTATTTTCTGGAGTTCATTCGTATCTAACCCCTTCCCCAGCAACTTCAGAGCTTGTGGACTGTGATATAATTGGGATGTGAAGATTAACCTTTTCCAGAGGTGTTGTTTTCTCCCTGCTCTCCCACTGCCAGACACAGAAATGCTGTATGTCCTCTAGATACCTCAGACCAGCTCCTCTCTGGATGGCGAATGGAGCTCGTTAACAGTTACCTAGTTGCTTAATTAATGGTCTAGACTTGCTATGGTGGAAGTGCTCCCTTCTGTCCAGCATGATTCTCTTAAAATGCAGATTTCAGTATGCACTATGTCAACACTACAATGATAACAGCACTTGATATGGACATAAATGAGATGAACGTTGGTAGCTTACATATAGCTCTTGATTTCCCCTTGTGTATCTGCTCAGTGAAGTGTCCTGAGGACTGAGCAAAGGGAACGGGATAGTGAGTTTGAGGCCTTTGTTTCCATTTGCTGAAATCAAATGAGTGGAATTAGATGTGACCTGTCAGAAAGCCAACCTCGTTTCAAAAAAGTGCATGGAGGGCTGAGATCAGAAGACATATTGCGAACATTGCAGTAGCATAACTTGAGGCAAGTGCAATCATTTACTTGACTAATGAATCCCCTGGGTTGCTAGCAAGAGAGCAAATCTCTCATTCATCTTCTTAATTTAATAAGCAGAGGGGTCGGTCTTGAGGGTAAATGAAATGTGTAGTGATCGTGTGAACGTTTCAGCAAATTGATGTACAATAAGATAAGGGAGATTCAGCAGATGGCTTACTTAGTCTGAGAGACTGTCTATGGATTTTAAGGAAATGGGAGAAAAGTTAGAACTGATCGTTCTGTGTAGGGCTCTCCCCTGCACTTCTCTCCCGCGCTCTCTAATTTGTGCAGGCTGGAACATACACCTTTCGGTTAGGCTATCAGCTAGCAAGGTGAGTACAAAATGAATCCCTGTTGAGCGTGGTGCTGCACATAAAAGGCTGCTGTCCCAGAGCTTAGCAAGCTTGCTGAGCTGTGCAGCATGTCAAGCACGGAGCCAGAAATTCCATTTATCTGTAACAAATCACCCCGCACTGATTTACGTGTCCATGTGCGTGCATGTAGTGAAGCACTCCCCTTTGGAAAGGTTCATATAAGACCTGGGGGATGCCTGTACTTGTGGGAACTGAGCAGGGCCCATTCCTGTCTTTCATGTTCTTAATTACCTCATAGTAGAAATTGATGGTTTCAAACAACAAAATGTTTTAATAGACAGAACAGTGCTCTCTGGTTCTGCCACCACAGCAATTACTGTGTGATCACCCGGGTAAGGTGTTTACATGGGGAAATGGAGGCAGACGTTAAGTCATAATGCTGCAATAGATAATAAACTTTTTAGCCTGAAAATGGGGTAGGGAAGCTTATTTGACACAAACAATAAAGTTAGTAGGTTGAAGGCTTAAAAGAGAGACACAGAAGGGAATACTTTTTTAAAGTTAAATAACGAAACCATCCGAAGTGACTTTTGGGAGGCTGGTTGAAGTATCAAGATGTTGAAAATGGAAATGCTTGTTCTTGGCTATTGTTGGAGAAGGTTTGGGGATTAGATGGTCCATTGCTCTAGTGTAGTACCTATGGTCTTACAAGGTCCTTTGTGACAAATACCAAATATTATAGAGCAGAAAACTGAGTTGAATTCTGCAATGTTTAATGGCTTTTGGTATGTCCCAATTTTCAGAGTTCTCAAAATCAAACTGGCTTGTCAAAT